>NC_056743.1:643622481-643987481 GCF_019279795.1 Protopterus annectens
AAGGGAAAATTTCTCATTCTGCCTGTGAAAAGCTGTTGACTTTCACCTTCGACCTTTCTGAAGTTCGATCATATGATGTCGACCATCTATGATTCGAACATCGGAACGATCGCTTATCTAATACAGACCCTATATATATATATATATATATATATATATATATATGGTGGTATCTGTGCTGTGTTGTAGGCTTTGTTCTCTAAAATCAGTGTTTGCTTTACCACTGGTTCTGTTTAATTGAA
Source organism: Protopterus annectens (assembly GCF_019279795.1). Lineage (NCBI taxonomy): Eukaryota > Metazoa > Chordata > Ceratodontiformes > Protopteridae > Protopterus > Protopterus annectens. Next base: position 643,622,724 of record NC_056743.1, read on the forward strand.
GGAATTTGAAGAGTAGTGGGTCATTCATAGCACAGAAAGATAAGCAGAGATCATCCCTTATAAGTCTGTATGACACTAATTAGAGGGACAGGACTTTTAGTCAGTCAGAGTAGCTAAATGTGCAAAGATCTCAGATCTTTTAGATGAAGAAGCTCTGAAAGTCTTTCAAGCTGGTTTAGGTGCTTGGTGAGGTCCATGCCAAAAGATGCATTATATTGAATGATGGGCCCAACAAAGGATGATTAAAGTGTGAGTATAACTCCCTTGGACATAATATGATACCACAAAAGATATGTTGTGCAAGGCAGAATTTTTTTTAATCATTAGAGAGATGTGGTGGTCAAACGAGAGTCTGTCATCATTGTATGTACCCAAGTACCTGACGGCTGTGTCAAATGTATGTAGAAGGCTCTCTATATGGTTAGCAGTAGTGATGCTAGATTTACAAAAAAGAACTATGCTGCATTTCATAATGCTGAGAGACAATGGGTAAGAGAGCGATTCAGGTTGTAGCCTGCTATAGGTCCCAACCATGTTTCAAGAGTCACACTCCACGTTCCTAAGGACCCTGGAGAATATTAGGGTCCAACCTAACACTCTCATACTGGGTGACTTCAACAACCCCTCCATTAACTGGGAAAACTACTCGTGTACCAATACACTTGCCCAACGTTTCCTGAAATTCATTAATTCCAGTGCCCTGGACCAGCTCGTTCTTACCCCCACTAGAGGTAGCAACATCCTTTACCTGGTCATTACTAACATGGGCGACCGTTCTACAGTCAACTCCTTCCTGGATAGATCCGACCACAAACTAATCACCTTAGAAATACACATCCCTCCCACCCTCCCAACAAAGGTAACCACCATGAAAAACTTCTCCAAAGCTAACTTTAGGCTCCTAAAAACAGAGCTGGCTAACTTTACGGCACCCATGCAAATGGAGAATAGTTGCATGACCACCGAATCATACACCAGTGCACTGTATGAACATGTACACAAATGCAGGGATCTTGCCATACCCAATAGAACCAAGACGCTCTCCTCCAAAAAAAGGAAGCCAATCTGGTGGTCTCCTGCCATAAACAAACTCTACAACAGAAGGAAGAAACTGATGTGGAATAAGGTAAAGTCCTAAGACTGGAAAAACTCCCTTATCAGCCTCAACATAAAGTTGAGATCCCTCATCAAATCCTCTAAAGCTAGCTATGAAAACAGAATTGCAGCATTTACTAAAGACAACCACAAAGCTTTCTATAGTTATGTAAAGAATCTCCACGGCAATACCCAGATTTACTCTGAGCTACTGCACAATGGTACCTCCTATATCAAGCCAGCAGATATTGCCAATATACTGGTTGACAGATTCAGTGCCAACTCCCCCTCAAAGGACCAGTCACAATACCAGTAGATTGCCAGGCACCCAGTATTACTGCTGCAAAGGTTAAAACAGCACTGGCCAAGGCTAAGAATTCAGCTTCTTTGGGACCTGATAATATCCCTGGCTATGTTCAACATGAACTACAGTGTGAACTGGCACCTCACCTGTGTGCCTTGTTCAATTACAGCCTCACCTCAGGCATTGTGCCTACCAAATGATGCACTGCTAATAGTTATCCCTCTCCACAAAGGAGGAGTGACTACAGACCCTGGGAACTATTGCCCCATTAGCCTGATGAGTCTGATATGCAAAGCTATGGAACGCATCATCATGGACCTAATTAACAAGGATATAGGGAATCTCCAAACTCTGGATCCCACACAGTTTGGTTTTGTGAAGGGTAGATCATGCCTGCTCAACTTGGTCAACTTCTTTGAGTCAGTCACCAGAGCTGTGGATGAAGACAAGGTACAGCCTACCGTGATCTGGCCAAGGCCTTTGATACCATTCCCCACTCAGGAATCATAGAAAAACTCACTAAGCTATGCATCAACCCCTATATCACCAGCTGGGTTGCAAACTAGCTCACAGCTAGAACCCACAGTGTGAATGTAGCTGACTCCAAGTCGGACTGCCGACCAGTCACGAGTAGAGTCCCACAGAGTTCAGTCCTTGGTTCTCTCCTGTTTGGTATCTACTTCTTTGAAATCCAGGCCAACATGAAGGGACTCTGGCTGACAAAGTTCGCAGACGATTGCAAGTTGGCAACTATTAACTCCCCAAGTGATGTTGACATTGTACAGAAAGGCCTCACTGAGACCAACGACTGGTGTCAGAACCATGGCCTTAAGCTCAATGCCAAAAAATGTGTCATTATCCCCTTTGGGAAAAAAACGGTACCCATGAATTACCTCATCACTGGTAGTCCACTGAACACAGCAGGTGTTATAAGAGATCTGGGAACACAGGTTGACATCAACCTCTCTTTTGACCACCACATTGCCACTGCCGTCAGAAAGTCCTTCTTATGTGGCACATCTCATTATTAAGGGTTTTGTATCCAGGAAGAAAGAGGTCATTGTCTCCCTCTACTTTTCCCTCATTAGGCCAGTCATTGAGTACAATGCCCCATTTGGCATGTAATGCACTAAACACCTGCAACAACTGGAGAGGCTGCAAAAGTACCTCACAAAGAGGATCCTAGGCCTTAAACATTTGTCCTATATGGACAGACTCAGAAAACTCCAACTATTTTATGTTTCATATCACTTTCTTAGAGGTGATATTTGCTTGACTTACAAAGCCATGTCTGACCCAGCTCCGTTAGAAATGCTACATCTAAAGAAATCCCAATCTCTCCGCACCACATGCTCCAGAGACCTCAACCGCATTACCACAATCAACAGAACATGCTGGAGAGATAGGTTCATAACTCAGAGACTGCCCATGCTATGGAACAGACTTCCCATACATGTCAAGCAGAGCACCTCACTGGCCCTCTTCAAGAGAAATTTTGATGAGTGGATGGGAAATAGAAAATTCACCTCAGGGATCAATCTAGTGGCTGTACTCAACAGATGCGCTGGGAACTAAGGTCTGGTGCATGATGCGAGGATAATCCTATGGGCTAGGCTTGTAAAGGCTCCAGGGCCATTAGCCTAGTACACACCTATGAACCTATAATGCAATAATTAATACAACAGAACTTGTTTGGTCAAACCCTTGCTGGTGTGTTTATCAGGATATGATTTTATAACCACCCCTAGTTTACAGCCGTCAACATTGTTAGCTATAGTCTCTTCAGGTAGACTTTTTTGTCATAGAAATATAAACCAAAGAAGAAGGGGCCCAGGACAGAGCCCCTTCTGATGCCACTTGTGACATTTATCTGTCTAGAGCAAATACCTGCAAATGTATTGGTATGAATTCTCTCAAACAGTTACCAGTCCAGTAAACTATGTATAGGTTATTGTTGAGTTTGGAGAGTTTGTCAGCAACACCAATATGGGGGATGGTGTCAGAGACCATGGCAAGGTTCAGATAAGCAGTGCGGACTTCATTACCCTTGTCCATGGCTGCAGTAATCCTTGCAAAGAACTCAACCAGGTTGAGTAGGCATGATCTGCCTTTTACAAAGTCAAAATAGTGTTTCCAGAGGGATCCCTGTCAGTTGTTCGAAGTTTCAATATTTTGAAGACCATATGGCCGAGACAATATGGTCAAAGTTTTAAAACTTTGAAATAAAAATAAAAAATAACACAAAAATAAAACCAAATAGCTTACCTTTGCATTTTTGCAGGGGGGGACAAGCCCCCTGCACCCCCTACACCCCCCTGCTACTTAAATATACCAACTCTGAGATCGCATTACAGTGAGGAAAATGGCAAAGCCCGAGTTCTGCGCTGTACAGTGATCTCAATACAAAGTGTTCGAAGTTTCAAAACTTCAAACATATGGTCTCCGCCATATGGTCTTCCAAGTTTTGAAACTTCGATCAACTGATAGGGATCCTTCCAGAGATATAAGGTTAACTATATCATTGTTTAGTAGTTCAGCTATAATACATTACATAACCTTGCAAATAATGCTTGTGAGACTTGTAAGTCTGTAATTCTCAGGGTCAGTATAGAGACCACTTTTATGCAGGGTCACTACAACTATCATTCTCTACAACTCAGGGACATAACCAGTGGACAGCTTTGGGTTGAAGGGCTGATGGGGAGTGGTTTTGTTAGGTGGGACTTTACACTTCTCAGACATCCTGAGGATATTTTCAGGACTCGTGGAAATAGTGTTTTTAATTTTGGAACATGCCAAAAGGACTTGGTCTAAATTGATCTTGTGAGGGGCTGAAGAGGAATAGTGAGGACAGAGGAGATGGTGTGTGAAATGAAGCTGGAAGAGAATTTGTCTGAATGAATAGAAGCAACATCCTTGCAGTCAGAGAAGGAGGTAACACACTCACAAACCCACACACAACAGATATATTAACTTTGTTGACTATGCATAGCTTAGATAGTGGCTGATCAAATGAGTGATTTGATAAAAAATAATAGCTGCTTTAACATATTATCTGATGTTGTTAATCTTCATTCATTCCTTACTGATGAATCTCAGTTCCATCCTCAGAACTGACTCGGCCAATATAACAAGCTCACACCAGCCAAAAAACTCTCGAGCTAAGTCTTACCCATAGTGTCCCCCTCCTCATCTCCTCAGATCTCGTTTGTTGCGTACTTTTCAAGATGTGCCAAGCCAGCTCTCAGCTAAGTAGTGAATATTTTTTGTATTTTTTCACTAAAATATTATCTAGTCCCTTAAATAATTTGCCTTATTAGTTATTGATAGTTTTGCTTACCCTTTGTTTCTTGAGTGGTTCCCCCCCTTCTTACCATTTTTGGTATTCTTAGTACCATTGTTGGTACAGGCCCCTCCATTACCACTGTGGTAATTGTCATACCATTATTGGTATTCCTCCCCTTTCCCCCTTTTTTCCTTACTTTTCTTTGTAAAAAAAAAAAAAAAAAAAATCTTTTTTTCAAACTGTGTGTTTACCTGTTCTCAGCTTTTGACTTGAATTTCACTAATTAAGGTTGTGACTTGTTTTGTTTGAGATAATGTCTGATAAAAAAGGGACAACCGGATTTAAGCAGTGTGATAAATGTGAGCAAAAGGTGCCCAATTCTGATGGGATTCTCTCGTGTGTCTACTGTCTCAGAGTTCCCCAACTTCAGGTTCACCCACCTTGTGACCTCTGTAAAAGATTTAGCTCTCGTACTTTAGCAGAGCATAAAAATAAATTAATCTTGAAAGGACTGCTAAAAACTCCATTTTCAGAGGCACTATCTGAGGTGAAGGTCTCAACATCTCCTAGAAAAGACAGTAAAAAGAGAAGCCACTCTGTTCCAACATCTCCAAGTTCTAAGGAACTGTAGTCTTCTCAGACTGTTACTGAACCGAAGTCTAAATTGCCTAAAATGTCAGTACTGACATTCTCGGCACCAGAGCCTGAAGCTCTCTCTATGGTGCTGATGTCAGTACCTTCTTCGTAATCGACAGCCATAATTTCTGCTACGGTACCGACAATTCACTCAGTACCAGATACACTTTTGGCACCAACAATAGTATCCCCCTCCAGTCTGGTCACTTCCTCCCCTTCACAATACAGGGGTTCTTTCGACCTTGGTGCCGAAAAGTGAAATTTTACCCAGGGCAAGATACTCCCCATCCATTGACCCCTTTTTTGGACAGCAATACAGTCCTTTTCTCAAGAGACCTGACTCCCCTTCAGGGATATCCACCCGTTCAACCAGGAGTCATTCGGAACTCGATGTAGTGAGGCTTGTTGATCAACTCCTGGCAGCCAAAGGCTTCCCAACCCCAACCAAGACCTCCCTCCAAGCTGGAGCTGAGGGATTTTCTGCACAGACTCCAACATATCCTCCTTCAACCTCTTCTCAGGCTGTGGAGCCCTTGGAGCCGATGCCTATACTGGTGCCAACTTCTTCGGTTTCTCTGATGCTCCCTTCCATGGTTCCAGAGCCTACCCTGTGGACTTTTGTTCATTCGGAGCCAATCCACCCTCAGGACCATGACTGGACAGTTGACACAGTGGCCCCTAGTTCAGCAGCAATCTTTTTCTACGGCGCCATCTACGGTTTCGGTTGTTTCAGCTGCTCCTAGTCCTCACTGGGCTCCAACCTTGGTGGCAGGCACATCGGAGCAGGGTGTGACCCTGGTTCCGAGGTTGTCCTTCTCATTTCTGGGCTCCCATCCCTCTTCAAGTGGGCCTGCCTTCCAGGTGATGGAGAAGGCTCTCGCTTCTGCAAGCATGCAATTGGCCCCTTCAGTGTCAGAGCCAGACATTCATATTTCCTCTGGTATGCAGCTAACACAGCCCACTACGCTTGGACATTGGGCATGGTAGCAGCAAGAAACCCTACTTCAGGGCACCCACTCTTTGGAGTCCTCTTCAGATGGTCCTCCAGAGGAGCCACCCCGAAAGAGAACATGCAAGAGGAAGCACTTCGATTCCCCTGAGGAATCCCTACACCGAAGATGCAGATTTCGATGAGGGAGGAGTCCCTGCAAGTACCCCCTGAGGAGGTCTCATTCGGAGACATTCTGGAGATCTTGAAATAGAGGGGTGACTGGAAGCCCATCAACCCTTCTACTGAGGAATCTGTATTGTTGCAGGCTTTCCATGCTCAACCTTCTACCTCCTGGGTGACCCCACCTGCAGATGAGCTGGTTAAGCTCATCATGCAACATGTCTGGAAACCCCCTGAAACCATTGAGCCATTTCTTGGAGACATGATAAAATTCTCTTTCCTCCACAAGATCATCCCCACTGGTCTAGATGTTTGGCAGTAGACACTATGGTGGTGGCAGCGGCCACTAAATAAGAACTTGCAGAAGAAGGTTTGACTGTCCATCCTCCAAACAGGGAGTCCCAGATGATAGACAGATTAGGGAAGTGGACTTGTGCTTCAGCAACCTTTGCCTTATGGTCGCTGAACTATATGGCACATTTTACCCATCTTCAGAGGGACATGACTACAGGCCCATCAGTGACCTTGGCAGGGGTACTGCCTGATGAGGTGCATGATAAAGTTGCCTCTCAGCTTGCCACCCTAGAGTCCATTTCTAACTCCTCCATGCGGTTGATCACCCATACAACTAATGGGGGCAGCCAGAGCAGCCTGTACATGCATTGTCATGAGACGTCATGCCTGGATGTGCTTGTGTAAATTTGCGGACCCCTTCAAGTCTTCCTTCGTCAACACTCCTGTTGATGAGTCTTCTTTATTTGGCCTGAAAGTTAAAGACACATTAGCCAGCTGTGAGAAGGATGGAAAGACCCTTTCTGCTGTGGTTGTATGCTTTTCTGGCCCTCAAAGATCCTATACCAGGAATCAGAGAGGTGGAAAAATGTGGTTCAAAAAATTCCATGGTCCTATTCATGACACACGTGGTGAGCACTCTCCCCGATGCAGAGGGGGGAACTCATTGGGAAGATGCCCCGCTCATGACAGAGAGAGCCTGTGAAACCAGGGCTCTAGGTATTCTTTCTCTGGACAGCCCTACCAGTACTCCTGAAGAGTAGCCCAATTGCTTACCTCTGGCAGCAGTCAGGGGACATTTTTCTCTACACCACTTGGCCTGGCACTCAATAACATCAGATTCTTGGGTACAGACAATAATGAGCAGAGGTTACTATATCCCCTTCATCCTTTACCCCAGGCCACTAAGACAAATTCCCGACTTTCCACCCAGTCAGGGGGATGCAGTAGAACAAGAACTTCTAAAGCTGCTAGAAAAAGAGTCATCCAAACAGTCCCACCAGACCAAATGGTATCCGGTTTTATTCAAGATTCTTTTTAGTGACAAAAAAGACAGGGGACTGGAAGCCATTGTTGGACCTCAGCATTCTGAACAGGTTTGTCAGTCAAACAAAATTCTGAATGGTCACAGTTCAGTATATCCTTCCATTTCTAGAGAAAAAACAATTGGATGAGCTTTATAGATCTTCAGGATGCGTATTACTACATAAAAATGGACAGACGTGCCAGAAGATATCTCCACTTCTGGCTGGGAGCCAGTCACTACCTATTTCGAGTACTGCCCTTTGGTCTCTCCACAGCCCCTAGAGTGTTCATCAAATGCATTGCAGTAGTAGTAGCAGCTCACTTGAGACTGCAAGGATTCCGCGTGTTTCCATATTTGGACGATTGGCTCCTTGCTGCTCCAACCAAGAATCTATTAGTTCAAGCCATATCCTATACTCTAAAATTGGCAGACATGCTAGTAATCTCAATAAACATGGAAAAGTCAAAGCTGGTACCGGCTCAAAGCTTAGAGTTCATTGGGGTGATGTTCAACACAAAATCCTGCCTAGTTGCTCTACCTCATCACAGTTTACAAAGGTTGAGGTCCCAACTCCAACTGATACTCTCTCAACATCTTGTCCCAGCCAGATTGGTCTTACAACTTCTAGGTTCCATGGCAGCAACAGTCACTCTAGTTCCACTAGCAAGATTCCATATGAGGCTGCTTCAGTGGCTCCTAGCATCCCAGTGGTCAGTAATAGCACACCCAATGTCTTATCTAATCCGCATAACAAACTGATGCAAGCGGGACTTGAATTGGTGGATGAAGCCAGAACAGAAGTTATAGTGTCGTCCTTTTTCACCCCATCAGCCCAAAGCCACAGTGACCAAGAACGCCTCCCTGATGGGATGGGGGGGCATTTTCGGGGATGAACCATCCAAGGAACTTGGTCCCCTTTGGAGGTTAGGCTGCATATCTGTGTCCTAGAAATGAGGTTGGTGCTCCTAACATTGCAAGCCATTCCAAGAGACCCTCCCATCGTGGACAATTGCTATCCAATCAGACAATATGTCAGTAGTCCGTTACATCAACAAGCAGGGACGAACCAGATCATACCCATTATGCAGGGAAGCCCTGGGAGTGTTGCAACTGGTGATAGATTCCAACCACTTTCTTTTAGCAATGCACATTCCCGGAAACTCCAATCTCACTGCAAACAAACTGAGCAGAAGCATTCTGATGCCTCACAAGTGGTCTCTCAGTCCTGTAGTAGTGACACAAATATTTCATCGTTGGGGCCAGCCTTGCTCCGATCTCTTTGCCTCTCCCTTGAACCACAAATGCAGCAGCTTTTTTGCCATGATCCCCCCTCAGGGAAGTCACAGAGAGATGCTCTGATACATGATTGGCCCCGGGTCTACTGTATGCTTTTTCTCCCTTTCCCCTCCTTCCACAGTTCTTAAAGAAGGGCAACAGTTGAGAAGCAAAATAATCCTCAGTGCACCCTTTTGGCCCCATCAAGTCTGGTTCCCCTTCCTATGGCCTCACCTGGTTCACCGCCCATGGACTCTGGATCCAACCCCTGGACTTCCAAGTCTCAAGTGACCGCTTGGTTTCTCGACTTCCACTGATTGCCAGGCAGAATAGTCCATCTTCCTCATTGCGAAGGATACTTCTGGCTTCTCATAAACCATCCGCCAGGAAACTCTATCATAGTAAATGTGTCAGGTTTGTGATCTGGGCTAAAGAACAGATTCTAGATTCCTTCTCAGCCCCAGTTCATAAGGTTTTAGAATACTTGTCCTTTTTACTACAATCAGGAGCCGCAGCCTCTACCATCACAGTTCACTTAGCAGCTATCTCCAATTTTCATAATTGTTTTAATGATTCTTCACTAGTTTCCCACCGTCTCTGCAAAACCTTCCTAAAGGGAGTCATGCATTTGAGACCACCTCTTAAAGATCCTTCTCAACCCTGGAATTTGACGCTGGTCTTGTAAACTTTGACTAGTTTACCATCTGAACGTTCAGCTACCTATGATATAAAGTTTTTATCCTGGAAAACCTTATTCCTGGTAGCCATCACTTCAGCTAGGAGAATATCAGAGTTAGAAGCTTTCTGTGTAAATCGCCCATACATAACTTTCCACAGAGTGAGAGTATCCGTTCAGACTAACCCCACTTTCCTGCTCAAAGTTATTTCACATTCAAATCTCAATCAGTCCATTGATTTGCCAGTTTTTTTCCCAAATTTTTTTAACAAAGGTGAATACCATTTACACTTGTTAGATATATATATATATATATATATATATATATATATATATATATATATATATATATATATATATATATAAACAATTGCATTTTACTTAAACAGAACTAAATCTTTCAGGAAATTGGACCAGCTGTTCATATCCTTTTCAGGTCCGAGATTGGGCAAGTCAGTTTCCAAAGTCACTTTATCAAAATGGCTAAGAGATTGCATTACCTTTGTTCATCAACAGAACAAAATAACTCTACCAACTAAAGTCAAGACTCACTCCACTAGATCAGTGTCCACTTTGTTGGCCTTTCATTCTAGAGCCTCTATGGATGACATTTGCACAGCAGTCATCTGGGCAACACCTCATACTTTTATTACTCATTAAAAATTGGATATGGTCTCCAGGGGAAGAGCAATCCTTTGGCTCAGTGGTTGTCAGGTATATCCTTCCATAGGGCCTCCCAGGGCATAAAGTATCTAGGGACTCTGTCCCATTAGTAAGGAATGAATGAAGATTAACAACATCAGATAAATAAGTTATGTTCTTACCATAACGTTCCATTTGTAGTGTTGATCTTCATTCATTCCTTACATCCCACCCTCCTACCCCCCCTCTGGAGGACTCCTGGAGGTTCAGATTTGGTCCTGGTTACCTCATAGGGCAGTTGCTCAGATAAAGCCTCTGCTTTTTCTAACCTTACTGGTAAACTCGATCTGAGGAGATGAGGAGAGGGGCACTATGGATAAGACCTAGCTCGAGAGTCTTTTGGCTGGTGCAAGCTTGTTATATTGGCCGAGTCAGTTCCGAGGATGGAACCAAGACCCATCAGTAAGGAATGAATGAAGATCAACAACACAGATGGAATGTTATGGTAAGAACATAACTTTTTTTTAGCTCATTGCAGTCAGGTGCAGTACAAATCATTACAAAACTTACATGAAACTACACACACACACACACACACAAAATCTTTGTAATTTCTGCTGCAGTTTCATGTCTTAGTGCCTCTTTTTCTTTTACATTTTCTTTTCCTACCCTCCAGTCATGGGTTTTTTATTTTATTTTCACATGTGAACCACTGCTTTAAGAGTCCCTGTTAATGAGGAGAAAGGGTAATTGTAACTCCAGTAAAGAAAATCAGTCTTGGTACATGAATTTCATGCCAGAATATATATTATTCTTTTTAGTGAGCTCTCCCTCTGCATTCATTCCTCCTTTAGGAATGTCAGGTGTCCAGTGGGTGTTGCTTATTCTTCAAGACAATTTTCCAAGCAATAGACAATATGGGGTGGGGTGGGTATGGGTTTATTTCACATTTAATTTGTTAACTAGTTAGGAACGCTTTCACACACCCTTTTCAGTCATAACTCAGACTAGAGATACAATTATTCATTGATTAAACTAAAATAGTCACATTAATTTACATTTCTGTACCAATTAAAGTCATGTTTTAGTAAAAAAAAAAAAACACACTGCTTCATTTACACTGTAGCAATCTGTTTGATACAAATGTAACAAACAATTGCTTCAGTTTGTACCCGTCCTGGAGAGCTTCACTGCTAATCTTTTAGTAAACAAAATGCACCTCTTCGTTTACACAGTAGCAATCTGTTTGCTACAAATGTGGCAAACAGTTGCTACAGTTTGTACCTGCCTGCACTTCAGCACTCATGTTTTAGTAAAAAAAAAAAAGAAAAGTAAATGCACTGCTTCATTTACACTGTAGAAATCTGTTTGCAATTGCTACAGTTTACGCCCTGCCTTCACAGAGTGCTACACTCTAGATTATAGTTTAAAAAAAAGGAAAAAAAAAACATTTGTTTTGACTTTTACCTAGCAACAGTTAAGACCACATAGAGAACGCTACGGTGCTAAAGTTTGACTGCAAATGCAATACCGGCTTTTAAAAGCCGGTATTACATTAAAAAGCAACCGGGATCAGCTGATCGCATCTGGGGCTGTGCATACCTCTCAACTGTCCAGAATTTCACAGAATGTCCAGATTTCTGCCTCATATTTTTTGGTCAGTTCCTCATAAATTTTGTGTTTTTTTATGGCAAATCACAGAGGACTGAAACCACTACATAATGATATATATTTGCATTTCAGACTTCATATCTTTCAGAAAAAAAATGCATGCTAATATGAATCCTGTCATTCTAGCAACTTTAAACTTATGAGCAATATTTAAAATCTGTCCCTATATAGAAACTAGAGCAACAGGCAATCAGTTTACAGTGGGAAAACAGAACTGGAATGGGAGGATGTTAACAAGGTGGGCGGGATTGTTAGAACCTCATTATTGAGGTCACAAAAGCGAGGTGATTAGCTAAGTGGGTGGCAGGGATTTCAGCTTCAGTCCGAGACAGAAATGTGATCTTAGTTATGAGATAGTGTCCCTTTAAGTAGTCATTGAACAGCATGAAATGTTACTTAAAACTGACTGAAAGACAGCAGTGTATGCATATAAAGTCAATGCAGTGACAGGAGCTTTAGGAAGAAAGAGGCCAGCATGATATACTTTTTTACACACAGCCATTGCATTGTGGGATACCTATTGGCAGACTAAACCTTCAGAATTACTTCAAGATGCCAGACCCTATGTGGTCAGACTCAGAAATCACGTATAAAAATATTTAAAAACCTGTAAATAGTCCCAGAGTGGGGTTAAAATGTAGGAAACACCAAACCATGATGAAATAAACATGTTTTTTGAGTTTGTGGGTGCGGTTCTCCTTTAAAAAAGATTTTCCTTTCCCAGAACCAAAGTTCCAGAGGAATTACCCAGTTAAGGCTGGTCCTTTTGTCAGGAGAGATTAAAAACAGCTAACAGAAGGAAATTACAGGATAAATCAGAACAGAATGTCAAGAGCTCTAAGCCTCCTATTTCTGACAAACCTGTGTCCTTACTACTAGCCAGCTCAGCTAGGTTCCCCTCCCTCAAAGACTTATCCTTTCTCTGCCAACTTAAATAAAAGAGTAAACAGGACACACAGCCAAACCAGTTAGCAAAAAATTACAAGAAAATCCTAGCCAATCTAGAGTTTTCACTGTGCGATTCCTTAAAACCTCCTGTAAAAGAAGATAATGAGATATATGCAAATGATCCCTTAAAGACATCTGGTGTTTCAGCTATATGACTATTCTGAATGCCCATGACTTTTTTCTTCTTAAGTCTGTTAAAGGACAAATTCAGGCCAGTAACCAATCACAACAGACAGATGGGTTCTTTTTATCACAGCACATGGTTGCAGAATGTCTTAGAAGACTCTTCCTTCCTTTTCTGGCATCCCTCAGCTCCCTTAAAATCAGTTGCTTTTCATTCTTCCTGTTCTACAGGAGCTCCAGTATCAAAGAACTATTGAACCACTTCCTCCCAATCAGTTAGGCAGGGGATTTTACTCCAGAATGTTCCTAGTCCTCAGAAAGATCACATGTAGGCCAGTCCTAGCTTTTCATCATTCCCATTGCCTCAGTGCCATTATGGGATGTTATGGGTTACATCCTGCCAAGGATATAATAGGCAGTTAGTTTCCAAAGCTTCTGGGCACTTTCCACTCACCCAGACTGTTTGGCAGCTCAAGCTGAGCTGACTTAAAAGATATTTTGGGTGCCAAGCTATTTAAAGCTTTCCGACCAGTGAAGAGAGTGCTCCTCTGCTTGCTTTAGAGGATTGATGGCCTGCTTGCACTGTTCCATTGCTTGGCAAAGAAGTTCCCTTTAGGACAAACCTTCCACATTTAAAAATTGATGTTTTATTGCACTTTCCTGATTAAGAACGTTATTTTTAAGCTAGGAGTTTGTGTTTTAACAGACTGCCTTGAGTCTTAACTGTACTTTTACAAATGGAGGTCACTTTTTCCAGTCAGTTTTAAAAGTTGTTTACTAAGTGAAAATCATTTTTTATGTGGAGAAACTGTGTTTATTTTACTTGTTGGGGCTGAGTATATGTTTTGAAATGCTTTTTACAGTATTTTTGTGTGAAAAAAAACGAATTCTAAAAACTTATAATTTTCCCAGTGCTTGCTGCTTGGTTTCCCCTGGAAAGAGGTGTCATATTTGGCTTGATCATCAAACAGATTGCTGGTCCCATGGTCCATCCTTCTTCCAGCCGGAAAAAAAAAAGTTAAGCAAACAGCCTTTGCCGCCACAGTAGGCTAGCATTCAGCCACAGGTGGGTGACTGCTGTGGCTATAGCTTGTTGCTCAGAGCACTTATATTTTACCCCCAGATCCCTGTAGTGATAGCCACTATGGACCAGAGGTTAGCCAGTTCCTCTGCAGCGGTTGCTGTCCCCTCAGTGGGAAAGGGGGAGCCACTTTTGTCTGTTCTGGAAGAGGAAACAGGAAATGGTGTCCCCATCCTTGGTGAAGGCAAAGCTGCTGCTGCTGCTACTGCCATTAATAACAGTGTTGGCCCTTAACATGTATTTATTTATCCTCAAATTTCCTTAGACAGCAGTAGTTTACTGAGTCTGGCTCAGGGTTTAATTCAGGTTATTAATCCTTCATATAAGATGGTTACAGATAAAAGAAAGAGGGATACCTCTTTTCCTGAAAAGATTCAAGATTCTGAATCTGGACAAGAAGATAAAGGGACAGATACATAGGTTCATAGGTTCATAGGTTCATACTAGGCTATCTGCCCTGGGGCAATTATAAGCCTAGCTCGATTCTGTATGGCTTACGCCACCCCTTGATTTGAGTATACTGTGCCCTTTTTAAGGTTTAGTTTACTGTGCCTCTGTCTAATAGTGACACAGGAGTAATCCCTGGGACAAACCTACGATCCCCCATCCACTTATCGAGATTCTTCTTGAAGAGATTCAGTGAGGTGCTCTGCCTCACATGAACTGGAATTCTATTCCAGAGCGAAGGGAGCCTCTGGGTTATGAACCTGTCCCTCCAGCAAGTTCTATTTATTTCTGTGCTGAGGTTCAAGTCCCTCGAGCGTGTGGCCCTAAGGGATTTAGATTTACTGAGGTGGAGCATGTCCATTAATTCTGGATTTGACATAGCTTTGTATGTCAGGCATAGATCGCCTCGAAGTAGGCGGTATGCAACTGTGTAGAGCTGGAGTTTTTTTAACCGAGCAGTATATGGCATCTGTTTGAGACCCTTGATCCTCTTGGTGAGATACTTTTGGGGTCTTTCTAATTGCTGCAGGTGTCGGGTAAGGTACATCCCAAAAGGGGCATTGTATTCTATGATGGGCCTGATGAGGGATGAATAAAGGGGCACGATTACCTCTCTTCATCTAGATGTGAAACCCTTCGTGATGAGGTGGGCTTTGTAGAAGGTCTTTCTAACCACTTTGGCAATGTGGTTTTCAAAGGAGAGATTGCTATCAACTTGGGTCCCCAGGTCTTTAATAACTTTCTCTGTACTTAATGGGTTTCCGCCTATGTGGTAATTTGTGGGCACATTGTTTTTGCCAAAGGGTATGACTATACATTTTTTGGCATTTAGCTTTAAACCATGGCGCTGGCACCAGTTATCTGTCTCTGTGAGACCTTTTTGAAGGATGTTTGTGTCAGCTGGAGAGTTGATTATGGCACCCAGTTTGCAGTCGTCTGCGAACTTGGTGAGCCATAGTCCTCCCACGTTTGCCTGTACCTCGGAAAAGTATATACCGAACAAGAGTGGTCCCAGGACAGAACCCTGTGGGACGCCACTTGTGACCGGTTTTGAGTCTGACATGGCTCCAGCAACTCTCACTCTGTGGGTTCTGTCTTTGAGCCAGTTTGCGACCCATCTTGTGACATAGGGGTTTATATTTAAGCTGGATAGCTTATCTATGATGCCCGAGTGGGGTATTGTGTCAAATGCCTTTGCAAGGTCCAGATAGGCTGTGTGGACTACCTTTCCTTCATCTATGGCTTTGGTGACTGTTTCAAAGAAGTCAACCAGGTTCAAATGGCAGGATCTGCCCTTGACAAAGCCGAACTGGGTAGGATCTAGTGTCTATATGTTTTTCTCCTCATTTTTTTTATTCAGACACCGAGGAGATCTCAGTATCTGACAATCCCTGTGAAGGTTTCTCTTTGTCTAAGACGGTTACCAGAATGTGCCACTGTTTTCACTGGGAGAATATTGAGGTTTCTGTTACCTCAGATCGAGTTTGCATGCAACATATAGAAGTAAAAGCAGAGGCCATTTCTGAGCAGTTACAGAAGGAATTTCCAGAGCTTTTCACCCATTCCCTCAGTTCTGTCAACTCTGAAGGATATGTAAGCTGCTGCCTGCAAGTTTCCTGATAATCAGTCTTCTGCCTTTAAAAAGGCAGATAAAATGTATAAAATTCCTCAAGCTGTAAAGTTGTATACACTCTTCCCAAACCTGAACCATCAGCTATAGCTTTAGTTAAAGTTACTGCTGCTTAACATTTGATTAATTCCAATCATATTCGTTCTGACAGGGATGTGAAGATTATTGATAAGTATGGAAAAAGTCTATGCTTCTGCAACTTTGATTTTCAGAATTTTAAATTGTCAGGCTCAGATGTTAAAACTTGTTCTGGCTACTTGTGAAAGTACGAGGAATGTTTTGTCTGCAGTTTTTTTTTCTGGTGAGGAAAATCTACATTAAATAAATTACTTACTTCTGTTAAGCTAGTCACTACTCATTGTTTAAAGTGTGCATGACTCAGTTGATGCTTCTTCCAGGGCTATGGCCACTAGTGCTGTTTTGAGGAGAGTTGCCTGGCTGCAATTTCAGAACCTCCCAGATGATGTTAAAAATGAGATTTTAAATTCTCCTTTAGATAGCGATTTAGTTTTTGGCCCCTCTGCTACAGAGGTTTTCAAAAGTGTGATGAAAGGGGTAAGCTGATACAGGGAATTTCCAAGATTTTTCAACTTTCCTTTTCCAAATTTTCTAAGGAATTTTCTAACCTCTCATCCAATTTTGGCAAAAAATAAATAAATCGAGTCTAAACAAAATGCAGGTAAAAAAGAAGTTATGTCTAACCATAATGTTCCATCTGCGTTGTTGATCATCTTCCATTCATCACTGATGGGTTCGCTTCCGAACCCTCGGAACGAAGTCAGCCTAATACCAAGCTTGCATACACCAAAAACTCTCGAGCTAAGCTGCTACCCACAAAGCCCTTCTCCCAGTTACCTCAGATTGAGTTTGCATGCAACATATAGAAGTAAAAGCAGAGGCCATTTTTGCGCAGAAACCCTGAAAACACCACAAGGACCCATAAGATCCACCAGGAGCCTTTGGTGAGGGACGGAGGATGGGATTTGATGAATGGAAGAAGATCAACAACACAGATGGAACGTTATGATGAGACATAACTTCTTTATCTGATGTTGTTAATCTTCTTCCCATTCATCACTGATGGGACAGAATCCCAGGCTACTTGAAAACCTGGGTGGCCCTTATGGAAGAACATTCCTGAGAATCATTGAGCCAAAGGCCGCTCTTCCCCCTGGAGACCATGTCCAATTTGTAATGTTTGATGAAAGTATGGGTTTTAGCCCAAATGGCTGCTGCGCAAATGTCATCCATAGAAGCTCTGGAGTGAAAAGCAACAGAGGTTGCAATGACTGTCATTGAATGAGCTTTGATATTAACAGGTGTAGGTTCATTTGCCTGTGAGCATGAAAAAGTAATACAATCTCTGAGCCATTTTGATAAAGTGACTTTTGATATGGTACATCCCATTTTTGGTCCAGAGAAGGAGATGAAAAGTTGATCCGACTTGCGGAAAGGTTTAGTCCTGTTCAAGTAAAAACGCAATTGTCTATGTACATCCAATGAGTGTAGACAGTATCCTCCTTTATTGGAATAATTTGGAAAAAACACTGGGAGCTCAATGGACTGGTTAACAGAGAAATCAGAAATCACTTTGGGGAGATAAGATAGATTAGTATGAAGAGATACTCTGTCTTTATGAAAGATTAAATACGGACTCTTGATGCATAAGGCTTGTAATTCCGATATCCATCTAGCTGATGTGACCGCCACCAAAAACAGAGATTTCCATGATAGAAATTTAAGGTCACATTTTGCAGCAGGCTCAAAAGGGGGTAAAGAGAGAGATTGTAATACCAGGTAGAGATTCAATGTCTCTAAAGGCCACCTGATTGGGGGTCTGCTATGGAAAACTCCTTTGAGAAAGGTCATGCCAATGTGGGTGGAGATAAGAGGAACGCCTTCTAAACCGTTATGAAAATTGGAGATAACTGCCAAGTGGACTCAAATAGTAGAAGCTGAAGCTACATTGTCAAACAACTCAGAAAGGTATTGAAGTATAACAGATGCAGGAGCTGAGAAGGGGTCTAGCATCTGTTCTTTAGACCAGAGAGCAAACCTTTTCCAGTTATCTCTGTAGAGTTTTCTGGTGGATGGTTTATGGGAGGCCAGGATAATATCACGAACCAGCGAGGAGAGGGTTTCCTGCCTGGCGACTAACAGAAGTGGAGAAACCAAGCTGTCAGCTTGAGAGTGGACAGATTTGGGGGAGCCAACCCTTGGGGGTGAGAGATTAGGTCCTGACGAGTGTCCAAGATCCATGGAGGTTGTAATTGGTGAGGCCGGAGGAAGGGGAACCACACATGTCGAGGTCAGAATGGGGCAATGAGGATCACCTTGCATCTCAACTGAATTGCTTTCTTTAAAAATAGAGGTATCAAGGGAATTGGTGGATAAGCATAGAGGAGACCCGTAGGCCAATCGTGAGTCAAATGGTCTCTCGGTGACTCCCCTTTGGGGGGAAAAAGGGCAAAGAATCTGCTGCATTTGTTGTTTGAAGGGGAGGCAAAAAGATTGCAGCAAGGCTGGCCCCAGCGGCTGAAAATTTCTGCCGTCACATTCGGATTGAGAGACCACTCGTGTGGAAGGAGGAAGCATCTGCTCAGCCTGTCTGCAATCACGTTGGAGCTTCCCGGGATATGAGTTGCTGTAAAAAAGCGGTTGAAAGCTATTGCCCAGTGCCAAATTCTCATGGCCTCTCGACATAGGGGGTAGGATTTGTTCCCTCCTTGCTTGTTTATGTACCAGACTACTGACATATTGTCTGAATGGATTGCAATGGTTCCCACTGGAAGGAGCGGATGTAGTGCCTGCAACGCCAACAGCACCGCTCTCAACTCCAGAACATTGATATGCAAGTTGGCCTCCAAGCCTTAGACTGTCTTTCCCTGAAAGTGACCCCCCCACCCTATCAGGGAATCATCCATGGTCACAGTGGCACGGAGTTGAGGGGTCTGGAAGAGGCGACACCAAAGAATTTCGTCTGTCCTCATTCACCAAAGAAGATCTTGCTTGCAGGAATTGGTGATGAGGATCTGTGAGTTTAGAGGGTGAAGATTTGCCAACCACTGGAACAAAAGGAGCCATTGTAACAGTCTCATATGTAATCTTGCCAGAAGAACAATTGGAATAGCTGCCACCATAGACCCCAGAGCCTGTAGAACATCTCTTGCTGACATCTTTCTGTGACAGAGTATCACTTGTACCTGTAATCTTAACCTCTGAAGCCTGTGAGGTGGAAGAAAAACCTGGCTTGTTTGAGTATTGAATGCTGCTCCTATAAATTCCAATTGTTGGGTAGGATGAAGATTGGATTTTTCCCAATGGACTGTGATGCCTAGAAACTCCACCAGTGAAAGAGTGTAGCAGAGGGCCATGATCAGTAGGCACTTGGTGGGGGTGGAGAGGAGCCAATCATCTAAATATGGAAACACCTGGAATCCCTGAAATCTCAGATGAGCTGTCACCACTGCTAGACATTTCGTGAACACACTGGGGGCCGTCGAGAGACCGAATGGCAGGGCTGTGAATTGGTAATGATTGGCTCCTAGCCGGAAGAGAAGGGGACTTCTGGAGCGCTTGTCCATTTTGATGTGATAATACGCATCCCGGAGGTTTACTGAGCACATCCAAACATCCTCCCGAAGAAAGGGGAGAATGGATTGTATAGTGACCATGCAGAATTTGGTTTGAGCCACTGATATGTTTAATTGGCTGAGATCCAGAATTTATCTCCAGTCCCCGGTCTTTTTTGGCACCAAAAAGAATCTTGAGTAGAAACCGGATCCGCATTGGTCTGGGTGGACTGGTTGGATGACTCTTTTTTGACACAGCTTTCTTATCTTTGCAGCTGCCTCCTCCCTTTGACTGGGTGGAACATCAGGAAAGTACTTTGAAGGTTTTGGGCAAGATATTAAAGGAATATAATAGCCTCTGGAAATTATTCTCTGCACCCACCGATCGTTTGTAATAGAGTGCCAGGCAGTTTGGTGCAGAGAAAAACAAGCCCCGACTGCTTCCAGAGGAAAGCAATCGGGCAATGCTTCAGGAGTGCTGATAAGATCGTTCTGAGAAAGAATCCATGGAGTCTTGGTTTGGGGACCCCCTTTGCCCCTAAAAGGGGCATCTTCCACCGTTGGAACCCCCTCTGTCTCTGAGGGAATCCTCACCCTGTGCGTTGCGGAAAGAACATTGAGATTCTTTGTGCTATATCTTCCCACTCCTCTGGTTCCTGGAAAAAGAACGCTGAGGTTCCAAAACGTAGGCTAATGGCAGACAAGGTCTTTCCATCCTGTTTGCACCTGGCCAGTGTGTCCTTCACTTTAGTACCAAACAAGGCAGATGGGTCAATAGGGGCGTTTAAAAAAGAGGGCTTGAAGGAGTCCACGAGGTTACAGTTGCGCATCCAGGCGTGGAGTCTCATGACTACGCCTGCACCTGCAGCGCTAGCCACCCCTTCGGTTGCGTGGCAGAGGAACCTCATAGACGAGTTGGAGATAGACTCAAGGGTGGCAAGTTGAGAAGCAACCTTGTCGCGTGCCCTGTCAGAAACTTGACCCACGAGGGCTCCAGAAAGTTCGGAGATCAGATCCCTTTGGAGCCTTGTAAAATGTGCCAAGTAATTCAGAGACCTGACTGCAAAGGTCGCTGAAGCAAAAACTCGCCTCCCTAGTCTATCCACACCCCGGGACTCTCTGTTGGGCAGGTGAAGAGTAGGACTTTTCTCTGCAAGGTCCTTTTTCATGGCCGCCGTCATCACCATAGCATCTATTGGCAAGCCTCTAGACCAGTGGGGGTGCTGCTCTGGTGGGGAAAGAATCTTGTCTGGTCTCTGGGGGATGGCCTCAATAGAATTAGGGTTCTTCCATGCACGCTGCACGACGAGCTGGATTAACTCTTCGGCAGGTGGGGTCACCCAAGAAGTAGAAGGCCGAGAGCGGAAAGCCTGCAGGAAGACGGACTCCGAGGAAGGATTGTAGGGCTTCCAGCCACCCCTCTGTTTCAATATTTCCAGGACATCATCAGGGGGTGACCATGGGGAGCCTTCCCCATCATCGTAATCCGTATCCTCTGTGAAAGACACCTCCGGAGAGTCAAGGTGTTTCCTCTTACATGCCTTCTTCCGAGTGGGTTCTTCAGTGGGAATGTCTGAATAAGACTCGGAAGGAAAATTACCCTGGACAGGGGGTTCCTGAGACTTGTGATCTCGGTGTCTTGGGGAGCTGGCCCATGGTAGCTGTAGCTCAGAGGGAGCAGGAGGAAGATCCGATGCAGGAGGAGTGCTTCCAGAAGCAAGCACCCTCTCCATCATCCGGAAAGCTGGCCCACCCGAAGAGGAATGGGAGCCTGAAACCGAGTAAGACAGTCTTGGAACCGGGGTCACAACCCGTTCTGTGCAGCCCGCTCCCAGCGACGGAGCCTCAAGCAAGATTGGGGCGGGTGTCGCCTCTGGATCTGAGGATGGAACTGATAAAAAACTTGGAACCGTACTGAGAAACGAGGGTTCCATCCCCCAACCATGAGATTGAGGAAGGGACAGTTCGGTAGGAACCAAAACCCAAAGGGGGGCCTCGAAGCCTCAGAGAGAGTCACTGTCAGCGCCGAGGAAAAGGTTCCCACCAAGGACGTTAGAACTATGGGCCTCAGAACCAATGGATCCGAGGGAGGAGAATAAGTGGGAGTCCTGGGAGCATTAGACCCAAACCCCGAAGTGGGACAAGTTTTTGGAAAGTTTGTTATCCCTCTGGCTGTCAACAGCTGGTACAGCAGGCACACCACATCAAATTCAAACAGACTCCTGGTGGACCTTACAGACACTCCAGAAGGGGAGTGAAGGACGGTCCAGAAAAGGGCTATAAGCCTGGCCTAAGAATGGGTCCAATGAATGGGAGTACTGGGGCCGTGGTGTTTGAATTGTCGGCACCGAAGATTCCAACTTGGAAACAGGTAATAGCGGGACTAACGGTGCTGAGAAAGGACTCTGTGCCGAAGAAACACTTGGAGTCAAAGTTATTGTCGGCTCCAAGGGGATCGTTGGAACCGACTTCGGTGTGCTGAGATGTGAAGTCGGTGCAGAGGCTATCGAAGGCAATAAGGTTGGAATGATACTCGTTACTGCAGTTGAGGCTGGTACTGTAGATGTTGGTGCCGAAGGTGGCGCCAACATTGAAGTTATGGTAATGTCCACAGAAGCAAATGGAGCTGAACTCGGAACCGGAATAGTCGGAGCCAAGGAAGCAATCTTATGTTCTGTAGAAGACTTGTGGATCTTGTGTTTGTGGGACTTACCCTTATCACCAGCCAGTGAAGAGGGATCGGAATGTGGACGTTTCTTGTCCTTCAGTGGAGGGGTTGAGACTTCCGACACAGAAAGGCCCTCTGAGAAAGGTGAGGATAGTAGACCTTTCAAGATAAGCTTGTTTTTCCTCTCATTCAACATCCGCTGACTAAAGCTCAGACAAATCTGGCAAAGAGGTTTCACAGAGAGATGAGAAACCCCAGACAGTAGACACAATCATCATGTAAGTCACTGTTGGGGTGTTTGCCACTGCAGGAAGTGCAATGTTTGAACCCCAAAGTCCCTTTTTTATCAGACATATCCAACACACAAAAAAGCAACCAAACAAAATACTGCTATAAGGTACAGAAGAGAAATAGAAAAAGGAGAGATACCAGTGATAGTATCAAACGATACTACAAGGGTAGGAGAGGGCGTTACCAACGATGGTATAAGAAATACCCAAAGGGTAGAGCTAGATATAGAAATAGGGTAGAAAAATGAGTTAGATTAGAAAAAAAGTTTCAAAATACAGCAAATTTTATAAAAATATGACACTTAGCTGGAGAGCTCAGTGAAACGCTGCTATATGGCTGTGCGGCAAATGAGATCTGAGGTAACTGGGAGAAGGGCATTGTGGGTAGCAGCTTAGATCAAGAGTTTTTGGTGTACACGAGCTTGATATTAGGCCGACTCGGTTCCGAGGGCTCAGAACTGAACCCATCAGTGATGAATGGGAAGAAGATTAGCAACATCAGATCAGATGTTTAAGAAGAAATGGCAGAGGGTTTCCAAAAATAATTCTTGAACCTCCCAAAATCAAGGACAGTCCAATAAGTCAAAATGACTATTTAGGCGACCTTTCCCATCATTCTGGCGGCCCCAATTCTCTTCTAGAAATCTGAATCTCCACTTTTCTCTTTGGCAACAGATACTTTCAGACAAATGGATTCTGAAGATCATTCATCAAGGTTATAGATGGCAGTGGGTGAAAGTTATTCCTTTTCAGGGGTTAATTCCTCATCCACCAGACCAGACTCTCTTATTTCCATTTGTTCTTCATCACATGCTGTCCAAGGGTGTGATGGAACTAGTTCCTCCTTCCCAGTTGGAAAAACATTTTTATTCAAAGATATTTTAAGTGCCAAAGAAAAAAAAATACTTTGAGACAATTTCTGGATCTTTCTTTTTTAAACCCCTTTGTGATAGTGCTCAAATTCAAAATGATCTCACTTCACAACTTATTACTTCCTCCTCATTCAAATTTCCTGGCAACACAAGATTTAAAAGATGTTTATCATCACATCCCTATTCATCCAGACTTCAGGCATTTCTTAAGGTTTTGTTTGTCTGGATCAGATGATCAATTCAT
This sequence comes from Protopterus annectens, assembly GCF_019279795.1. Classification (NCBI taxonomy): domain Eukaryota; kingdom Metazoa; phylum Chordata; order Ceratodontiformes; family Protopteridae; genus Protopterus; species Protopterus annectens. Next base: position 643,646,613 of record NC_056743.1, read on the forward strand.
AGATTCATAGATTAGTACTCTCTGCCTTACCTTTAGCCTGTCCACAGCACCAAGAGTGTTCTCAAAGTGTCTAGCCCGAGTTATAGCTCATTGCAGGTTATAGGGTATCCACATTTTTTTCCATATTTAGACAACTTGCTTATGTTTGCAGAGTCTTTTTCAAAGTGTCAGGATTCTCTAACTTGGGTGAGAGATCTCTTACACAGGCAGAGATTTCAAGAGAACACTCAAAAGTCTTTTGTATTCCTTCACACAGGATTGTGTTCTGGGGGGGTGGTGGGGGACAGCTGGACTGTTCAAACGGCATTTCTTCTCTGCAGGAAAAATAAATAGATCTTTATCTGAATCTGTTTCTACGACAGGTTCATAGGTTCATAGGTAGGTACTAGGCTATCGACCCAAGGGCCTACGTAAGCCTAGCCAACAAGGTTCCCTGGCTTATGCCACCCAAGAAAGTTATTTTCCTGTGTCACTGTCGAGCAGAAACACAGAAGTTATCCCTGGGGTGTATTTCCTATTTCCCATCCACTCATCAAGACTTCTCTTGAAGAGTGCTAATGAAGAACTTTGCTTAACATAGATGGGTAGCCTGTTCCAGAGTATGGTAAGTCTCTGGGACAGGAATCTATCCCTCCAGCATGTCCTATTTATTGTGGTGACAAGGTTTAGGTCCCTAGAGCGTGTAGCTCAGAGGGATTGGGATTTCTTTAGGTGTAGCATTTCCAACAGCTCTGGGTTTGACATAGTTTTATATGTTAGGCAGAGATCACCTCGAAGTAGGCGATATGCTACGGAGTAAAGCTGGAGTTTTTTGAGACGGTCAGTGTAGGGCATTTGTTTGAGGCCAGTAATCCTCTTTGTGAGGTACTTCTGTGGCCTTTCCAGCTGCTGCAGATGTCTTGTGAGGTACATTCCAAAAGGGGCATTGTACTCTATAATGGGTCTAATGAGTGTCAAGTAGAGGGGAACAATGACCTCTTTTTTCCTGGATGAGAACCCTTTTATGATGAGGTGTGTCACGTAGAAGGACTTCCTGACTACTGTGGCGATGTGACTATCAAAGGAGAGACTACTGTCCACCTGGGTCCCAAGGTCTCTTATCACACATTTGGTGTTAAGTAGATTGCTGCCTATGTGGTACTTCATGGGTACATAGTTTTTACCAAAGGGGATGACACTGCACTTTTTGGCATTGAGCTTGAGGCCATGGCTCTGACACCAGGCATCTGTCTCAGCGAGGCCCTTCTGTAAGATGTTCACATCATTTGGGGACTTGACTATGGCTCCTAGTTTGCAGTCATCTGTGAACTTCATTAGCCAGAGGCCTTCTGTGTTAGCGTGTACTTCAGAGAAATAGATACCAAACAGGAGAGTTCCCAGGACTTGTCACTGGTTTGAGGTCAGATTTGGAGTCTGCAACTTTTACAGTGTGGGTTCTTTCAGTGAGCCAGTTGGAAACCCATCTTGTGACCTAGGGATTTATACCTAGTTTAGTGAGTTTAGCTATAATTCCAGAATGGGGGATGGTGTCGAAAGCCTTGGCGAGGTCAAGATAGGCTGTGTGAACCACCTTACCTTCATCTACGGCTTTGGTGACTGCCTCAAAGAAGTCGATCAGGTTCAGGAGGCATGATCTGCCTTTCACAAACCCGAACTGGGTGGGATCCAGAGTTTGGAGGTTACCAATTTCTTTGTTTATGAGTTCCGTGATGATATGTTCCATGGCCTTGCAGACCAGGCTCTTCAGGCTAATAGGGCGATAGTTCCCAGAATCAGTGGTGGCTCCCCCTTTGTGGAGTGGGATAACTGTTGCTGAGCACCATTTAGTGGGCACAAAGCCTGATGCGAGGCTATTATTGAACATGGTGCATAGGTGGGGAGCCAGTTCGTTCTGAAGTTCATGTAAAACGCAGCCTGGGATGTTGTCCGGTCCCATGGATGCTATGTTTTTGGCTTTAGAGAGTGCAGCTTTTACCTGCGTAGTTGTGATTACAGGGACTCTGCATTCTTCCTGTATAGATATGGGCCCTTTGGGGGGGGGGGTAAAGTTAGCACTGAACCTATCTGCTAGGATGTTGGCAGTATCAGTTGGCTCAGTAATTTTTGTGCTGTTGTGCTGTAACTCAGAGCAGATCTGGATGTTGCCATCAAGATTCTTGATATAGCTATAGAATGCTTTGTGGTTGTCCTTAGAATTAGTCGCGATTTTGTTTTTGTAGCTAGCTTTGGAGGATCTTATAAGGGGTCTCAGCTTCTTACTGAGGCTGACCAGGGAGCTCTCTTTTGCAATAGTTTCTTGCTTCTGTTGTACAGTTTGTTTATGGCAGGGGACCACCAGATTGGCTTCCTTTTTTTGAAGGATAGCATCTTTGGGATAGCATGATCCATGCGCTCGTGTAAGTGGTTATAGAGTGCATTTGTGTAAGATTCAGCAGTTGTAACTGTATTGTCCATCTGCATGGGTGTCATGAAGTTCATTACTTCTGTCTTAAGAAGCGTGAAGTTGACTTTGGAGAAATTTTTTACCATGGTTTCCTTAATGGGGTGGGGGGGTGGGATGTGGATATCAAGTGTGATTAGCTTATGGTTGGATCGGACCAACGAGGAGTTGACTTCAGGTGTGGAACACCGGTCACTCATGTTGGTAATGACTAGGTCTGGAATATTGTTGCCCCTGGTGGGTGTGTGGATAAGTTGATCCAGGGCATTGGAGATTATGAATTCCAGAAAGTGTTGAGCTAAGGAGTTGGTACATGAGTAGTTTTCCCAGTTAATGGTGGGGTAGTTGAAGTCACCCATTATTAGGGTGTTTGGTTGAACCCTAATATTTTCCAGTACATCAAGAAAAGAGGAGTGGGAATCCTGGGGCATGGTGGGAGATCTGTAGCAAGCTACAATTTGGATTGCAGTTTTGCCCAGAATTAGTTGCACTTGGATAACCTCAGATGCATTATGCTGAGCAACTAGCCTGGAGGTGTGGCTATCCTTAATGAATATGGACGCGCCTCCACCTTTGGTGTTTCGGTCCAGGTTACATGGCCAAAAAGTGTGGTATGAGATATAGCCTGGTAGTGCAGGGGTGCATTCTGGAGCCTTGAACCAGGTCTCAGTCACTGCACAGATATCGATGTTCTCCATTTTAAGGAGTGCCTTGAGTGTGTGCATTTTGAGATTTAGACTTCTAGCATTGAGTAGCATTACCCTCAGTTTTTGTTATGATTCTTATGTTACCCCTGACAAGACTCCTCATTAGAAAGATACAGTGGTATCTGAAGTTTGTTTCATCCCAGCAGTAACATCTTTTGTTTTGTCAAATCGCTTTGCTAGGGTTTGTCAGATGATAAATCACTTGGTGGAGGCAGCAAATATCCTTAAATCCAAGTCTTCCTCCCAGACGCCTTGGAATTTCCTTGGGGTGCAGTTTCAGGAGTGATGAGAGTGCTAGGTATGTGGGACACCAAGGACAGATGCAAGCACATAAATATGAAAGAGATGCTTGCCTCGATCTAGGCACTCAACTTTGAATCATCTTTGGTCCCGTGGACCTTTTCAAGTTGTTACAGACAATATCACAGTCATGTCGCACATCAACAAGCAAGGGGAAAACCATGTCATATCTCCTTTGCAGACAGGCCATGTTAGCTTGGGATATAGCTTCACAGCACCATCTCACTCTACAGGCATCCTACATTCCATCAGAGCAAAACTGTGTGGCAGAGAAGCTGAGGAGGACAAGAACAGACCCTCATGAATGGAAAATAGATCACGGGGTATTCCAAGATTTGATTCATCTGTGGGGAGTTAATCAAGTAGACCTATTGCCTTCTCTGTGAACAGTCAGCTGGAAAGATTTTGCTCCAGGACTCCATATAAGAAGAGTACTGATTTCTTTTTTTATCCATCTGATCAAAATATGGTAAACTTAGGACAATTTTGGTTCAGTTTTTTCATTGTATAAAATGAAACCTCTGCTGTGGCAGTTACGACAAACGACAAAGGCTACGGTGAAGGGTATCCTGTTTTAACAGAACATGATTTTTCTGAAACCAAGTTACAACAGAGACTACAATTTTCAGAGAGACAATTAAGTATATGATGACTTATTCTGAAGCTTCGAAAATGTTTTTTTCCCAAAGGAGACACAATGGTTTGTAAGTGCAAAATCACCACAGCTGCCAGATCTTCATGTAGAGGGTATAGTACATGTAAACCTCTCTAAAGATACTAAGTCTTTGAGTTAAGTAGAAATGGATGATGAATGGGATGACAAGTCTACTCAAGGATTAGATAGGTTAAGTGTTAATGTGCTCCTTTGGGTGATATGGGATGACCTTAGCTACATGATAATTTGATTGAAAGGTTAGGTTCTCACTGTTTATGTATGTCAGAACTGGATAATAGGCTTAGCAAGTCAAGTTACTATTTCCTAGTTGAACTTACAAACACATATGACTGAGGGAATATTGTGAATGTTACTGTAAGGGTTTGCATTTTAGTTATGTTTACATAAACATTAATGTATTGCTAATATCAATTTAAGCCACGTATGATAGTACTTAAGATAATGCCATTAATACTACCCACTGTGAGTTGGATTACTGATATTAGCAGTCGTATAATTATTGCTGTCAATATGTCCCTTTTATAAGAATAAACAAGAAATATGTAATAGCTGCCTGTAGTTAGAGGAAATGAAAGGTAAGGAGCATATTTCTGTGTTTTTCTAATGTATGTTCCTTTACTGTCACTAGTCAAGAAAATTAGTGTTACAGTAACTGTTTGACACTAGGAAGATTCAGTTTGGAACAACTATTTGTTCTGTTATATGAGAGAATTTAAGGCTGAAAAATTATGAGGGTGTTTTGTGAAAAAAATAAATACGCGCCATGCAATATAACAATCATGATGTATTATTGTAACAGTTTGTGTATTAATTTTGTGTACACATCAACCATGTTGCCATCCATGTTTCAGGTTGTATATGGTAATACCTTTGATAGTGTCCAAATGGTGGAGTTGGCTTGCTGCCACTGAACTTTTTATAGTTATAAATTTTTTATTTTTTCTACAAGGAAAATCCAGCATGGATCGATGGTTTGCTTCTTAAACAATAAAATATGCAAGGTTCAAAAGCTATTATACTAATTTAAAGCTCTATGTGCATTTTTTTTTTTTTTTGCATTTTGAAAATATCATTGGGATCGATGACTAGTCATCACTGGATCACTGTTGATGGAGCATAAAGCTGTACTTGATATAGCCTGACAAGGGCTGGACATCCAGTGAGTATAGAAAAGATTTTGGTCACCTTTCTTGTGCACTATATGTTAAACAAAGCATGACGGCATGTTAGTGTCAAAGGCAATGTATGGGTGCACAAAATCAGAACTTTCTTGCTGTTGATGAGTTTCAGCACTCAGCTCATATCTAGCATTTGGACAGAGAAGTACTCCTTTAGAGACCTTCCTTTTAAATTCTGACTAAACCTTTTATGGTAAAGATTTCTTATGTCTAGCAGAAAAAGGAAATGTCTATGTAGAAGACAAATCCCCTATAAGAATTCCCACATAGTCTGTTTTTTGTTTAGGGGAGTTTCCTGATGTCTGCTCTTTTAAGATTTTTTCTGTCCTTCTCCTCTAAAAAAAATTCACATTTGGCCTTTTTTTTCTAGAAAACCAGTGATTAAAAACTCTTGCTCAGTCCTTCATGGAAACCGTCTCTCCTTCGCTGCGCATCTGCTATGGAGGTCTCCAAAGCAACCTTGCCTTTGGCTTCTGTTCAACAGTTGCAGACTGACGATTCTGCTTTGTCCATTTCCATGTCATCAAACTGTCAGTCTGAAGTTCCAGACCTTTCTGGTTTTGCTGTGTTGGATTCTGCTAAGGTCAGGAATCTGGTGCATCCTGCAAGACCAGACTTCATGCTGTTGCTGAGAAAGGAGAACAACACTTTTTGTTACCGGAAGGGCAGGAAGGAATAACTCAACTTCTAGTGCAGGACAAGGATGCTGGTTCTGCTATGGAGGTTCAGATGTCTAATATGTCCAAACCTATCTAACCAAATTTTATTGGGCAGAGGAAGTATAAAGGGAGTGGTTTTAACAGTCAGTCCGCATCTGAAGAAGTAACTTGAAAGGAAAACGTATTGGTTAGGAGACGTTAATGTGAATGTAAGATTTGTACGTGTTTTTCATTAAAGTGGTGATTTGACACTTCAGTAGCTGGTCTTTGATCCTTGGTGGTACCTGTGGACAATCTCTACAAAGACACTCCAGACCTCCATCCACCACATCACCTCTTAGGTCTTCCAGAATCCTTTCAGAATCCAATGTGGATCGGATGATGAGGAAAATTCCTCAGAGCACAAATTCACATGGGGGATCTCCTGGCTCCAACTCTGGCTCCCACAGAGTCTGCAAGCTGTTTTTTTGTCCACATTCCACTTGACATCTCCTTCTCTGATCCAACCCTCTGTTTCAGAGCCCTTGGATCCGAGATCTCTGGGGGTTTCTTCATTGGATAAAAGACAGTCTGTACTTCAGTTCTGATAGTCCCCCTGAGTCAGCTGGCACAGAGCCTTTCAGAGCTAGAAGACTCTCAGAGCTGAAGCATCAGTGCTGGATCCAGGGGGATGGAGTGAACTCCAAAGCTGTTGGAGCCATCTCTTCTCCTTGGGGCCTGAACTCTGAATAGCTTGGGTCTGTCTCCCTCCTTGGGTGGAGTGCTGGTGGGTTTCAGGAGCTGACGGTTCCAGAGATGTCAGCTCCAGTGCCATTGACTTCTGTGTCCCCTAGGCATTCTGACTTTGAGGTTGTGGAGAGGGCTTTCTCCTTGCCTAGGAAGAGAACTCTGAATCATTTGGTTCTTTGCTCTGAGCCTCAGCCATCCTTTCTAGTGGGGCAGCCAACCAAAACTAGTCTCCATCTGGTCCACTGGGACATCGTCATCTCTTTTGATACTTCCCCAGAGAACCCAACTGAGGAAGTCCCTTGGAAAGGAACTTGAAAGAGGAGGCACTTAGACTCTCCCCAGGAATCTGTTACTGAGGACACTGATTCTGATGAGGGGGTCCCCCAGAGCAACACCAGTAGACTTCTCCTTTGGAGACATCCTGGAGCCCCTGAAACAGAAAGGTGGTTGGTCCTCTGACACCCCTTCCCAAGAGGAATCAGTGTTCCTGGATGCATTTGGGACTGATCCATCTACTTCTTGGGTGACCCTTCTCAGCCAATAAGCTCATTGACCTTCTCTCTCATCAGACATGGAAGGTGTTGGATACTGCTTGGCCAATACCAAAATGACCAGACAAAATTTTAGCCCTCGCTAAGGACCATGGACACTGGAGTAAGGGAGCCCAATCAATGCTATGATTGGGGTGGAAGACATAAAGAAGGAACTGGCAGGACAGAGTTCTTCTGTCCATCCCCCTAACTGAGAGTCAAGGGTTTTGGACAGATTTGGAAAACATGTGTATGCTTCAGCAACCTTTGCTGTCAGGTCACCAAATCACTTAGCATATTTTATGAGATTACAAAGAGATCTGACCAAGGAGCTTGCCAAATCTCTTTCTGGATCCATGTTGTCTGAGGATGGAAACAGAATCTCCTTGCAATTGGCCACCCTAAAGTCCATCTCAAATGTGTCCATGAAATTGATCTCCAATGCTGTCGAAGGTAACTCATAGGCTGGGATTCAGGCAGAGCCATCAGGAGACATCCCTGGATGTGCTTATTTGATTCTGCAGTGCCCTTTAAGTCTTCGTTCATCAGTGCACTGTTTGATTGACTTTCTCTGTTCAGCCCCATGGTTAAAGACATGCTGTCCAGATGTAACAAAGAGAGAAAGATCTGTCTGCCTTGGGCGTACATTTCTCAATCCCTCAATGACCTTTAACTAGGAATCAGTGAGGAGGTAGAAAAATGTGGTTTAGGAAATCCCAGGGTCCTTTCAGAGAGTCACACAGAGATAGTTCCCCAAGGGACAGAGGGGGGGAACAACAATGGAAGATACTGCCCTTGCAGCAGAGGTGGTCAGCAGAACCATAGCTTTGGGGATTCCTTCTCAGACAAGCTCTATCAGTGCTCCTGAAAAGAGGCCTGACTGTTCCCCTCTGGAGGCAGCTGGGGGACACTTGTCTCTGCACCAGAGAGCCTGGCTGTCTATTATAAAAGATTTGTGCCCACAGAGAATCATATACAGAGGTTATACTATATTTCTTTTTCTAACCCCTCCCACCAACGTCAAAAAAATCTCAGATGTTCTACTTAGTCAGAGGGAAGCACCATCTCTAGAAATAAAAAAGCTGCTAGGAAAAAGAGTCCTCCAAGAGGTCTGTCCAGACCAGAGAGGGTCCAAAACTTACTCAAAATTTTTCTTGATGCAAAAAAAAAAAAAAAAAAGACAAAAAAAAAAAAAACAGGAAACGTGAGACCAGTCCTGGATCTCAAGAAATTAAATCAGTTTGTTCAGTATTCACAGTTTTGGATGGTCATGGTTCAGTCCATTTTGCCTCTGCTACAAAACAACGATTTGATATGCTTGATAGATCTTCAGGGTGCATACTATCACATCAAAATGAACAGGAGCTCCATTAGATACCTACACTTCTGGGGAACCCAGTCATTACCAGTTCAAAGCACTGCCCTTTGATCTTACCACAACCCCCAGAGTGTTCACCAATTGCATGACAGTGGTAACAGCTCACTTAAGACTGCTGGGATTACGAATGTTCTCATATTTAGTTGACTGGCTCCTAACTGCCCCGACCAATCATTGACTTCCACAAGCAAGGGACTACTTACTCCAGTTGATTGCTCATCTAGGTATCACCATCAGTTACAACAAATCCCAGCTTATGCCTTCTCAGAGCTTGGAGGTCATAGGTACTACTCTGAACACAGTCAGTTAGATATATTCTCTTGCCTCTACTCAAATACAGATACTGAGATCTGAAATCAAGATAGTGGTTCAAAGTTCTTCTCTTCCAGTCTGATTTATCTTTCAAGCCCTGGGATCAGTGGTAACAGTTATTACTCTGGTTCCTCTGTCCAGATTCCATACGGGAGTTCTTTAAAGGACACTTTCAACCCATTGGTCCATTCTTCTACATCCCTTGAATGCTTCAGTCAAGATTACACAAGCACGAAACAGATATTATCTTTAAAGGGTGGATTTATTCAAACCAGCTCTGAGAAGGCCATCCATTCGTTCTTCCTCTGCTCACAACCACAGTGACCACGGATGCCGCCCAGTTGGAATGGGGGGCACGTCTTTGGAAGCACAATCCAAGGTATGTGGTTCCCCAAGTAGGCCTAGGCACATATCAGTGTCCTAAAGGTGAAGGCAGTCCTCCTAGCATTGCAGGCCTTTCAGGATGTTCTTTCATCTGGGACAATTGCCATTCAGACAGACAATATGTCAGTGGACTGGTACATCACCAAACAGGGAGGAGCCAGATATTACCCTCTTTGTCAAGAAGCAGTGAGGGTGTGGCAATGAGTGGTGTCTTCTGGCCATTTTCTAATAGCAATGCACATTCTGGGGAAATCCAGCTTGATTGCAGACAAACTAAGCTAGTCCAGTCTGATATCTCATGAGTGGTCTCTCAATGTCAAAGTGGTGGAAAGGATTTTCCATCTATGGGGCCAACCATGCTGCAACCTTTTTGCTTCTCCCCTCAACAACAAGTTGTTGGTTGAAGAGCACAGTTATCCTCTTTGTACCTTTCTGGCCTTGTCAGATCTGGTTCCCCTTTCTCTGGTCTCATTTTACACATCCACTTTGGATACTGGATCCCACTCCAGATCTCCTGTCTCAACCAACCAGTATACCTCATTCAGACTTAACAGGCCTCAAACTGACGGCATGGTTTTTCCAATTCCATTGATGACTAGACAGTCCAGGCTGTCTTCACTGGTACGTCTTATCTTGTTATCTTCTCAAAAAGCTTCTACTAGAAAGGTTTACAAAAGTAAAAGGAAAAGATTTGTTTACTGGATACTTTTTCAGCACCTGTCCCATCAGTCCTTCATTTTTTGCTTTGATTTTTAATGAAAGTGCTAGCTTTTCAACTATTAAAGTGCAATTGACTGCCATTTCTTATTTCCACATGGGTAAAAATATCTCTACCTTAGCTTCTTCTAAACTCTGTAAATCCTTTCTCAAGGGAGCCTTTTTACTTAGACCCCCATTAAAGGATCCTTCTCCTCCTTGGGATTTAACTGTCATGCTGCAGGCTTTGATGCAAGCTTCCTTTGAACCTTCAGCCAAAGCAGAACTAAAATTTTTATCCTGGGAAACCATTTTTGTGGTCACTATCACCTCAGCTAGACAAGTGTCCAAACCCCAGGCTCTATTGTCTAAACCTCCTTATCTGATTTTTTTACAAAGGCAGGCTATCCTTACAAACAAATCCATCCTTTTTGCCTAAGGTAGCTTTTGAGTCCAATATAAACTAAGTCAATAACCTACCACTTTTGTTTCCTAACTTTTCAAATAAGGAAGAGTATATGCTCCACCTTTTGGCTGTCCATAGTCAACTTCAGTTTTATCTTAACAGAACCAAAGACTTCAGGAAAGCTGACCAGTTATTTGTTTCATTTTCTGTCAAAAGATTGGTAAACCAGTATCTAAAGTTACATCGGCCAAATGGTTAATTGAATGTCTTTCCTTTGTGGTGAAAAAGGTTTATCCTTGCCTAAGCCTCCTAGAGCTCATTCCACGAGGTTTATGGCAGTCTCTTCAGCTTTTTAGTCAAAGGCTTCCTTAGATGCCATTTCTGCAGCTGAAATTTGGACTAATTCTCCCACTTTTATTGCTCATTTGAAATTAAATTTGAATTTTAGAGACAGAGCAACCTTTGGCTTTGCAGTACTCTGGAATGTCCTTCCATGAGGACCACCCAAGTTTACAGTAGCTGGGGACCATCTGTGTTGTTCATTTTGATTCTTTCTCAACTTCCCACCTTTCTGCCTCATCCTTTGCTTCTGGAAAGATCTAAGAGCTTAACAGAAACCTCTGCACCTTGTTTGATCTCCAACTTCCTTTTTCCCTTCTGCCTTTGTCAATTTATATACTAGGTTGTTATTTTGTATTTATGGGCAGCAAACTCGATTTGAGGTATAGCAGGTTGGCGGGGCATTATGGGTAAAGGGAGGAGCTCAAGAGTTTTTGGATTTAATGATCTGGTAGAAGCAGCTGAGTCAGATCTGAGTCTTTTATATGAACCATATCAGTTGAGGAAGAATGAAAATGGGTAACACAGATGGAATGTTATGGTGAGTACATAACTTTTTTTTTTCATCCCAGTACCCAGTGATAAAGATGGAAGAATATTTGACAAATATGGCAAAAAGGTTTGTATGTCTTCTCTTCTGGCCTTCAGGGTAATAAACCACCAAGTCATATAGCCAAATTCCTTTTTGCCACTAGAATCAAAAAAATTGCTAACGTACTTACTGTGATGCCAAATCTTCCCTGGTTAATATGCTTTCTTCAATATCCAAGGTCACTAAACATACCCTGAGATGTTCTTAAGATGTAGATAATCCAGTTTCCTGTGCTGCAGTCACAGAATTTGTCATGTGAAGATGTACATGTCTCATATTACAGAGTCTCCCTGAGGATGTTAAAACCAAGATCTTCATTTCTGCATTAGATAAAGAAGTCTTGTTTGGCATCTCTTCCGGTGAGCTTTTAAATGCTTTGAGGAGATAGCTAATTCAGGTAGTTAAACAGATTTTTTTCAATCTCCTATCAAACATTTAGTAGAAATCATCTTTACAGCTTTGGTTCCTTTTTCAGAAACTCATTTAAATGAGGAAAATAAAAGTCAGGAAAACAACATTATAAGAAAACAATTGTGGGGAGATATCAAGAAGAGGAGAAGAGGACCTCAAAGACCTCCTGAAACAAAGAAAAATGCATGTCTATATGACTCCTTATCCCCCACCCCACCCCAGCCATCTTTGCAAGTTAGCAGAATATCTGTCACTTTCCCTAACTCTCTGGAAACAGTTCACCACAGATATCTGGGTTTTATGAGAATAATCCTTCAAGGATAAAAATGGCAGTAGAGCTCCTACCCTCCAAAGTTAGGAGTACTTCTTTATCCAAAAAAATCAAACCCGCTTAATGTTCATCGGATTGATCACTGCTGCAGTAGCCTAAGCCTTATGGGCCATATCCTACATTGAATATAGCAGCCGACCATCTTCCAAAGCATCAGGGCACCTTCCAGATTTCCAAACCATTAGTCATCTTGAACTGAGCTAACTATAAGACAGGACTGGGCACCAAGCCCTTCAGAGTTTTCCTGCTGTTGGAGAATGCTCCTTTGCAGGCTTTCGAGGATTGATGGTTGGCTTCTGCTGTTCCATTACTGGACAGATAAGTTCCGTTTAAGGAAAAAACTTCCATATATTATTTTAATGTTTAAACTTACTTTCCTGTTTGATAACATATATTTTAAGCTATGAATATGTGTTTTATTTACTTTCATACAGCCTTACTGATGGCAGCACAACTTTGTTTCTAACAGTTTAAAAGTTAGTGTAAGCATTCTAAAAGTTTTTTTTTTTCTGTGACAGAATTGTGTTAAAATTACTTTTTGGAGATTTTAGAGTGCTTTTAATGTGTTTTACTACTTTTGAAATTTTACTGGCTTGTGCTGCTTAGTTTACCAGGGAAAGAATCACCATTTTTGCCTTGACCATGGGACAAACTTCAAGTTCCATAGTCGGTCCCTCTTCCATCAAGAAATAAATAAAACTTAAACAATCTTTGCTACCATGGTAGGATAACAGGTTGCCTCAAACGTAGGTGGGTGACTCTCCTGTGGCCAAAGTTGGCTCCTCAGACCACTCATCTTTTTTCCTGGATCCTTCTGGTGGGATGTGGGTTAGCCATGCCCTCTGCAGCTTTTTGGGGTCCCCTCAGTGGGCATGGGAGAGCCATTTTTCTTGGTGTTGGGAGAATTAGCAGGGAAGATGCCCCTGCTTTACCAAAATGTTGTGCTTATCACTGGGGAAGCTGTTGCCACCATTAGTAATCTTGTTTGTCCCAATTTTTATGTGAAAAAGAAACAGAAAACTAAACACATATCTTCTCCTACACCAGTTTCATTGGTCATGAGTAGTTTATTAAGTCTGGCTCAGGGTCTTATACAGGTTGCTGGCCTTTTTTTCAGGTAGTTACTGGTAAAAGAAAAAAGGATTCCTCTATTCCTGAAGAGATTCAAGAAACTGAATCTGGGGAGGAATGTAATAGACAGATGCAGACTTTTCATCTCAGATGTATTTTATTTATTTTGTTTGTCATTTGGTAATTGGGAAAGTCCAACTGAGCCAATGGCTCATTTTCAGTGTATGCCCAGGGAGAAAAGCTGCACAATAGATTCAAAAACATTTCAACAATAATTGATGAGTAATTGTATACAAAGGGAGAAAAAATGTGCAACCGATTAGATACAAAGAGCTGGAGAGAAAGGCTCCACTAAACACAAATAAACACATATTACAACAACTGATAAGAAAATTATAAACAAGGGGAGAAAATCACCACAGCAAATAAGACACAAACAGATTAAGATAATATCACTATGATAAACTTTCTGATTCAAACTCAGAAGAGTGCATGTCAAGGATTTTCTATTTCTGAGACTGTTATTAGAATGTGCAAGTGTTTACAGTGGGAGAACGCCAAGATTTCCCAGTCCCTCAGAAAATACTATGATCTGTTACAACTGGAATTCATAGGACCACCTCCCTTATGTTTTTTTTTTTTTTTTTTTTTTGTGCCAGGATTTGTACATTTGTTTTTCTGTTGTTCCTAGCAATGTCTTGACAACATTCAGCCTGCCTTTCTCAGTTGGCACGAAAGCTTAGTGTCCAAACCTGTCTTTTGGTCAGCTGCCCTCAAGCTGATTAATGGTTTGGATGTGTGGAAGATGCCCTGAAGCTTTGGAAGCTGTATGGCTGTTATATCTTATGTAGGATGTAACCCCTATATCTTCGGTTACTACAGCAGTACTTATTTAAGCATCTAGTGTTATTGCAAGTTTACTTAACACAATTGTAATTTTCCTCCCATTCTTTCACACAAGTGGTGCTAGAACTGGTTCCCAGATCCTAGCAAAGAAAATAATTTTATTCTACCATATTTTAGTGCCCAAGAAAGAGAGAACCTGGAAATGTGCTACACCCTTTAGTTCCAAAATTATTCTTAAAGGTTACAAAGTTCAAAAATGCTTACCCTCCAGACTATGTTTCCTGTCATCCCTCTCTACTGTTTTCCATTGACTCCGGATGTCAGAGACACTTCCCATCTCACCCCATCCACAAAGATTTCAGACGTTATTTAATATCTTCTGTATCTGGTTCACATTGTCAATTTACACCCTTATGACAGGGGTATTTACAAAATATCTGGCTCCAGTAATTACTTTTTGCAGTCTTCAAGGAATTTACATCTGTCCCTATTTAGACGATTATCTCATTATCCCGAAGCAATAAAATGAAACAACTTGAACAACCAAAAAGGTGACTAACGAAACAAACCACCATCCAACAAGATGTAAAACAAAAATTTATTACTGTTAAACAACACACTTTTCTCTGCATTTTTGTCCTGTATAAATCGCAAAACTTCTTCAGACAAATTGTTCTCAAGTGTCAATGCTTATAAATAACTAATAATTAAACAATTAAGAACAATTCAGTTAAATAATCGCCTTTTTGGTTGTTCAAGTTGTTTTGTTTTATTGCTTCGGATTAGTTTGTTTGTTCATGGCCAACGAAACGGTTACAAGCACTCCTCTTCCATCCAGCCCGACTGAAGAATGTGGAAACCTAACAGCACTAATTGAGTGCCTGACGTAGAAAGTAGACTCATCAAGGAGACTGGATTAGGCACAGCAAGCCGTGCAACTCGGCTCTCGATGTAATACTGAGAGCTCAAGTATTTTAACTTCTCCTGGATTTGCTGGTGTTAATTCTATTTCTGCCAATAACCTTCATCATTCGAGGGCTGCAATTTCGGAACAGGGAGCAGCAGCATATTCTAACTTAGGAAGTAACTGTAATGGCCAAGTTGTTACAGACGCCGTTTCCATTAACGTACATCAAACAGGAAGAGATAACCATAACAGCACTCAGGAACCTTTCATATTCAGAAATTGGGTCAAAAGACCATTCGTTTGTGACGACCACCCTCAAGGCAACAACTCGGAATTTCCTGGGACCACGGGTACTGATTTATCATTAAAGTTACAAGAATTTGACCAGAAGCTGGTCAAATTGAGGAAATTGCAACTAGAAATTACTTATTTCCATGAATGTTTACGGCTCAAAATTATACCGAAGGGGCTTAGGTCATGGCAATACCCGACCGGCCTTGGCGAGGGTTCTTTATTCCATAAAGAATTAGTTAGTTTGTTTGATAAACATGGATTTGAATTGCTTGAACTTTTGTATGCCCATTATCAGATGTAAGTTGAATTTTAACTCCAGTAAAGACTTTAAAATCTTTAATTATTCTGATCTTGACATCGCACCTGAATTGGTGGATTTGTTATCCAAGGGGTTCAAGTTTGTACCCTCTGCTCGGGCAGATGTAGCCAGGACACTTATAGATCTTAAGAGTTTTGTTAGGAACTTGAAGCTGAAAATTTTATTGGGCCACAATAATAGCTGAAAACCTAATTTTTATATTTCTAGTGTGTACAATCCTCCTCTCCATTCTGCCTTATTACTATTCGAGCAGATATGTGAACTGGACATCCATAATTTATTGAAGCAGAGACCTCAGCTGAATACTATTAAGCCTAATATGACTCAATATGAGAGAAGTATGCTGAAATCCCTACAGGAGGCCCCAGTTAGGATCATGCAACCTGACAAAGGGGGAGGCTTGGTCATTATGAGTAAGGAGGATTATGTGGATAGAATGACCAGGATTATTCTAACAGATTCTTATGAAGAAGTATCCAGAAATTAGATGAACAGTGCATACAGTAGGGTCAACTCTTATATCAATGACGTTTATTGAAGCTCAAATTGATGCTCATATGTACAATTATCTTAGCATGCCAGCCATTCCAAAAATTCACAAGAATCTACAAGACCCCCCAATGCGTCCCCTAGTGGATGCAAAAAATAGCATAATGTATGCTTGTGCTAAAGTTGCTAACTTTTATATGAAAAAATATTTACTGTCAGAAAGTCAGATTTGTAAGGATTCTTGGTTCTTTTTGGACAAAATGAATAGTTTAACCTTTTGTAGTAAAAGGAATTTTCTAACAGTGGATGTTAAAGACCTTTATTCTTCCATACCCCACATTGAAGGCCTGGAATGGGCCTTGGCAACCATGCAGAAAAATGGGGTCCACACGTGAAGAACTGGATTTGGTGGTCGAATTACTTGACATTATTTTATCTTGCAATTTTGTGACTTTCAGCAACTATTATCGTCAAAAGGCTGGCGTAGTGATGGGGTCACCTTGTGGGGCCAGCTTCGCCAACCAAGTAATGGCACATTGGGAGAATCAATTTGTATTATCTAACAATACTATTGACATGTCCAAAGGCATTTATTTTTATACACGGTTTTTGGATGATATATTTATTTTGTTTGAGGGAGATTTTTCTCGGGCAGAAGATTTATTATCATATTTTAATTCTACCATCACATTCCTTCAGTTCACATCTTCCTTTTGCACTGAAAGGATAGCATATCTTGATGTGGAACTTTTTAAAGATTATAGTAAAGGCTGTTATGTCTCCAGAATTTTTAGGAAAGAGACTTATTCAAATGCCTTCCTCCATTATTCGAGTTGCCATCCCTTGTCACAGAAGAAATCAGTTGTGAAGGAACAATTAGTCAGAGCGGCCCGAATAGTTACCAGAAGCGATGACTTTCTGCTTGAATGTGATTTACTAAAGGACATGTTTATTAAAAGAGGGTACTGCCTTAGGATGGTTTCAGAGGTGATGTATGAAGTTCAATTTAAGAGGGATACTGGGTTTTATACACCAATTTTAAATTTAGGTTGCGCTGGCTTACTTATGGCTCCCACACAGGAGGATTTACCGGTAGAACAGAACTTCATTTGTACATTTAGTGTTGATGCCAGTAATATTAAAGCTATAATATTAAAAAACTGGCGCCTTCTCAACAATGAGAATACATTAAGAAAAAGCCTTTTGACCCAACGTACAATCGTATTTAGGAGAGGTATGAACCTAAAAGGTATTTTGGAAGGAGACAACAGACCATTTTCAACAAGGAAGGGTATGTTTAAATGTATCATGTGTAAGTTTTGTAGGTTTATGACCACGGGATCTCCATTTGTTGTGGAAGCACTAAATTTGACATTAACTATAAAACTGATTGTCAAACTAGAGGGGTAGTTTACCTAGCTAAGTGTAACCATTGCCTCGCAATTCTATGTTGGGAAAACTGACAGGAGGTTACGGGAACGTGTGTACGAACACCAGTATTGTATAAATAAAAAAAAATGTGAGAATGCCTTGGCTAAACATATAGGTATCTATCCCCAACATGAGTTCAATTTTAAGGGATAGACATGGTACCAATGAATGTAAGAGGGGGCCCATTTTCATTGTTATTAGAAAAGTTATAATTATTTTGGCAACTTCGTTTGGATGCAAGTAGTTTTCCTGGCTTAAATGACTCTTTATTAGTGTATTTTGAGACTTATGAGTCTAGCTAGATAATACCGTTTGACGTGTTTATTAGTGCTGCTTATGGTATTTATACAAGTTTATTTAACATTAGTCATAGATTTTTAACATTTTTAACATTTTTATTAAAAATATTAGTATTTAAAATAGGGCAATCCTTTTGGGAGAAGTGTTAGTTGAACATGTGTATTTATGTATTTATGTATGTGTTACTTACTGAATTGCCTTTTTAATTATTTAATTGAATTGTTCTTAATTGTTTAATTATTAGTTATTTATAAGTATTGACACTTGAGAACAATTTGTCTGAAGACGTTTTGTGATTTACACAGGGTGAAAAGCAGAGAAAAGTGTGTTGCTTAACAGTAATACATTTTTATTTTAAATCTTGCTGGACTGTGGCTTGTTTCATTAGTCGCCTTTTTGATTATCTCATTATATCAGACTCTTTTTGGGATACACAAGTGTCCCTTCTTTTTACCACAAGTCTTTTTTCATAATGGTACACTGGTCCATCCTAAAAAGACTTCCCCTTAATGATGCAGTTGAACAATTCAACAGCACCTTCCTATGCATTCGTAACTCCCTAGTCTCTCAGCAAACAAAAAGAATAAAAAAAAAAACCATGTCCCATGGCTCACCAAATCATGTAACATTCTAATGAAAGACAGGGACAAAGCATGGACTGCCTAGTTAAAGAACAAAAATGGCACAAATCTTCAGTTATACAGATAACTCTGCAATCAAACAAAAAGACAAATATTGCATGATAAAAAAATCATACTACTCTTACATTCAAGATAAACACAAAAACAACCCTAAGAAATTCTGGTCCCCTGTAATGTCACTACTCAACCCAGGAAATAAAAATAATCACGATCCATACCCTAATACACCTTTTCCAACAGCCACCAAATTCAACACATCCGTATCCAACCTAAAAGCAAACCCAACTCATCCACCCCAACTCACTACTTCTAGTAATGCCCCCAATAACAGCCTCAACCCACCTCACACATTATATGCACACAACCAAACCCCCACACATAACCAAAAAACAAACCATCCTCAGATTACTTTTCAGCCCATCCCTTTATCTCAAATAAAAAAAGAAAAACTGCTACAAAAACTGAAAACTTGCTCAAACTCAGCAGAAAATCTCCCACCAGAATACCTAAAGCTTGCTGCAGAGGCAATAGCATTCCCTGTTAGCATCTTAATTATTAATAGATCCATAGATGATGAATCACATGTCCTTAACCCAGTGATGGTGATCCCATGATATGCATATGAAAGGTGACATGCCACAACGTTTTGGGTGAAACACCAGAGTTCACAAAGACCTGAGTTACCAAGGAAACTGAATGAACAAAAATTCAAAGAAATATGTGACCCTGCATTTATCTATTAAAACTCAGCAACAAAAAAATCATTAATTGATGTTAATCAAATCAAATGCAGTGTATTCCATATATTTTTTTCAGTTCAAAATTACTATTAAAAGTAGGGTCATTTTTTGGTGCAGTGTGCATTTTGATCTGAAGTTGTTAATCTTCTTCCTATTCATCACTGATGGGTCCGGTTCCGAGCTCGAGAGTTTTTGGTGTACACGAGCTTGGTATTAGGCTGACTCTGTTCCGAGGGCTCAGAACTGGACCCATCTGTGATGACTGGAAGAAGATCAACAACTCAGATGGAAAGTTATGGTAAGACATAACTTCTTTTTTTCTCTATTGTAAGTCACTGATTTATCTTTTACTTTTACAATACATAGCAGTACACATGATTGGACTGTATTTTTTTAAATAAATGAATATGTAAAGAATTGTTTCTCTTTTGTTCATGGGAGGAGGGGTGACATGCCAGCACAGTCAAAATAAGCATTTTCAAAATGTTTGACATATTGAGCCCAAAGGGTTTGCCATCAGTGCCCTAATCTATGGAAAAGATCAGAGCTTGCTGATCTCTGGGCTTTGTCTTGGTTCCTGTAACTGTTCCATATCCTTATTTGGGAAAGAGGAAGCTTCTTTGTTCACCAGTGGGAGTGGGGAGCACTGAGCAGCCTATTTGTCCATTTTGGAGTGGTTTCAGCCAGTAACTAGTAGTCGATTGGCCATTTTGGGTCAATTCCCAGCTCTTTTCAACCCCCTGCTATAAAGCACGCTTTAGCGCGCTTTTAAGCTTGATATTAACTCAGCACAGCTCCTCATGGTGTCCTGCAGAGTGATTCAAGCAGCAGAGAGCGAAAAAGTGACTTTTTCTTGATATAAGTATATTTTTTTGAGGCTTTTCAAGTGTTTACTGTCTAGCGACTGCATTTTCGCCTGTTTGCTACAAGTTCTACTGCATTTATACTGTTTTTTTGTGTCTAAACTGTTTTTTGCATTTTAAGTTTCCTTTTGTTGCAAACTGTATCTGTAGGCTACACACTCAAGTGCTCTAGCCGATTTAAAGCATTTAAAAGCATTTATTGACTGTTTTCTTCTCTGTTCTGAAAAAAAAGAAAAAAAAACAAAAAAAAAATCTCTTGTTTCCCGCCTTACTGAGCTAGAATAGTCCAGTATCAGAGCTTGCTGATCTCTGGGCTTTGTCTTGGTTCCTGTAACTGTTCCATATCCTTATTTGGGAAAGAGGAAGCTTCTTTGTTCACCAGTGGGAGTGGGGAGCACTGAGCAGCCTATTTGTCCATTTTGGGGTGGTTTCAGCCAGTAACTAGTAGTCGATTGGCCATTTTGGGTCAATTCCCAGCTCTTTTCAACCCCCTGCTATAAAGCACGCTTTAGCGCGATTTAACGCGGAGTTGCTACAAGAGCACTCTCGGGCAGCGCCGGTTAAACAAGGTTAAACTATTCAGGCTACTTAAAGTCCACTCTTCATTTTTTCCCTTAGAACAGCTCTTCTTGAACTCTACTTGAAATCTAACCAGTCTATTCTCTATCTGAAAAGTTTAGCTCTACTTGAATTCTAAGTAGTCTATTCTCTATCTGGAAAGCTTAGCACTTGCTCCTAAAGTATTTTTACTGAGATATAGCACTTTTATTTTATACATAGTACCTCACTAGCCTAATATCCCTTTTTGATCACCCACATCCCTCTTAAGTCTTCTCAAACTCAATTACACAATAAAGTTTTGTTTTTCATTCCTTCTAGCATGTCGAGGGGTCAGTTGCTAGCGTCCTCTCCTGCTCAGCTGGTGAATCTGGGAATATTGAGGCAATGTTACAATTGCCTCATGTACACAGACAACCCTCTCTTTCTCCCACAAAACACAAATACATGCGAGAGATGCAACTATATAGCCAAACTGGAGGCTGAGCTCTCCCAACTTAGGACTGGCAAGACCAGACAGGAGGAGAAGGTAACCACACACACCACAAACCCAGTCTCACATAGTACTATCACAACTTCAAATCAAACACATAAACACACAAAGACATACTCGGAGGCTCTGATCAAAAATCTACCAAAACAGCAGAGGCCACCAAAGCAGACACCCAAACAACTGCCACCTCATGACACAATAAATGCAACACATAGATCACAAAGTCAGTGTGCCAAACAGTCACAACCCTTAAGGCCAAACACAATGCCAGACACACTCGTCATAGGTGACTCCATAGTCAGACACACTGACGTCCCACTCACCAGACTGAGTAAGGAGAAGGTCACAGTAAGCTGCCTGTCGGGCGCTAGAATCCGCCACATAACGCAAGCACTCAGGTCGCTCAACAGCAAGTACAAGTATGACTCAGTCATTGTCCATGCTGGTGTGAATGACCTGAGACGTACCTCCCTGGACTACATGAAAAGAGACATAGAGGAGCTCTCTGATTATGTAACCCAGGCAGGTATGACCCTGACCCTGAGCAGTATCCTACCTTCACCAAGAATGATGCCACAATATAGAGACAAGATGATCAGCTTTAATAATTGGCTTAATTTCTGGTGTCATTCTAAGGGGATCCAATGTCTTTCTGCCTGGGATGACATGCTTGACAAGCCACGCTGCTTCGCAAGGGACGGCTTGCACCTGTCACCCCTGGGCTTCCGGATATTGGCTAAGGCTCTTGCCACCCCCATAGTGCCTTTTTTAGGCAAGGCTCAAATTCTAAACCTACCACCCTAGAACACAAGAAAGAAAAAAGCTAAGGGTAATGCTGCTCAATGCCAGAAGTCTAAATCTCAAGATGCACGCACTCGAAGCCCTTCTCAGTATGGAGAACATCGATGTCTGTGCTGTGACTGAAACCTGGTTCAAGGCTCCTGAGAGCACCCCGGCTCTATCAGGTTTTACCTCATATCATGCGTTCCGGCCCCAAAACCCGGACCACACCACGAAAGGAGGGGGGTATCTATATTCATCAAAGATACCCACACCTCCAGGTTGGTGGCAACGCACGAAGCATCAGAGACCATCCAGGTGCAATTAACCATAGGCGAGACTGCTCTGCAATTTGTAGCATGTTACAGGCCACCCTCTCAAACTCAGAAACCTCACACAGCTTTCCTGAAGACACTAGAGGGTATAAATGTCTCTCCAAACACCATCATATTGGGCGACTTCAACTACCCGAATATAGACTGGGATCATTACTCAAGCCCCAACACTCTAGCCCAAAGATTCCTAGAGTTCATAAACTCAAACGCCATGGAACAACTAGTCACCGTTCCCACAAGAGGAGAAAATATACTAGATCTCATCATTACAAACATGGGGACAAAATGTTCCACACCGGAAGTATATCCCTCATTGGTGAGATTAGATCATAAAATAATCTCACTGGAAGTCCACATCCCGCCCCCACCCCAGACAAAAAAGACCACAGTGAAGAACTTCTCAAAAGCCAACTTCACACTTCTTAAGGCTGGTGTGATATCCTTCAAGGCCCCCGAGCCAGTGGAAACCACTACCCAAGCCACTGAATCTCTTACAAATGCCTTCTACGAGCACCTCCAGGACTGCATGGACCAGGCAATCCCAAATAAAACAAAGACTCTTTCCACCAAAGGCAAGCGCCCAGTCTGGTGGACCCCAGCCATAAACAAACTCTATAATAAAAGGAGAAAGCTACTACATGATAGAGCAAAATCCTTAAAAGGGAAGACACCCTTGATCATTATAAGTAAAAAACTACGATCACTCATAAAATCATCCAAGGCCAATTTTGAGAGAAAAGTCGCCAAAGACTCAAAAGACAATCATAAGGCCTTCTTTAGCTATGTTAGAAACCTGGGTGGAAACTCCCAGATATGCTCAGAATTAGTTCAAAATGATACAAAAATCACTGAACCAACAGACATTGCCAACATACTGGCAGACAGGTTCAGTGCAAATCCCCCCCCCCCCAAAAGGTGAGATATCTATCCCAGCGGAATGTAGCCTCCCAAACATCTCAAATGCACAGGTGAGAACTGCTCTCTCCAAAGCGAAAAACACAGCATCCATGGGACTAGATGGTGTCCCCGGCTGTGTGCTACACGAACTCAATGAGGAACTAAACCCGCACTTAAGGCAGCTGTTTATTCTTAGCCTTACCTCAGGATACGTACCCAAGGAGTGGCATACGGCAACTGTGGTCCTACTTCACAAAGGCGGTGCTTCTACGGACCCTGGAAATTACCACCCCATAAGCTTAACAAGCCTGATATGCAAAGCTATGGAGAGGATCATAATGGAACTCATAAATAAAGACATAGGGGACCTACAGACATTGGATCCAACCCAGTTTGGCTTTGTTAAGGGCAGATCATGCCTTTTAAACTTGGTCGACTTTTTCGAAACAGTCTCCAAGGCCATTGATGAGGGCAAGGCAGTCCACACAGCCTACCTTGACCTTGCAAAAGCTTTTGACACAATACCCCACTCGGGTATCATAGAAAAACTCACCAGCTTAAATGTAAACCCATACGTCACAAGATGGGTTGCAAACTGGCTAAATGACAGAACCCACAGGGTCAGAGTTGCTGGCGCCATGTCAGACTCCAAGCCGGTCACAAGCGGTGTCCCACAGGGCTCAGTCCTGGGCCCCCTCTTGTTCGGCATCTACTTTTCAGAAGTACAAGCAAACACAGGAGGATTATGGCTGACAAAGTTTGCAGATGACTGCAAACTGGGCGCCATAGTTGAAAACATATCAGACACAGATATCCTTCAGAAGGGTCTTATAGAAACGGATAACTGGTGCCAGAGCCATGGCCTTAAGTTAAACGACAAAAAATGTATAGTCATACCCTTCGGAAAAAACAAGGTTACCCCAAGCTACCATATAGGTGGCAATCCACTAAGCACAGAAGAGGTTATCAGGGATCTGGGGACCCAGGTTGACAGTAACCTTTCTTTTGACACTCACGTTGCCAAAGTGGTTAGGAAGACCTTCTACATTGCCCACCTGATCATGAAGGGATTCACATCCAGATCAAGGGAGGTCATTGTTCCCCTGTACTCTTCACTTATCAGACCAATGATTGAGTACAATGCCCCATTCGGAATGTATCTTAGCCGACACCTGCAGCAATTGGAAAGATACCAAAAGTTCCTCACCAAAAGGATAAAGGGTCTCAAAAATATGTCTTATGCTGCCCGATTGAAGGAACTCCAGCTCTATTCAGTCACATACCATCTGCTCAGAGGTGACCTGTGCTTGACATACAAGGCCATGTCCAACCCGGAATTAATGGACATGCTCCACCTCAAAAAATCTAAATCCATCAGAACCACAAGAGCAAGAGACTTAAACCTTAACACGGTTATAAATAGGATGTGCTGGAGGGACAGATTCATCACCCAGAGACTCCCTATGCTGTGGAACAGAATCCCGGTCCATGTGAGGCAGAGCACCTCGCTGGCTCTGTTCGAGAGAAATCTTGACCAATGGATGGGAGATCGCAGGTTTACCCCGGGGATCATCTCTGTGTCACTGCTGGACAGAGGCACTGCAAACTAATGGGCTTAGTATCCTTCTAACCTAAGGGGTGGTGAAAGCCACAAAACTTTGGGCTAGGCTTATAAATGCCCTAGGGCAGATAGCCTAGTATGAACCTATGAACCTATGAACCTAAGATCACACATTATCCCTTTACATAAGGGAGGCAACTCCACTGACATCACAAGCTTTCATCCTATTGCAGTCTGATTATCTTTTATGGACTCTGCCAACAAAGCCTGTGACACTGGCAAACTAGTATCTGCAGTATTTCTAGATTTGTGAAAAGCATTTGACATGGTATCTCAGCTCAAACTCATTAAAGAACATTCCAACATTGGTGTATCCTTTCTCCTCACTTCAGTGTTTTTTCTAGCAGGGCTCGATCTCCTCATATCACATCACCCCTACAAGTGTACCTCAAGGATCCATCCTTAGCCCATTACTGTTTAATGTCCTCATCAATAACTTACATGAATCCTCCTGTGAAGGCAGTCTAATCCAATATGCAGATAACTCCACTATCATCTGTGTATCAAACACATTAATTCACAACACATAACACAACAAGCTTTCTCTTCCATAGAAATATGGCTCCCCAATGCTGTACTCCTACAGAACCCCACCCCACCCCCCAAAAAAATCAAAGCTCCTTCTCTTCACCCACAAACCCCATAGCTCCAACAAAACAGACTTCAAGATCTTTCCAGCCAACAATAATGAAATTGAATTGGTTCAGCATACCAAACTACTGGATGTCACAACTGACGATAATCTCAAGTTTGACCTGCACATACAAAACAGCATCAAAACACCCAACAAAAACTGGACATGCTATATAGGAATAAAACCTTCTTCACAGCAGCTACCAAACTTACTGTGGCCAAAACCTAGCTCTTGCCCTCACTGTTATATGGGGCCCCAGTTCTAACTAACTTACAGACCTCCCTAAGAAAAAAAACCTAGAAAGCTGCTTTAACAAAATTGCCAAATTTGCCATAAACCCAACCCCTCTAATGCATCACTGTAAAGTCCTACATTCCCTAAGATGGCTTCAACTCCCCCTTCACTTCCAATACGTACGTCTTGCTATGGCATACAAAATCATCCACAACCCACTAGCTTGTCCTGCTCATAGCCCTGTAATCATCTTTTATATCACAAATAAACATCTCAGATCTGAAGGCAAGCATCTCTTCACAACTTTTAAACCTAACAAAACTCCAGGTCTAAACTTTTACTCCCGCTCTGTGGTAAAACTATAGAACTATAGAACTCTCTTCCTTTAACCATCAAAACTGCTACTAACCTGCACTCCTTCAAAACCTCTGTAAAAGAATACTTCAACAAAGCTTGGATTTGCTCCTGTATAAGCCCAGTCTGATACCTTTTTCTTCCTCTACTCTCTCTATCCCCACTAACTTACCCTCCCCTCCCATCCTCTACACATACTCCCCTGAGGTTACCTCATACCTTGTCCACATCTATTCCTACTATGCCCTCTATTACACCTTGCCCTTCTCTACTCGTACTGTCCTACGCCTTCACCAATATAATCTGTTACCATATTTCATAACCTCTAGAATATTAATAATTGTTTTGATAATCATCTATTATGCAAATAATGCTGCATCTTCCTATTATCAAGCTTTCCATATAAGTTATGCTTGAACACTATGACTTTATTATGTTTGTTGAATTTTTATTCTGACAAACTAATGTGTAGTTTTTCAAATTTTGTGCTTGACTATTATGACTTTATTATGTCTGTCTAGTTTTTCGTTCTGTTACCCATATGTTTCTGGAGATTTTCTTCCCCCACCTCCACTGAAAATGGTACATCATGACCAGGGTTGCCAGATTTCCAACTGGCCAGGTAGGGACAAAAAAAGTCTTTCACAGCAAGTGAAGACTAAAAAAAAAAAAAAAAAAATCAGAAGCAAAATAAAAATAAATAACATAAATATTAATGATTGCAGACAACACCACTGTGATATACTACATAAACAACAGGGAACAAAACTGTACCCCTATGGGGACTAGTCATGATTGCCTGGGAAGTTGTGGCTCAGCACATTCTCCCCATTCAGGCAACTTACATCCTGTCAGAGTAAACATAATAGCAGACACAGTGAGAAGATAGAGGAGAGACCCTCACAAATGGATGTTACACCTAGAGATCTTACAGGAGATTGTCTACCTGTGGGAGACTCCCCAAGTAGATATGTTTATCTCCATCCACAGCTGTCAGTTAAAGAAATTCTCTGCTGGGGCACCTTGCAAAAAAGCAAGATGCTTTTTCTTTCCACTGGACCAGAATGTTCCTCTTTGTCTTTTGCCCCATTTCCTCTGATTACCAGCATTCTTCTAAAGATTCTAAAGGAATCTCCACAGGTAAATCTGGTAACTCCCTTTTGGACCAGACAACACTGAGTCTTCCTTCTCACAAGACTAGCCATGGTCAGTTACTAAAGACTTCTTCAAAGAGTGGACCTACTCTCACAGGACAGAGAATTACTCTTCCACCCCAACCTGCAGAACCTACATCTGAATGCCTGGATGATGGTTTTCTGATCCCGTGATGATACATTTTCTATGAGGATATGCAACAGAATGTTACAGGAGGCTAGAAAGCTTGCTAATAAAAATCATATTTGGCTAAGTGAAGGAGATTTTATAGTTGGTAACACAGGAAAGACCAGGACCATCCAGAGGCTCCTCTGGTTCTCCATTACCAGTGTGAAGTGCTCAAATCAGGATTGTCATACTCCTCTACATAAATACATCTTTTGGACATTTCAGATTGTCTGCCATTGGACCTCCCCTTATTCTTTTTTGAAAGGGGTTTACATATAACTCCACACATGATGGCCCCATCATGGAATCTCAGCTTTGCTCTAGAGAGGTAAACTGTTTCACTTTTTGAATCAGCTTCTCAGGCTGACTTAAAATTCATAACATGGAAGACTGCAGTTCTTAACGTGGAAGTCTGCTCAGTGCTCTGACTTTCATTAGAAGAGTATCAGAGTCACAAGCTCTAATGGCTATTCATCCCCTTCTTATCTTTCTCCAGTCAGTTTAACTTTAAGAATAAACCTTACCTTTATACATAATGTAGTTTCTGAATGTACCTCAAATCAGTCTAGTCATCTTCCTTATTCTTTCCTAAATCTAAAAGGGAGAAATAGTTCTTCATACTTTTGATGTCCAAAGGCTAGAGAGTACCATCTGGACAGAACTAAGGACTTCAGAAATTCAGAACAACTCTTTATTTCCTTAGATGGAAAGAAAAATGAACAACTTGTCTCTAAATAAATAATTTCAAAATGGTTATCTCACTCTATCCTTTTCTATTTCTCCCATCATGGAAAGACCCCTCAGAGTATCAAGGTTCATTCTGTTAGAGCTATGGCTACTATGGGGTGTTTGGGAAGGGGTGAACTCTAGAACTGTATTAGTAGCAGCAACTTGTTTGTTTATCTATACTTTTTCTAAACATTAGAATACTGACTCCTTCAACATGGCCAGAATTGGATTTGTTAGATTTATTCATCATAGGCTCCCAAAAGCTGGTCATTCTTCCTCCACCCTTGATGTCCAAGCTTTGGTGTAACCATCCCATATGGTTTTATGCTTCTGCAACAAAGACATAATCGTATACATAGTACAGTTATGTAAATAAACTTACCGTAAGCAGTGGGTTTCACATAATAGTTATGGTCTTCTCCTCATAGGCACAAGATGCAGGGTTTGATTCTGATCACAGGTTTTTGGTTAGGTTTCAAATGGCCCTTCAGGGCAGTTAGCCTACTATTCATCTGTAACTGTAATTGTTGACTTTCAAGATGGGTGCATATTGGTCAATAGCTTAATTTCACTTCTCCCAATTTGAAAAAAGTAGCCAAGAAAAGGGAGCCATTAAAGTTGATATTTTGCATAAAAGTCAGTTACAGGCTAGTAAGTATATAACCTGGATGCCAGCAAAGAAGAATTTTTGAGACTCTGTAAAAATCATCTTGAAAAGGTGAAGAGAAGACTTTGTGAAGAATCCTGCAACTGTTCAACAAAACGCAATTCAACCTTCAGCTTTGCTTCAAGAGATGACTTACAGTAATCTAGAAGAAAAAATAAATCAAATGTACTGAAGAGGTGATTTAAGTAAATAAATCATTGAAGCAATATATCAACTCAAATAACAAAAGGCTGGAAAAAATGGAAGCTTTATCTAACTATTCAGATGAACTGACAAAGCTGCAAAAATTCAGAGGCTGAAATGAAAAAATAAGGCTGGCTGAGTATGAAACTTCTCAAGAAGAGCTGTTTCAAAAAATAGTAGCATTAAAAATCAGGGCATGCAGGGAAAGCCTGAGATTTTTTGCTGTACCAGAGAAACCAGAAAGAATAGACTATATTAACTTCATGAATGTAGAGATAAGTAACTGGACTGGTGTTCTACACCAAGATTTTTAATTGAAAGGGGACATTGAGTGTATGCTCCAAACCTGGCCAAGAGAAAGCAGCCAAGACTTATATTAGTAAAGATGAAATCATACCAGCAGAAAGATTTGATCCTGATAAAACTGTCGCAGAAAGGAAAAATATTAAAAACTGGAGACTGCCAAATGTTTGTAAAAACTGGTTATTCACTGTACACCAGGCTGAAGACATGCAAATAATTACATCAATCAGGGAATGTTGAGAGGCAGGTGTGAGATTCAAGCTGCTATATCCAGCTGTCTTCAAAATATTTTTTTATTAGAAAACCAAAGGCATGAATCCTAGACGTGTGGGTGCAGAACAAACTAAGTAGGAAATAAAACACAAAATCCAACAAAATGTGTGGCAGTAATCAGATGGGAATTCTGCTTTTCATTCTTCTGACAATAAAGTTCATAGGGAGATTTTTCCAGTGAAACCTTTAACATTCTTCCACAGGAAAATGCTTGAGAGACAGAAAAAGCACAGTAGTTCACTAGAAGAATCAGGAGTATCTCAGACTTGAACCAGAGTCTGGTGTTTGGAGATGAAGATGATCAGGAAGAAGACCAGCAACATTAAAATAGTGAATAAATTGGAGATTATAAAGCTTCAATCACATTTGTGGCTAAGAAAGGCTGGAATTGTATTGACTGTGTTAAACTTGAGGGTGGACTGCAAGGCATATACCCAACTTTGTCATTAATGTTTAGAAGGACACTAAAGGGAAAAAAGAAGTAACTGTAAGTAAAACAATTTTTGTTTTTATTAGTATTTGTATAAAACATGATATATGCATGTTATATATCGTAAAACAGTTTTGTATAGCTGCAGTCAGGGGTAGTTTAAATGTGTTGGGGGGCTTTTCGATGACTGTTGTATATATTAAAGATAAGTGTCCATGCACTTTTTGTCCAACATGGAAGGCAGTACATCTAGAATGGCAGGCACCGACATTGATCTATGCTGACGTGACTGGATGCATGTCTGTGACTTTGCAGAGAACTTCAAAATGTCCTTTCTGAATGCCTCTTTTGATGGGTCCACCCTTATCAGCCCAGAAGTTAAAAACACATGTACTACAAGTGAACAAAATGGCAAAACCCTGTCTGCTGTCAACATCTGCTTCTCCACCCCCTCAAAGAACTTTCTTCTGGAGCTAACAGCATGATAAGAGGTTATGATTCCATACGTCTCAGGATTTTGCACAGGAATAGGGGTAGAGGGGGAATAACAACTATCTATGTCACCCTAGAGGCAGAGGTGGTCCAGAAAAACATGGGTTTCAAGGCCCTTTTGCTGACAAACTCTTACAGCATTCCTGAAAGTTTGCCCAACTGTCATACTCTGGAGGCAGTCATGGCTAGTTATTGCTTCACCATCATACCTGGTTAGCCATCATTCCTGAGTCGTGAGGACAAAAATACTATCTACAGATTATGTTGCTGTCGTTGTTCTATGTTAAGTTGTCAATCTCGCCTTCATTCTTGCTGGATGGGATCGGAGCCGATCCTCGGCTCCGACTTGGCCACTTACTAAAGCTTGAGAGCTTATTTTACCGACTTGAGGCAACCCCATATCCCATGATGCTAGGCGATAACTCCCCAGATCTCGTTTGCCACTTTCACTTGCGAGGTGTGTTTTTTTACCGGCTCCTGGTAAGTCTTATATATAGTGTGTTCAGTCACCCTTTTTTGAGTTAATTTTTCACCTAGTTATTCCTTTCAATAGTTAGTAACTACCCTTAACTCTATTACTTTTTTATATACCTTCCCTTTTTATCCTTATATCCCTCCCCCTCCACTCTCAGGTTAGGCCTTAAGCATGCCCCTTTCCTAATTTTTCTTATGGATCCTGTGCAGTGTTTGGGTGTGTCAGTATCCCTATTAACATTTTATTGTTAATTTATAATTTTCAAGAGTGTGAGTGTGTGTGTGTGTGTGTGTGTGTGTTTTTCTTTTACTTTTGTGAACCCTCGACTCTGTTATGTCGAAGGAATCTAAAGAAGCTAAGGTCTCAAGCTTAAGAAGTGTGACTCGTGCTGTCAGAAAATGTCTCTGACAGACGGTCACACTTCTTGTGTTTACTGCCTGGGATCCCTGCACCTGCAGGACTCTTGTTCAGTATGTCATGCTTTCAGTCCAAGAGTCCTGCAGGAGCGCAGGAATAAACTGATACTGAGGGGCTTGTTAAAGCCCGAGGGCTCCCCGACTAAGTCTGCGTCAGGGACTCCTTCGAAACCTGCAAAACCATCGGCTCCAAGCACTAAGCCTTTGGCTGCTAGGTCCTTGTCTGTGCCTAGATCGGCTCTGGCTGGAGCCGATCCCTTTGAGTCACAAGTTCCGGTCTCGGCACTACTCGGTGCCGATACCTCTGAGCTCATGCTTTCGCTGTTGGCTCCGGCTGGAGCCGATGTGTCTTCGGCTCTGTTGGCTCCATCTAAGAAGAGGTCAAGATCCCCTTCTTTGGAGTCCATACATTCGGCTCCGAGGTCTCCCCTGCTCTCGGAGCGGAGCCATCGGAGCCGATCTTCTCGGTCGTCCAGACTTTCAGATCATGACCTTGAGAGAGTGGAAAGTAGGCTGTTAACGTCTCAGGCATTGGCCCAGATGATCTCTAGCCCATCTCATCAGATGGTGGCTATTACGACTCCTCCTATTTTTCCTCCTTCGACTCTCCCTCAGAGTTCGGAGCCGGAACTCCTCGGAGCCATGACCGTTGTGGCTTCGGAGCCGATACCTCCCCCTTCGGCTCCTTCGTCTTCCGCTCCAATCTCCTCTTTGATACCTTCATTGGACAGATCCGGGTGCCTGATTTCTCTCTGCTCCAAGGGGGCGAGTGGCATCAGACCATTGTCCGACCCCGTTCTCCCTCTCGGAGCGTCGGCGCTGGTGAGCTCGGCCCCGACATTGGCCTTGGAGCCTTCCCTGTCGGTGCGGCCTGGGGTTCCTACCTCTTCGGAGCGGGGGCCCTCTGGCTTTTCTGATAGGGGGGCCTTCGAGGTGATGAGGAGCGTACTAGCCCCAGGGCTTAGTCAATGGTCACCTCCATCAGCTCCTCCCACTACAGTGCCTGCTGATGTCTCTTCTCACTCTCTTGCTCCCAGACCCAGAAATCCAACACCTCAGGTTTCCCCACTGGGAATTTCTTCCTCTTCCGTGGCTTCTCCTGACCTGTCAGCGGAGCCTCCGCGTAAGAGGACATGTAAGAGGAAGCATGTGGACTCACCTGAGTCTATTACATCTCACACCGACTTGGATGAGTCGGAGGGATCCCCAAAGTCCCCCTCTGAGGATGTCTCTTTCTCAGACATCCTAGAAATCCTGAAGCAGAGGGGGAACTGGTCTTCCCTTAATCCTTCCGAGGACGAGTCGGTGTACCTGGAGGCGTTCGGTTCTCGACCCTCCACCTCCTGGTTGTCTCCGCCTTTCGACCCCCTTATGGAAGTAGTGGACCAGAAGGCGTGGTCGGCCCGGGATTCGGTGGAACCCACCCCTCGGAGGCCATCTAAATTCATTACAGTACAAGTTGACAAGCAATTCTTAACAAAAGGTGTACCGGCGGATGCCATGGTGGTGGCTGCAGCCACCAAGAAGGAACTAGCTGATTCTTCAGTACCTATCCATCCTCCTAATAAGGATTCTAGCACCATGGATAGGTACGGTAAGCAGATGTTTTCTTCAGCGACCTTTGCCATGCGGTCGCTGAATTACCTGTGTCACTTCACCCGCCTTCAGAGAGATTTTCTCAAAGAGTTGGGAGAAGTCTTACAGGATCCATCAGTTGCTGGGTCCCAGGATAAAATAAACTCACAGCTTGGAACCCTGAACTGGATTATTAACTCCTCTATGCGTCTGATTTCATATGCAGCCGATGGAGCGAGTAGGGCCGCAGGCACAGGAGTGGCCTTAAGGCGTCATGCCTGGATGCGGCTGTGTAATTTCGCGGATCCTTTCAAGGCGTCCTTCACAAATTCCCCTTTTGATGGTTCGGCTTTGTTCGGACCTCAAGTGAAAGACACATTGACCAGATGCGAGCAAGATGGCAAGACTCTTTCTGCCGTAGGAGTCCATTTCTCCACCCCTTCAAGACCATACCCTAAGGGTCAGAAGGGTGGGGAAATGTGGTTCCGTAAATCTCAAGGAGTCACGTCTGACGCAAGAGGTCAGTTTACCCCAGAGGCAGAGGGGGTAACAACAACAGACGCCGCCCTAGGGGCAGAGGGGGTCCACAAAACCAGGGTAGCAGGGAGCCTCTCTCTGACAAACCCTTCCAGCATCCCCAAGATGTTGCCCGATTGTCCACCTTTGGAGGCAGTCGGGGGAAGATTGTCACTGTACCCAATAGCCTGGCTTTCCCTTACTCAAAACAAATGGGTACAATCGATCATATCCGTGGGTTACAAAATTCCTTTTATCCAAACCCCAATTCAACAAATGGGAACCCTTCCAGACGTTCCACCCGGTCTAAGGGAACTAGCAGTATCAGAAATATAAAAACTGCTAGCAAAAAGAGCCATCCAGCCAGTCCCAGCAGACCAACTAGGATCCGGAATCTACTCAAGGTTATTTTTGGTACCGAAAAAGACAGGGGACTGGAGACCAATATTAGATCTCAGCAAACTGAACAAGTTTGTAAAGAGACCAAGATTCCAGATGGTCACGCTACAGTCCATTCTGCCCTTTCTGGGCAAGGACAATTGGATGTGCTCCGTGGACCTTCAGGATGTGTACTATCACATCAAAATTAACAGGCGCTCCAGAAGGGTTCTCTGCTTTCGGCTGGGGGCCAGTCACTACCAATTCAGAGCTCTGCCCTTTGGTCTCACTACAGCCCCCAGAGTGTTCACCAAATGTATGGCAGTGGTTACGGCTCACCTGAGACGGCAAGGATTCCAGGTGTTTCCATATCTAGACGACTGGCTCCTCACTGCCACCACCAGGCATCAACTTCTCCAAGCCAGAGCTTACACCATTCACATTTGCAGAGGGCTAGGAATCTCTATAAATTTCAAAAAGTCTGCCTTGTCACCTTGTCAGTCTATTACCTTTATAGGTGCCAACTTGAACACCGTACAACTTTCAGCAAAGTTAACAGACCAAAGAGTCGTAGATATTCAAAACCATGTCCATGTTCTTCTTCAGAGCAACAAAATTCAGGCCAGGTATGTCCTGAAAGTATTGGGTCTTATCGCGGCCGCCATAACACTTCTTCCCCTTGCACATTTTCACATACGTCTTCTACAGTGGATGCTGTTCACCCAGTGGTCTTTTCAGCAACTACCCATGCATCACAAGATCATGATAACTCAAACTTGCAAAAGTCATCTGTCCTGGTGGATATTGTCCCCTCAAGTCCATCAGGGCAGACCCTTTGTTCCTCCTCCCCCGGTCGCCATGGTGACATCGAACGCCTCCCTGATCGGGTGGGGGGGGCATTTTCAGGGCAGGATGGTCCATGGCACTTGGCAACCTTTCAAACGCCACCTGCACATAAATGTCGTAGAGATGAGAGCAGTGCTTTTAACGTTGCAAGCCCTCCACGACTCTCTTCCCCTAGGAACTATTGCAATTCAAACTGACAATATGTCCGTAGTGTGGTATATCAACAAGCAAGGCGGAACCAAGTCGTATCCCCTGTGTCGAGAGGCACTCAGACTTTGGCTATGGGCGATCTCCTCTCAGCGGTTTCTGATAGCAATGCATATCCCCAGGAAGTCCAACTTCACAGCAGACAGGTTGAGCAGAGCCATACTCATGCCACACGAGTGGTCTCTCAAACAATCGGTAGCGGAAGAGATTTTTCAGAAGTGGGGTCTTCCTTGCTGCGATCTTTTTGCTACATCCCAAAACAGCAAATGCCCTGACTTCTTCACCCTCTTCCCCCTTCCAGGCCATCCCCTCAGAGACTCTCTAGTCCAAGATTGGCCTCTGGGACTTCTCTATGCCTTTCCACCCTTTCCTCTAATTCCACAAGTAATTCAGAAAGCAACCGCCTTGAGAGCCAAGTTGATTCTCATTGCCCCTTATTGGCCTCGACAGATATGGTTTCCGTTCCTTCATCATTATCTTTTGGTACAGCCTTGGCATCTGGACCCAGCTCCAGATCTGTTGACCCATCAGTCGGGACAGCTGCACCAATCCCTGCATTCTCTCAACCTCACTGCTTGGTTGCTCCACTTCCGTCCTTAGCCAGGCTTCCTATGATTTCTAATCCCGTCCGGGATATCATAGTAGCTTCCCTTAAATCTTCCACCAGAAGGATTTACACTAGTAAATGGAAACGTTTCTCCTTCTGGGCAAAGGCAAGGAATATAGATCCCTTTATTGCCCCAATTAATTCGGTGTTAGACTTCCTAGCCGAAATTTTTCATTCAGGGTCTTCTGCCTCTACAGTTAAGGTTCAGTTGGCAGCCATATCGAATTTTCATACAGGCTTATCGGACCACAACATCATGTCCAATAAGCTTTGCAAAGCCTTCCTTAAAGGTGTATATTTACTTAAGCCTCCAATCAAAGACCCTCCACCTCAGTGGGATCTTAATTTAGTCTTAACATCCTTAATTCTCCCTCCCTTTGAACCAGCGGTCTCCTGTTCATTGAAATTTCTTTCCTGGAAGACACTTTTCCTTGTCGCCATTACTTCTGCTAGGAGAGTATCAGAGCTTCATGCCCTCTACATTCGTCCTCCCTACTTAATCTTCCATAAAGACAGAGTTTCTCTAAGGACTAATTCATCCTTCTTACCCAAGGTGGCTTCGCAGACAAATTTAAATCAATCAATTGATCTCCCAGTTTTTTTCCCAAACTATACTAATAGAGCAGAGCAAAAGCTACATTATCTAGATGTTCACCGCCAGCTCCGATACTATTTGGATAGAACCAAACAAATAAGGAAGTCTGATCAACTGTTTTTATCATACACAGAAAATAAGAAAGGCCTTCCACTTTCCAAGGTAACCCTATCGAGGTGGCTGTCTTCTGTGATTACATCTATTTCTCAACTCAGAGGCAGGGAATTAACTTCTAAGCCAAAAGCCCATTCAACTAGAGCACTAGCTACATCTACAGCTTTTCAAGGTAGACTACCAATAGACATTATCTGTGCGGCAGTCACATGGGCCCCTCCTCATACCTTTGTTTCGCATTACAAATTGGACATGGCCTCCAGGGACAGAGCAACATTTGGTTCCACCATTCTTAAGAGTCTGTTCCAATGAGCCACCCAGGATGAAGGTGCTAGGGACGCGGTCCCATCCAGCAAGAATGAAGGCGAGATTGACAACTTAACATTGAGAAGTTATGTACCTACCATAACGTTCCATGTTAGTTGTCTTCTCTCGCCTTCTTTCTTGCGTCCCGCCCACCATCCCCCTAGCCTGGACAGACCGAGAATATCTTCCATTCATTGAAGGGTCCTTTTATTCCTTTGTTCACTATCTAGGTGTCCTAGGATATATATATATATATATATATATATATATATATATATATATATATATATATATATATATATATATATATATATATATATATATATATATATATATATATAGATAGATATATATATATATAATATATATATATATATATATATATATAGATATATATATATATAGTGTAAATAATTATCTTTGGAGGTTTTTATCCCTCTTCCTCCTCCTATGCTAGGTTTTTCAGCTTCCAGACGAGATCTGGGGAGTTATCGCCTAGCATCATGGGATATTGGGATATGGGGTTGCCTCGAGCTGGTAAAATAAGCTCTCGAGCTTTAGTAAGTGGCCGAGTCGGAGCCGAGGATCGGCTCCGATCCCATCCAGCAAGAAAGAAGGCGAGAGAAGACAACTAACATGGAACGTTATGGTAGGTACATAACTTCTCATTCGGCTTTTTCCGGTTAGGGGTCGCCACAGCGGAACTCCGGTCCGCTAATGATTGGCAGTAGATTTTCATGAATGCGGAGGTGCCAGTTCAACGTTCAACCTTCAATGAAGGCACACCCATTTACTCATCTACAGATTATCATTCCCTTTATTTTCCCACCATAAAAGTCACAAAAAAGCTTCCTGATGTTCCATCCCCATAGAAGTAGGCAGCAGCTCAAGAAATCTTAAAGCTGCTAGATAAACACGTGATCCAGAAGGTCCAACCAGACCAGTAAGAGTCCAGAGTCTACCTGACATTCTTTTAGATTCTAAATAAAAATGTGGACCTCTGGCCCATTCTGGACCCCAGCCATCTAAAAATTTTTATAAAACAGACAACTATCCTGATGGTCACAGTTCAGTCTATTTTGCCTCTTCTGAGGAAGGACCACTGGGTGCGCTCAGTAGAAGTGCAGGTTGCCTACTATCACATAAAAAGATCTAGGCAGTCCATTAGGTTCCTTTGCTTTTGTCTGGAAGCTAGTCATTTTCAGTTCAGGACACTGCCATTCAGTCTCACCAAATCTTCAGTGTGTTCAAATACATGGCAGTGGTTACAGCTCATCTTAGACTGCAGGAGTACTGGGTGTTTCTGTACCAAGAAGACTGGCTCATAAATGCCGCTATGAGGGATCTGCTAATCTGAGCCAGAGACACCTTGTTCCAGTTATGCTGTCAACTACGGATCACAATCAATCTGGAAAAATCCAAATTGACACCTTGACACTTGTCCAGATGTTGCAATTCATTGTATGCCACCTGGATACCACTTTGCAAATAGCCAAAATCCCAAAAGCCAGATTAACCACTCTGCATCAACAATCCTCCTCAGTTTTGTCTCACCAAAAATGCATAGTGAGATTTATTCTATGTCTTTTGGACTCTATGGTGGTAGCTATCACCCTTGTTCCTCATACCAGATTTCATAAGAGCATGTTACAGTGGCCCCACTCAGTACAGTGATCTATTCTGAATCATCCTTTCCACTTTCTAGTCAGACTTATGGGTATATGAAGACAGCATTTTCAGTGGTGACTAAGTTCTTCTCTAGTCTCTGCAGGTTATCCCTTTGTTCTCACTCCATGAGTAACCACTGTAACAAGAAATGCTTACCTTCTTGGATGGGAGGAAGACATTTCAAGGGGAAGACTGTCCAGGACACATGGTCTACAACAGAAGCCAATTTTCACATCAGTGTTCTAGACATCAAGGCAGTCCTCCTGGCAATGCAGGCCTTCCAGTACTACTTCCTCAGAACTGTGATTTCTGTTTACAAAGATAATATGTTGGTGGTCTCATACCTGAAATAACAAGAAGGAGCCCAGTCATAACCTTTATGTCAGGAGGCCATGAGGATTTGGCAGTGAGTGATGGTCTCTCAGTGCTTTGTGGTTGCAAGGCAGATCTTGGGGAAGGCCAATATATAGTTGAAGACAAATTGAAAAGGCCCATTCTTCCACTTCATGAGTGGTCCTTCAGTCTGTCGGTGGCTTCCAGGAATGTCAGCCACAGGGGAGAGCCTAACCTCATGAGTGTTCCTTCAATCTATCGGTGGGTTCCAAGATTTTGAGCCATTGTGGAGAGCCTATCTGTGACCTGTTTGCGACTGAAACTAACACCAAATACAACAGCTAATTTGCCCTGTTTCCATAGAAGAGAGAGTCCCAGAGAGATGATATTGTCCACACATGGCCTCAACGTCTACATTATTTTTTTTCCACAGATTCCAATCATAACCAAATTTCTGCAGAAAGTACTCTAGTACAAGACGGAGGTGAGTCATAGCAACCCCTTTTGGCCTCAACAGGTACAGTTCCCCTTTCTATTGCCTCACTTGGTGTACCCTCCCTGAATGCCTCACCCAGACATCAAAACCCTGAAGTTAACTGCTTGGTTTATCCACTTCCAAAGGTAGCCTGAAATCCCAGGCTTTCATCTGTCATGTTCTACATTATGCCATATTTTCAAAAACTTTCCACCAGCAAAGTTTATAAAAGTAAGTAGTAGTTGTGGCATTGGTGGTATAGCAGTAAGAATAACTGCCTTATAAGCAGTTGACCTGGATTCAATTCCTGGCCAGTGCAAGAAGTCTGTGCATTTCTCTTGGTATTTGGCATAATGGTTAAGATCTTTTCCTCATGGATACAAGGTACAGAATTTGATTCTGATCTCTGATTATTGGCTAGGCTTGTAAAAGTCTGCAGACTGATAATATTTTTATTTTGGTTACCTGTAAGGGTGAGGAAGTGTTAATAGCTATTATTAGCCACTTTCTTTGCTTTTGTGGTGGTGATGGTGCTTTTAGTGCCACAGTCATGTTTAGCTTCTGCTCTGTCACCTTCTTTGTGTGTCTTCTTATTTCAGTCTTATATTGGAAATGTGGGATCTGATGTTGTCATTTTCATTTATTCGTCAATGAATGGGTTTGGATCCGATCCTCGGATCTGACTTGGACGCTTTCTCTAGATTCTAGGATCTGACTGTTGAGCTCCTCCCTTACTCATAATGCTGCTGACCACTGTATTACCTCAGATCTCATTTGCTGCTCTTCAAGATCAGATGGGATTGTGGTTTCTCGAGTTGGTAGTGGGTTTTAGTGAGTGCATAAATTTGTATTTCTTCTCCTTTATCTCTTTTTCCCTTATAAAAGTTTATAATATCTCCCTCACCACTCTTTTATTACCAAATTTAAGGCCTTTTGTTTGGTAATCTTAGCTACCATTGTTGGTAGTCTTTCTCCCTCTATTACTTTGCCTTAAGGTAATCCTTTGTTGTACTATTGCTGGTATTAAGACCTTCTTTTTTACCCTTTCTTTCTCTGTTAAAAAAAAAAAAAAAATTTTTTTTTAGTGTGTGGATGCTTCATTTATTATTTTGTGGTATGGCTGATAAACTTACTGGTTTATGTGGCTTTTAATGCCAGGGCCAGAAGAAATTTAGTGACAGAAGAAATAAACTAATTCTGAAAGGCCTCCTTCTGGCCTCTGCTTCTTCTGCTGGTACTTCTTCGTTAGGGGATCAAACACCCCTCTCATTAATCTAAGGAGCTCAGGCAGCACTGCAAATGCTCCCCTGCATGGTCTCCTCAATCAGTACCATCATCTGAGCTTCCCAGGAAGGTTTCAAAGAGTTCAGATCTGAAGTCTAATGTTGCCAAGTCTCCCCTGCTCCATACTCCAAGGTTTTCCACAGAGCTGGTATCCCCAAGGTTGACGTCTCCTTTTTCTTTAGGAGATGCGTAAAAAGTCTTCCAGGCCACCATCCATTTCTTCCTCCATTAGGTCCTCTCGAAGTCTTTCCAAGTCAGAGGTAAATAGGATGATGAGAAAATTCCTCAGAACACTGATCCAGATGGGGGTCAGGTAGGCTCCATCTCCCATCACTTCCGTGAGCCTTAAACATTCTTTCCAGCCTGTTGCTGCTCCTTCTCCAATCTGACCTGCTGTTTCAGAGCCCTCAGATCTGAGATCCCTGAGAGTCAAATCATTAGATCTGAAGATTTTTCTATCTTCCACTCCAGTGACTTCTCTGATCTGGTTGCTTCCTACTCCTTTGGAGCATGATGGTTCTTGGAACCGAAGCATCAGCATCAGATCTGAGGGGTTAATTTTGGCTCCAAAGCTTTCAGAGCTCTCACTTCCCCTCGGAGCTTTGGCATTGGACAGCTCACCTCCAACTCCTCCCTTGGAGCAGAGGGTCAGGAAGGACCTTGGATCTTCTTCTCCAAGAGTTTCAGCTCAGGTCAGATTGTCCTCAGCTTCTCCTGGTCCTTCTGCATTTTAGGAGATGGAGAGGGTTTTCTCGTACCCAGGAGTAGTTTTGACTATTGCCCCTTTGGATCCATTCCCTGTTCGGATTCTGTGTTTGAGTCTACTCATTCTACATCTCAGAGACAGCCAGCCTGGATGAGATTCTAAGCTGTTCCTGCTAGGGATCTCCCCTCTTCTTCTGACACCCCTCCAGAGCATCCCACTGAAAAGGTTCCTCAGAACAGGTCACATAAGAGGAGACGCTTGGATTCCCTGCAGGAGTCCCTCATAGAAGACACTGATTTTGATGAAGGGAAAGGGTCCCCTAGATCTCCACCTGAAGATGTCTCATTTGGAGACATCTTAGAGATCCTTTTCCAGAAAGATGGTTGGTTTCCCAAAACCCTTCCCTGGTGGAATCTGTGTTCTTGGAAGCCATTGGGTCTGGACCATGTATGTCTTGTTACCCCACCAGAGGATGAGTTTACAGACCTTATTTCCTGCAGGGCATGGAAGGAACCAGACTCTGTAGAACTGATTCCCCAAAGGCCTGGACAAGATTTTGAATGCCCCTCCAACAGACAACACTGGACCAAGGGAAGCTCTGTAGATGCCATGGTGGTTGTGGCACCCACTAAAAAGGAGCGGGCTGAACAGAGCTCCCATGTCCATCCCCCAATAAGTTGTCTAGGGCATTGGACAGGTTTGGGAAGTAAGTGTATGCATCAGCAACTTTTGCCTTACGGTTGCTGAATTATCTGACAGATTTCACTAGATTACAGACAGACTCAGTTAAGGAACTCTATAACTCTACCCCTGAGTCCATGTCTGCAGAGAAACAGAAGTTGTTTTCCTCATGACCGGCCACTCTGCAATCCATTGCCAATTCATCCACGAGGTTAATCTCACATGCAGCTGAAGGTTCCTCACAGGCTGCCAGTTGAAGCATAGCCATAAGGAGACATGTCAGGATGCAGTTGTGTGATTTTACAGAACCCTTCAGCATCATTCATCAATGCTCCTTTTTATGGATCTTCTTTGTTTGAGCCAGCAGTTAGACACACTCTCCCACACTGAGAAGAATGGAAATACCTTGTCTGCTATGGGAATTCGCTTTTCTACCCCACAGAGATATTTTTCTAGGAATCAGTATGGTGTTAAGAAGTTGTGTTTCCAGAAATTTCGAGGACTTTTCCAAGAGTCAAGCAGAGACTTTACCCCCAGAGGCAGATGGGGGAAAAGCTACAACAGATGACAACACCCACATGGCAGAGAGGGGTCCACATTATTAAAGGTCTCAATATTCCTTCTCGGACAGATCCTTTCAGCTCTCCTGAAAGGTTGCCCAACTGTCCCTCCCTGGAGCAGCAAGGGGGTGCTTGTCCTTGCACCTAAAAGCCTGGATAGCCATCACAAAAGATTCATGCGTGCAAAGGATCATATCCAGAGGATATTTCATTCCCTTTTTACAAGTCCCCCAAAGGAAATGGATATGTATGCCCACTTTTCCACCCAATCAGAGGGAGTTAGCAGCTCTACAGATTCAAAAGCTGCTGGACAAAAGAGTCGTCCAAGAGGTCCCCAAACCAAAGAGGGTCCAGAACTTACTCGTTTCTTTTTAGTGCCAAAGAAAACAGGGGACCCAAAGCCCATCTTAGATCTCAGTTATCTGAACCAATTTGTAAAGAATTCCAAATTCCTGATGGTCATGGTTCAGTCCATTCTACCTGTCCTGCAGAAGAATGACCTGATGTGCTCAGGTGATCTTCAGGATGCATACTATCACATCAAAATAATCAGACACACTCAAAGATTACTACACTTCCATCTCAGAGCCAGTCACTA
Source organism: Protopterus annectens (assembly GCF_019279795.1). Taxonomy (NCBI): domain Eukaryota; kingdom Metazoa; phylum Chordata; order Ceratodontiformes; family Protopteridae; genus Protopterus; species Protopterus annectens. The sequence continues at coordinate 643,689,228 of NC_056743.1, forward strand.
TGAATTTAGAGCCCTGCCTTTTGGTCTCCCCACAGCCCCCAGGATGCTCTATAAATGCATGGCAGTGGTAGCAGATCATCTAAGACTGCTCGGATTCAGGGTGTTTCATTACTTGGATGACTGGCTCCTTACTGCACTGACCAGGCATCTTCTGGAATGGGACAGGGATTATTTACTTCAATTGTCCCAGTCTCTGGGAATTACAATCACTCTGGCCATGTCACAGCTTCAGCCAGTTCAAGTCTTGGAGTTTATAGGGGCTTGTCTGGATACAGTCAATTGTCTAGCACTTCTGCCTCTAACCAGAATTCTTACCTTGAAATTTCACGTCAGACAGGTTCATGCTTATCCTTCTTTCCCAGCAAAAATGGTACTCAAAGCACTAGGACAAAGTACTGCAATAACTTTAATATGCACTGCTTGTCTTTATATGAGAATTTTTCAGTGGACTCTAACAGATCCTTTCATCGACATCCCTTACGACATCCGATAAAATTATCTCAGGTTTGCAGAAAATCCATGTTCTAGTGGATACACTCCAAAGAGATATCTCTCAGGTATCCATTTGTTCTCCTTCCCCCGATTACCACAGATGCCTCCCAGTTGAGGTAGGGTGCATTACTTGGGATGGACCATTCAAGGCATGTAGTCCCCAGAACAGACCAATTTGCATATAAATGTCCTAGAGATGAGAGCGGTACTTCTAGCAGTACAGACCCTTCAGAGCTCCTTCTGCTAAGAATGATTGCTATTCAAACGGAAAACATGTCAGTAGTCTGGTACATTAACAAACAAGGGGAACCAGATCCTATTCCTTGTGCTGAGAAGCAGTGAGAGTTTGACAGTGGGCAATCTCCTCCAACAGCTTTCTTGTAACAGTGCATATGTTGGAGAAGTTCAACATCTTAGCAGACAAGTTCATCAGGACCATCCTGATGTCTCATGAGTGGTCTCTCAATCAATCAATGGCAAATATAATCTTTCACAAATGGGGTCAACCGTGCTGCAACCTGTTCGCCTCTCCTCTCAACAACAAATGCAGCAGGTTCTTTGCCCTAATTCCCCTTTGGGGACATTCACTGAGAGATGCTCTAGTCCACATTTGGCCCTCTAATCTCCTTTATGCATACCCTCCCCTGCCTCTAATCCCCAAGATTCTTCAGAATGTGCTGCAGTTGAAGAGGAAAGTAATTCTCATTGCCCCCTACTGGCCTTAACAATTGTGGCTTTTCTTCCTATGGTTTCACCTAGTATGTCTGCCTTGGACACTGTATCCCAGTCCAGACCTCCTGTCATACACATCAGGAATGATTCATAGGTAGGTGCTAGGCTATTAGCCCTAGGGCCTATATAAGCCTAGCCAAATGGTACCCTGGCATTTGCCACCCAAGAAAATTATTTTCCTGTACCCCTGTCAAGCAGAGCCACAGAAGTGATCCACGGGGTGAATTTCCTATCTCCCATCCAGTCATCAGGATTTTTCTTGAAGAGTGCTAATGAGGAGCTTTGTTTGATATAGATAGGTAGTTTGTTCCAGAGTATGGGAAGTCTGTGGGACAGGAATCTATCCCACCAGCATGTTCTGTTTATTGTGGTGACAAAGTTTATGTCCCTAGAGCATGTAGCTCGGAGGGATTGGGATTTCTTTAAGTGGAGCATGTCCAACAGCTCTGGGTTTGACATAGCTTTGTATGTTAGGCAGAGATCGCCTCTGAGTAGGCGATATGCGACAAAGTAAAGCTGGAGTTTTTTGAGACGGTCTGCATAGGGCATCTGTTTGAGGCTGGTAATCCTCTTTGTGAGGTATTTCTGTGGCCTTTCCAGTTGTAGATGTCTTGTGAGGTACATACCAAAAGGGGCATTGTACTCTATAATGGGTCTAATGAGTGATGAGTAGAGTGGAACAATGACCTCTTTTTTCCTGGATGAGAAACATTTTGTGATGAGGTGTGCCACATAGAAGGATTTCCTGACTACTGTGGCGATGTGATCATCAAAGGTGAAACTACTGTCCACCTGTGTACCAAGGTCTCTTATCACACTTTTGGTGTTAAGTAGACTGCCACCTATGTGGTAGTTCATGGGTACTGAGTTTTTAACAAAGGGGGTGACAAAGCACTTTTTGGCATTGAGCTTGAGGCCATGGCTTTGACACCAGGCATCTGTCTCAGTGAAGCCCTTTTGTAGAATGTCCACATCGTTAGGAGTTTTGATTATGGCTCCTAGTTTGCAGTTATCTGCGAACTTTGTTAGCCAAAGACCTTCTGTGTTAGCCTGTACTTCATAGAAGTAGATACCAAACAGGAGAGGACCCAGGATGGAACCCTGTGGTACTCCACTTGTCACTGGTCTGAAGTTGGATTTAGAGTCTGCTACTTTCACAGTGTGGGTTCTGTCAGTGAACCAGTTGGCAACCCATCTTGTGACATAGGGATTTATACATAGTTTAGTGAGTTTATCTATAATTCCAGAGTGGGGGATAGTGTCGAAAGCCTTGGTGAGATCTAGATAGGCTGTGTGAACCACCTTACCCTCATCTACGGCTTTGGTGACCGCTTCAAAGAAGTCTGTCTGGTTTAGGAGACATGATCTGCCTTTTACAAACCCAAACTGGGTAGGGTCCAGAGTTTGGAGATTACCAGTGTCATCGTTTATAAGTTCCATGATGATATGTTCCATATCCTTGCATTCCAGGCTCTTCAGGCTAATGGGGCGGTAGTTCCTGGAGTCCATGGTGGCTCCCCCTTTGTGAAGTGGGATAACCATTGTTGTGTGCCATTCAGTTAGCACAAAGCCTGAGGTGAGGCAATGATTGAACATGGTACTTAGATGGGGTGCCACTTAGTTCTGTAGTTGATGTAGAGCGCAGCCTGGGATGTTGTCAGGTCTCATGGATGCTGTGTTCTTGGCTTTGGAGAGTGTTTTTTTTACCTGTGCAGCTGTGATTACAGGAACTTTGCATTCTTCCGGTATAGAGATGGGCCCTTTAGGGGATGAGAGAGGGGTAAAGTTAGCACTGAACCTATCTGCCAGAATGTTGACAATATCAGTTGGTTCTGTATATTTAGTGACATTGTGCTGTAACTCAGAGAAGATCTGAGTGTTGCCATTGAGATTCTTGACATAGCTGTAGAATGCTTTGTGGTTGTCTTTAGAATCAATAACGATTTTGTTTTCATAACTAGCTTTGGAGGATTTTATGAGGGATCTCAGCTTCTTACTGAGGCTGACCACAGAGTTCCTCCAATCATGGGATTTTACTCTTTTTTGCAAAAGTTTCTTTCTTCTGTTGTAGAGTTTGTTTATGGCAGGGGACCACGAGATTGGCTTCCTTTTTTTGGAGGATAGCATCTTGGTTCTGTAAGGGATTGCACAATCCATGCACTCGTGTAAGTGCTTATAAAGTGCAATTGTATAGGATTCAGCACTCGTACCTCTATTGTCCATCAGCATGAGTGTCATGAAGTTTGCCACTTCTGTCTTAAGAAGTGTGAAGTTGGCTTTGGAGAAATTTTTTACCGTTGTTTCCCTAATGGGGGGGGGGGGGGGTGGGAGGTGGATGTCTAGGGTGATTTTATCATCCAGATATTACAGGCCTCAAATTTGGCCCTATGGTTTCTCCATTTCCAGTGATAGTGAGACATTCCAGGCTTCCCTCCTCAGTTTGCCAGATTCTTTTTTTGTCCCACAAGCCTTCAACTAGGAAGATTTATAAAAGTAAATGGAAGGAGTTTTCCTTTTGAGCTCTTCAGAGAGAGTTGGATTCTTTCACTGCTCCTCTCCTGTCTGTCTTAGATTTCCTTGCCTCCATCTTTCAAAATGAGGCAAGCTTCCCCATCATCAAAGTTCAGTTAGCATCCATCTGCAACTACCACATTGGAGATAATGCTTCTCCTTTAGGTTCTTCTAAGCTGTGTAAGGCCTTTCTAAAGGATACCTTTTTACTTAGACCTCCACTTTGGGATCCCACTCCACCTTGGGATCTGACTTTGGTATTACAGACCTTGGTACATTTACCTTTCGAGCCTTCAGCTAAAATAGAACTTAAGTTTCAGCCTTAGAAAATGGTCTTTTTAGTGGCTGTCACTTCAGCAAGACAAGTATCTGAACTCCAAACACTCTCTTTGAAACCACCATATTTGATTTTTCACAAGGCTAGAGTCACTTTTCTCACTAATCTTTCTTTTCTACCAAAAGTGGCTTCTGAATCAGATAATAATCAAGTGATCAGTTTACCAGTTTTCTATCCCACATTTGACAATAAAGAAGAGTATACCCTTCATCTTTTGGATCTCTATGGGCAACTTCACTTTTACCTTCACGGGAGTAAGGAATTTATTCAAAATTATCAATTGTTTATCTCCTTCTCAAATAATAAAATGGGAAGACCAGTCTCAAAAAGAACACTAGCCAAAAGGATAACAGATTGTATTTCCTAAATTTATTCCTTGAGAGGCCTAACCTTGCCAAGACAAACAAAAGCTCACTCAACTAGGTTAATGGCTACATCAGCTGACATTTGGGCTAGAGTCTCCATTGATGAAATTTGTGCAGCTGCCACATGGTCTAATGCTCATACTTTTATTTCTCATTGCAAATTGGCTGTCATATCCAGAAACAGAGCAGCATTCAGTTCTGCAATTATCCAGAACATCTTTCCATGAGGGCCTCCCAAGATTACTGTAGCTAGGGACTCTGTCCCATTCATTGAGGAATAAATGAAAATTGCAACATCAGATAAAAGTTATGTACTGTAACTATGCATCTGTGTTGTCCATTTTCATTCTTCCTTATCTTCCCAACCACCTTCCCCTATCCCTGTTTTTGGGAGAGACCTAACGGAGTTATTATTAGGAACCATAGATCTGATGATGTCAGTTTTCATTCTGTCCTCGACTGATGGGTTCAGATCTGAGACGTCAGATCTGACTCAGCCGCTGCAAAAGCTTGTGACAATTTAGAACTTGAGCTTCTTCCTTACCCATAATGCACCAAGCCCATTACCTCAGATCTCGTTTGCTGTCATTAGGTGAAAGAGTTGGTGATTTGTCTTTTGATGATTTTTTTGGGATAGGTAAGTACTTGTTTTAATTATTTGAATGATAATTTTTTCTTTAGTCTTCTTTAATCTTTCTCTTTTATTGTACTAGTGTACTCTAGGTACTATTGTTAGTATCCTTTCTCCCTATTTTTCTCTCCATTTACCCTTGTACATTTATCAAAGTCTTTACTACTTTGTAGGTAACCCTTTCTCTTTGTCTCTTGTTTAAAACAGTATTTTTTTCAATATATTGATAGTTATATTCTTTGAATTTTGCTAGTGCTGTACTTATAGTTTTTCTGTGTGGCAGTTATTATAGCCGTTTGTTCTGAGATAATATAGCTGACAAAGAAAAAACTGCTGTGGCTTTCAAAAAGTGTGGGAAGTGCAGTCAAAAGATTGCCTTTTCTGATTCACGCACCCTTTGTGTCTTTTGCCTTGGTCAACTCCATCTACAAGAGAGCTGTGCAATATGTCATGCGTTCAACCCCTGAGTGTTAGGAAACGCAAAAACAAATTAATCTTAAAAGGGCTTATACCATCCTCCTTTGGTGATGCCGTAGCTGGAGAAACCTAAAAAAATTGAGTTCTGAGCTCTGAGTTCTATTTCATCAAGGACATCAGAGAAAACTTCAAAAAGACCTTCTTTGGATCTTACAGTTTCTTTGGATCTGCCTAAGAAAAAGAAAATTAAGCTATCAGATCCAACCCCCTCAGATCAGGGAAAAGTAAAAAGTCTTTCTTCAGATCGGACTGGTTCTTCAGATCTGAATTCCTCAGAAACTGAGTTGTCGGATCAAAGAGGTTGGATCCACCAAGCCTACTGGATGTACTTCCTAGAACAAGGTACTCCCCATCTCTGGACCCAGTCTCTTCAACAGTACCTTTTCCCTTCCCTTATAGACTGGATTCTCCTTCCAGGCAGTCCTCTCATTTTTCTAGAAGCCTCACTGTGAAAGATGTGGAGAGGGTAGTCAGACAGATTCTGTCAGTGCAGAGCCATCCATTTTTTTGCTTTGGCTGCTACCCCTCTGGGTTAGGAAGCCCATACATCCATGACACCACCTTCAATTATTCTTCCTCTGACTTCCCTTGTGTTTTCAGAGCCCTTGGATCCGAGTTGTCCAGGCCCATTCTCTTTGGATTTGAAGATTGTTGTATCCTCGGATCCGAAGCTTGCTCTGAGGTCTTCCATGCAGTCAGATCAGGAGAGCTCTTGTAGTCAATTCTATCTTGTCGGATCCGAAGTGTTTCAGTTGACTCCAAGTGGTTTGGAGCCATCTCTGCATCTCAGATCTTTGGCAAGGGTTAGATTGGATATGACTTTTGTCTTAGAGCTACTTTTCTCAGAGCAGGGAAGGACCAAGGATCAGAAAGTCCTTCTCTCAGACCAGGATTCCTATCCCTCTCTGGGAAGGTCAGCCTTTAGGACTTTAGAGAGCACCCTGTCAGCATCTGTGACTCAGACAGATCCTATCTCCTCTGTTCCTGCATCTGCTACACTTTCAGCTTTGCTTCAGGAGTCTCAAATAACCCTCCCACAGGGATAGCCAATACCACAGCCCCAGGGCACCCAGTTGGGTACTTCCACTACCTCCCCAGATTATCCCACTGAGGAGGTCCATCGGAAGAAGACATGCAAGAGAAAGCATCTGCATTCCCCTGAATCTGTCACCGAAGGCACAGATTTGGAGGAGGATGAAGGGTCTCCATGGCCACCTCCTGTGGATGTCTCATTTGGAGACATTCTCGAAATCCTGAAACAAAGTGGTGGCTGGAAGCCCAGCAACCCTTCGTCAGATGAATCTGTGCTCATGGAGGTGTTTGGTATTGCCCCATCTACTTTGGTGATTCCGCCTGCAGGTGTGCTCCTTAAATTGGTCTTGCAGTGGACAAGGAGGAAGCCTGACACCACTAAGCCCATTCCTAAGAATCCTGTTAAGATTTTGACCCTTCTGGAAGACAAGCAGTTGAGGCCATGGTCATAGCGGTGGCCACCAGAAAGGAACTAGTCGACAAAAGTTCCTCTGTTCAGCCCCCCAACAAGGAGTTGTGGTTGATAGACAGATTTTTGGAACCATGTCTGAACGTTTTGGCACATTTCACATCAGTTGGATGTGATTAAGGAACTCTCTGATACCCTTTCAGGAACCGTGTCTGAGTAGGTGAAGGATTCTGTCACCTCACAGCTGGCGACCCTACAATCAATATCAAACTCGTCCATGAGGCTTTTTTTCAATTATTGCAGAAGGAATCTCAAGGGCAGTGGGTTCAGGCATAGCCATTAGGAGACAAGCCTGGATGTGTTTGTATGATTTTGTGGAGCCTTATGTACATTCTACAAGTCTACATTCAAAAATGCTGCTTTTGGCCCTAAAGTAAATTATATGTTGTCCAGGTGTGAGAAGGCTGGAAAGACCCTTTCTGCCATGGGCATATGTTTTTCCAGCCCCCAAAGATCCTTTTTGAGGAATTATCAAGGTTTTGGAAAGATGTGGTTCAAGAAATCACAAAGATGTTTCCGGGACACATGTGGAGGCTCTTCCCCTACAGGCAAATGGGAAAAATCAAATGGTAGATGCCAACCTCATGGCAGAAAGGGTCTGCAACATCAAGGGTCCAGAGAACCTTTTTTTAGCAAACCCTACTAGTGCTCCTGAACAGAAGCCCAATTGTCCCCCTCTAAAGGCAATCAGGGGTCATTTGTCTCTGTACCTCAGAGCCTTACTAGAAATAAAAAAATGATACTTGGGTGCAGAGGATTGTATCCAGAGGATATATAATTCCATTTTCCCTTCTTCCTCCAAACTCCAGAAAAATCTCCAATGTTCCATCCAGTCAGAGGGATTAAGCAGCAATTCAAATACAATAGTTGCTAAACAAAAGAGTCATCCAAAAGGTTCCCTCCAGACCAGAAAGGATCTAGAACTTACTCAGGATTCTTTTTAGTGCCAGAGAAAATAGGGGACTGGAGGTCAGTCCAGGATTTCAGCAGCCTGAAAAGATTTTTTTGAAAGACAAAGTTCTGGATGGTCATGGTTCTGTCCATTCTTTCATTTTTTGAAAAAGGTTGACTGGATGGATGTACTCAATAGATCTCCAGGATGCGTACTATCACATAAAAATAAACAGGTGATCCAGGAAGTACTTATGCTTCTGGTTTGGAGCCAATCATTATCAATTCAGAGCACTGCCATTTGGTTTTAGTACAGTCCCCAGAGTGTTCACCAAATGCATGGCAGTGGTAGCACCTCACTTGAGACTGCGAGCATTCCATGTATCTCCATACTTAGACGACTGGCTCATTACTACTTCGACCAAGCCTCAACCCCTCATGGCAAGAGAAGACGTTATCCATGCTTGTACAAGGTTAAGAATAACCATAAATTTCAAGAAGTCAAGTCTAGAGCCAACTCAGATTCTAGAATACATAGGAGCACTGCTCAACACTAGATCAACAATAGCCACCCTTCCTCTCTCCAGAGTTCAAACTTTAAGGTCACAAGTCAACAAGATACTCTGCAGTACCATCATTTTGGCTGGCCTAGTCCTACAAGTGCTAGGATCAATGATGGCAGTGATAACTCTTTTTCTGCTAGCCAGGTTTTACATGTGAATTCTTCAATGGATGTTGACATCTCGGTGGTCAATACTTTATTTACATTTGTCTCTCTGGAATGAATTACTAACTCATGCAAGAAAAGGCTGATATGGGAGACACAGTCGGAACAGATGCTACAGGGCTGTCCATTTGTTCCTTTGCAGCCCAAGGCCATAGTGACGCTGGATGCTTTCCAGGTAGGGTAGGGGGCATTACCTGGGAGAAGACAGTTCAAGGCATATGGTCCCCCGAAGAGGCCAGTTTACCTATCAACATATTGGAGTTCAGAGCAATGCTTTTAGTGTTGCAAGCCTTTCAGGACCGATTGCAATACAGACAGACAATATGTCAGTGGTTTGGTACATCAACAAACAAGGAGGAACCAGATCATATCCTGTATGTCGAGAAGCACTAATGGTGTGGCAATGGGCAGTATCTTCCAACCAACATGCTAGCAGACAAGCTGAGCAGGTGCATTCTGCTACCTCGTGAGTGGTCCCTCAACCAGAATGTTGCAGAACTAATTTTCTGCAAGTGGGGCCAGCCTTGCTGCAGCCTCTTTGCATCTCCCCTAAACAACAAGTGCAGCAACTACTTTGCTCTAATGTCCCCACAGGGGGAGGCACCGAGGGATGCTCTTCTCCATGATTGGCCCCCTAGATTACTTTGCGCATATCCCCCAATTCCACTAATTCCAAAGTTCCTTCAGAGAGCTACCAGGTTGAAGACTGAAGTAATTCTCATTGTCCCCTTTTGGCCTCGACAGATTTGGTTTCTCTTCCTGTGGCCTAATTTAATTCATCAACCATGGATTCTGAACCCAGCTCCAGATCTCCTGTCACATCCAGCAGGCATGATGCATCCGGACCTCCAGAACCTCATGCTGACTGCTTGGTTTCTCCACTTGCAATAATAGCTAGACAATCTATGCTGTCTTCCCCAGTCCATCATATTTTGTTGTCTTCCCTTAAGCCATTCACTAGGAAACTTTATGCTAGTAAGTGGAAAGATTTGTATACTGGGCTGTATAATCATGCAAATGCTTTTTTGGCCCCAATCAGTCATATGCTAGAGTTCATGGCACTATTATTCAATCAATGGGCCAGTTTTTCAACTGTGAAAGTTTAGCTGGCAGCAATTTCTAACTCTTACTTTGGTTTTGATGGCTGTTCACTAGCTTTTCATAAGCTATGTAAGGCCTTCTTACATGGCACAATTATTCTCTAACCTCCTTTTAGAGATCCTATGCCACCAGGGGATCTGAATGTGGTACTGCAGTCCTTGATTCTTCCACCCTTCGAGTCTGCATTTGATTGTGACCTTAACTTTCTGTCTTTGAAGACCTTATTCTTAGTTGCCATCACTTCTGCCATACGAGTTTCAGAAATTCAGGCATTGTTGGTGAAACCTCCTTATTTCATTTTCCGCAAGGATAGTGTCTCCTTAAGAACCAGTGTATGCTTTTTGATAAAAGTGGTATCACACACCAACATTAATCAATGCATCAATCTACCAGTCTTTTTTTCTGAATTATTCCAACAAAGGAGAATACCTGTTACATTTGCTAGATGTGCATAGGCAATTACGTTTCTATCTACATAGAACAAAAGATAGCCAAACAACTTATCAATTGTTTGTATCTTTTGTAGATATGAGATCTGAGATTAGGCTCACCTGTATCTAAAGTCACCTTAGCTAAATGGCTTTACTGACTATATCTTCTTTATTTGCAACAAGTCCGGTATGACTTTGCCATATAAAGTATGTGCTCATTCAGCCAGTTCCGTAGCTACCGCTTCAGCTTTCCATTCAACAACTTCTATAGATAGGACGTCTTCTGTGGCAAAGATGGAAGAACTTCCTCGGATGACATTTGTTCAGCAGCAACTTGGGCTTCCCCTCACATCTTCATCTCTCATTATAATTTGGATCTGGTGTCCAGGGTTAGGGCATCTTTCGTCTCATTGGTGCTCATAAATATCCTTCCTTGAGTTCACCCAAGGTCATAGGTATCTGGGTATTCTTTACTATCAGTTGAGGATAGAGTGAAAATTGACAATATCAGATAAAGAAGTTATGTACTTAACATAATGTTCCATCTGTGTTGTTCACTTTCATTCCTGCTCGACTCCCCACCCACCAGCCCCCAACCCTTTTTAGGGTTATTTTAGAAGAGCAAGCAGATCTACCAGACTTGTTATACCTTATGAACATTACTAGCTCCAGATGTGGCATAAGAGTACGTCTTTCTTTTATAGCTTGCAAACATGATCTGAGGGAATGGGGCTAGTGAATTATGGGTAAGGGAGAACCTGAAGAGTTCTAAGTTGCCACAAGCTTTTGCAGTGGCTGAGTCAGAGCCATCATCTCGGATCTGAACCCATCAGTCGAGGAGGAATGAAAATGGACAACAGAGATGGAACGTTGTGTTAAGTACGGAACTTCTTTTTTCTGTTTGAGCTCCTGATTTTTCAGCTTTCAGTTTTCTGTCATAGCTATGTTGAGATACCTTGTGATATTGTATTATAGCAGCAAACTCGAGGAGGTAATACAATGGTCAGGGGCATTACATGTAAGGGAGGAGATCGAGAGTCAGATCCTACAATCTAGAGAAAGTGAGCGAGTCAGATCCAAACTCGTTCATTGAGGAAAAAAGAAAATGGACAACTCAGATGTATAGCTGTGGTAGGTACATAACTTTTATTGTTCATCTACTTCTGTTTTATTTTCTCATCTTTTTTGGTTCTTAAGAGCTAAGACGACATTATTAGAAAGTAAATGATATGTATCGGCAAGCAAGTTGAGCAAGACTTGTTCTGTCAGCCAGGATTTATTAAAGTATAAAAATAAATAAATAAATAAATACATTTAAAAAAGATATGCGCAGTCTACAGGCAGTACTAATTTAAGCGCTTTTGCTTCTGCTCTTTTTTTATGTTGCGCAACATATGGGCATGACATCAAGGTCCAAAGATGTTATTGTCCCATTGTACTCTGCCTACAGTGCTCCCTTCAGTATGCTTCTGACCAGGCGTATGCAACAACTACAGTGACCTCAGAGGTTCCTTACAAAACGAATACCAGGTGTAACAAACCTACCTCATGCAGAGTGCCTTAAAGCCCTTTCCCCCTACTCAGTCGCCTATAGATTGCTGAGGGGTGATCTATGCCTGGCTTACAAGGCATCTGCAAACCCTACACTTATGAATCTCCTGCATATTTGTAAGTCAAACAGTACCAGTCTGTAATTTAAACAGAACATATTGGAGAGACAGATATGCGTCCCAGAGACTTCCTCTCCTATGGAACAGGCTTCCCATCTTTGTGAAGCTGAGTTAGTCTATTATTCAATTTAAGCTTAACCTAGACCAGTGGATGGGGAACAGGAAATTTACATCGGGCCTGGCACCTATGTCCCTTACAAACAGAGGCAGCTTATAAATACAAGACTTCTTTATTCTTTCAGGGAATACTTGACTAGGCTTAGAACCCCCCCCCCCCCCCCCAGGCTGTTAGCCTAGTAACAATGTATGAATTTAAGTGGAAGAGATTTCCACCTGGGAAACTTCTAAGGGCCTGGATCTCTTTTTGGCTGCACTACCATTGATTCTAGATTTTCTAGCAGATTTGATTCATACAGGGGCTAGCTGCACTACCATCAGTATTCAGTTGGCACCTATTTCGAATTTTCACATGGGTAAAGGCCTTACTCCAATAAACTCATTGAAATTATCAAAGGCTCAGTGGTGTAGCTAGAGTTTGTGCCTCCCGGGCTGTCTTTGAGTTTGCCACCCTCCCCCCCTCACAAGAATCATAGTCAAATGGGCCCCCCTCATACACAGCCTTCCAACCCCGCAACCATTCCAGTGTCCCATTACTTGGCTATTTCTCCCCATTTACCATAAATACTGTAATGTGCATACTACTTTATGCTGTACTTCTACAATGATTATTTGGATTTCATTTAAAACTTTTATTTAAAATTTTACAGCACAAACACTGATAGCCATCTGGAAAAAAACAAAGCAATACAATCTCACAATGAAAACAGACTTAGCATTAAAGCTTCTCTGCCCTTGAAACTCACACTCATTGAAACAGCATTGAAACCCACATTCAAAGAAAATGTATCTGGCCAGTGGCAGATAAAGTTTACCTTTGGACTGTTTTCATATCATAGGCCCTTTGCACACATATTTACGACCATGCAGTCATGCATGTGTTCTTTGATTCACCTTCCCAATTGTATTAAATTATATTCCTTGTATAATACAGCACACTTGTTAGTGTGTGTGAAATTCAGTATACTTGTGCATAGTGTTCTCCAGAGTACACTGTCTTTGTTATTTATATATTAAGTTCTGGTTAGTCTTTATGGTCTTCTTTCGGCTTTTCCCGGTTAAGATTTTGTGTATATATGTTCTCTTAACTATTCAAATCTTGTATTCGTCATTTATTTGTATATTCTCGATTTTGTTTTGGAAACTGAAGGGGCAAGCACACTTAGTATGCAGACAAACATAAAAAAACAAACAAGAGTAAGTGCCATGGATCGCCTGCCTACCTGACATAATTAGAATGAAGTACATATAACATATAGTTCGAAACATGTCCTTCCCAACTCTGTCTAGTTGTGTTTTCACATTGTGTTATGATTTAGTTGATCTGTACATGACACATCAGGATAGATATGTCTTCATTTCACTGTTTTCTTTATGTGGGATTTGGAATTTTTAGTAAGCAAGCAGACAAATAAGCAAGGAAAACATGTGTACCAGGCAGATGCTTAAGATGGAAAGCCGTTATGATTCAAACTAAAACTGTCTTTGGACAGGTAGGGTAAAAGAAAGCTTGACTGTTGTTTCTACATTCTGTTATTTCTTGGGAACAAAGCCAGTTTCAGATAAACAAGAGTTTTAAACTCTTAGACTGTTTAGGTAAAAATACATGAAGGCTAAGAACCTCTTGTTGGTCCTTTTGCTGTGATCAAGCCTGCAAATATACAGCATGCATAGAGAAGAGTAGTTTGAAAGTACATTATGTAGTGCAAGTCTTTATTTATCATACAATATTTTTTTTTGACAGCAAGAAAGCACACCATCGCTTAAAGAAATCAGCGCATTAGCCACAGAAACACTAGACTTTTAGTTACAGTTGGCTCAGCAAACAACCGCAAGACAAGCTATGTGTACTTGCAGTCAGACTAGCATGTAACTGTCACTCATGCCCTAAAAGAGAAGCAGATACATTTTCAGAGAGATTTCAACCATTAAGTAACACAGTTGATAACCACAATCAGTTTCTCTGTAATTACATATCTGTTTAGTAGCAATGAAATGCAGGATCTCACAGAATGCTCAAAGCATTCAACTTTGTAAATGATTAGCATGGCAGACAAGAGATGGCAAAGTCTGGTGCTACTGGTGGCACATAAAGGCACTTTTAAATTAATTTTCACCACTAGCTGATACTGGAAGGCTTGTATAATATAAAGATTTTCAATTCAATACATAGCCTCTAAGCACTAAACTAAGTAAACACAACATCCACTCGGCTCAGTAATGCAAGTAAACATCCACTCAGAGTCGGAGCTGTTGTTGCATAAATAAACACGATGAGCTGCTCAAAATATCAGCTTACTTGCTGCATAGTATTTTACTTACTTGTTGCAGCTGAATAATCCACTATAATATATCCACACTCGGCTCCTGACTGAGTAAACAAGTAAACATCCAACATCAATCCACTCGGCTGCTGGCGTGTGCGGGCAAAGTAACGTTTGACGTTAAATATCCACGGGTGGATGTGAACATCAAAGGCCTGTGTGACAAAGCAGACGTGATGTGACTGGACAGGAAAAGTGCCACCTGGGGCAGACCGCCCCTCACGCCTCCCTGGCTATGCCACTGCAAAGACCTTTTTATGGGGGGGTATCTTTCTCCTATGGCCTCCTCTGAGGGATCCAGTTCCATTGTGGGATATTACTATTTTGTTCCTAGTCTTGACAAAGCCTTCTTTTGCAATGGCAGCTACTACTGAATTGAAATTCCTTTCTTCAAAAAATCTTTTAATGGTGATGGTTACCTCAGTTAGGATTATTTCATGGTTACCTCAGTTAGGATTATTTCAGAATTCCAGACCTTGTTGTGTAAACCACTGCATTTAGTCTTCCAAAAATATAGGGCCTCTCTTCACACCAGTCTTAACTTTCCTCCTAAAGTTGCTTCTGACTCTGCCTTGAATCAGGCAATTAATTTACCATTTGTTTGCTCCAATATCCTTTGCATTTGTTGAATGTTCATTGCCAGTTATACTTCTCTCTGAACCATAAGAAGGAATTTAGAAAATTTCACAGACAACTAAAACAGAAGAACTGGGTAAAAACAAAAACTGGATGCAGAACCCAAAAAAACACTCTTCCAGTCGTTTTTGGGTTCTGCACCCAGAATTTAGAAAATATGACCAATTTTTCCTCTCCTTTTTTTAAGCTGAATTAAGATCTAGGGTCTCCAAGGTCACACTGTCCAGGTAGTTGTCTGTGATTGCATTATGTTTGTCTATAGAGCCAAATGATTGCCTCTAAATCACAAGCCTAAATCTCATTGTACTAGCGATGTTGCAACTTCCACAGCCTTCTTTTCTAGAGTCCCTATTGATGATATTTGTGCTGTGTCTATTTGGTCTATGGTGCACACATTTATTTCTCACTACAAGTTCGCCCTGCAGTCTAAGTCTCAGACTTTATTTGACTTCACCATCCTTCAGGACATCCATCTGTGAGTCTGTCCCAACAGTTGAGATGGGTGGAAAAGACAACATCAGATATGAAAGTTATGTAATTACGATAATACTAGATTTGTATTGATCTGATTGTCTGATTGATTGTCTGTCTCAACTTGCCTTCCTACCATCGCCCTGTGAAATTGTCATTGTTGTCAACTGACTGTACTAGACCTAGATGAAGCCTTATCTTACTTACAGTCTTGGACTGTTTTGTTATCATTTCAGATACCTTCTTAATTGTTTATATATAAGGAAGCTTATGTATATGCAGGCAAACTCAATCTGAGGATCTTATATTCAGGCAGGTCATTGGACCACTCACCTTATCTCCAAGTCCTGTAGTGTGGTAGTATCACAACTTTACGTGGCATTGGGGGCCAGACACATCATCCAGGGCAGTACCATTACCTGCTACAGGTGCTGGAGAATAAAGCCCTTTAGGTGCAGGTTAAGTCGGGGGTGCAAAATCTGTTGTTAGTGTTGATACTTCCACCAGGAATTCTACTGCTAGTGTAGTTTATGCTAAAAAGAGACAGAAGCCCTGCTAGGTGGTAGGACTGCACTTCTCTGTTTGGTTTCCCTCCTAAAATGGTAGCTATGGCTAGATCCATTGTTCAGGCAGCTTATTAGGAGGTGCCTACCTAGGTTATAAGTAACTCTGGATCTTCCAACTCCAGTCAATCTGCCAGGAATCCTCTTTTTGAAGGGGATCCTGTGTCCGAGGCCTCTGACTTGTCCAAGTCAGATTAAATGGTTTCCTTTGAAGATGAACGGATACTGGTACCCAAGCAGATATTTTCTTTTTCTCAAATATTGACTAGATTTTGAGATGTATTCATCTGGGATCAACAATCAGCTGCCTCTGAGATGAACACAGTTTATGATCATTTGGAGGATAATGCCCTAGACACTAAGACCTTTCCTGCACTGATCCCAGCATTAGAAGATGCCTTCAAGAAGGGCTGTAGTTCTCCACTGATTACTGTGGCTTTCTCTAAGAAAGTATTTAAGAATTGTATGGTATGTTTGGCCTTGCCTGGCATCCTAGCCCCTTAGTCTGTAGATCTTGCTTACTGTATCTCCAGTGACTTTTCTATATAAGAAGACCATGCCTTCTTTTAACCCAGCCTCTCAACATAAACTAAACAGGTGGTTAGAGTCTCAGGGAAGGAAGCTGGTGCAGTCCAGCAAGGTACCTTTTAAAGTGTTTTAAGTATCAGTGTTTTGTGTGGAGGTTTGTGCTGAGATACATTTACAGTTTAGATGAATTTGCTGTATCCCTACCTGCAGAGCAAAAGCTTTATGTTAAAGATATTATTTGTAGTGTTTCTCAAGTATCAGAACATGCTTTAAAAAGTGCTTTGGAGGGGGCTGATACTGTTTCTATAAATGCAGCATTGTCAGTGTTGATTAGGATGTATATTTGGTTGCACTCCAAGAATTTTTCTGATGAGTTAAAAAAATTGCATTTTGAATGCTCCTCTTGAGTCTTATTGGTGTTTGGTACAGCAGCTAATCAGATCCTTAAACACTGTAATGACAGAGGTGAATTGATGCAAGGGATATCAAAATGTTTCATATTCCATAGTTCTCCTCCTTTAATCAAGATAACTTTCAGTGGCTTAACAAACAGAAGTACTAGCTGAACAAGAAACAAGGCAGTAAAAGGAAATGACAGGATGACGTGTCATCCAAGCTAAACAAGAATCAAGACTGTAAAAGGAAACAACAGGGCAGCAGCTCCTCCAAGCCAAACAAGAAGGGTTCCTTCCCTAAAAAGGATCCCTCTACCTACATATGACTATGCAGAGGCATGACACCTATCTTTATGAAGTCCCCCATTGGGTACCTCATCTCTCAAAGTATTTCTCAACAAGGTGATCTGGATATCCATGGTTTCTGACAAATAGGTGCTGAACATTGTTGGCAGGAGTTACAGATGGCAGTGGAAAGAACATCTGCCTCTTCTTGGGGGGCAAGTCCCTTCATCTGCTGGACCATATGTTGTTATTCCTTCCTATTTTCCAGCAAATGCTGTAATCAGAGATCATAGAACTGGTCCATCCTTTGGAAAATAAAATGAGAGAGTTTTACTCCACAATTTTCCTGGCTCCCAAAAAAGAACAGTCATAGAGACCCCAGTGTTAGACAATTCTTTTCTGAATAAGATTATCAAGGTTCCCGTCTTCAAGATGATCACCCTGCAGACATTTCTTTCTCTATTGCTGGACAACTGCTTCATAGTGACCCTGGACCTGAAGGATGCCTCTCATCATACACTATTGCTCATCACTTCAGGAGATATCTGATATTTGTGGTGTCTCGTTCACAGTTTTCTGCATTGCACTTTGGACTGGACTATCCACTACACTACAAGTGTTTACCAAATGCCTTGCTTTGGTATTGGCCCACTATCAAACTCTGGTATTCACATTCTTCTGTCCTTGGATGACTTGCTGATATGTGCAGAGTCTGTATCCAGGTGTTTTGATATTTTGAATCACTATAGAAGGTCTTGACCTTAATCTCCCACCTAGGGTTGAAGTTGAACATCCAAAAGCCGTGTTTGACACCCTCACAAAGACTCATCTTTCTCTGGTGCTTAATGAGCTCCAACAAGAGAATAGCCTTTCTCCCATCTTCTTGAGAAAAATTCAATGGTATGTCCAAAATGAATTGACTCCAGCACCTTCATTCCCTAGAATCCCAATTGCCAGTGCTGCTCTTCATCAGACAAGAATTACAGTGGTGTAGAGAACAGGTAAGTATCAAAACAGAGAGGTGGGGAAATTCTGTTCCAGACATCCTTACAGCCATGCTTAGAAGACGGATGGATTCTCATTCTTTTGGACAGGAATATTCCTATATGCTTTTCCACCCTTTCCCCTGATTCTCAAGGTACGTTTAAAAGTTCAAAGTGAAATGCCAAAGATCATTGTAGTGACCCTTTTTTGCCCCAGGCAATCATGGACGATGTCCCATTTCACTGTTGCAGTATTCGTTACACTAGTGATCCCCTGCCAATAGTGGCCTTATGTCTGGGTAGTATACCAAAGCCTTTAGGTTGCTTTAAGGTACACTGTATGTCACACATATGCTCCTCACATAGCATAGGGCATAAAGGTGATATCCGGATTTGCCATCCTCATAATTTCTTTGCCGCCAGTCCAAACGCAATCTCTTGAACGTCAGTCTGAACACCCATTCTGTTGCTGGTTCACCACACCATTGCAGATAATTGCCCCATTGGAGTTCTGTTTTACTTATCTTTCTTTTGTATTGTTGCTTCTGGGGTTTCATGTTATCCAAGAAGGGTAAATGCCAGTGTGGGAGACAGATTCCGCATAAAGATTGCCACTAACAGTGTCTGTTTTGCCTTGGAGCCTCGCACAACCACACATCCTGTTATGTCAGGCCTTTGTGCCTAAAACCCTTCACAGTAGACTCTCTTCTCTGGTGCTTTTTCTTGAAAAGCAGAGTCTTAAACTTCTTGCACTGGACATGATGGAGGGAACTTCCCTCACTGAGGAACAGCTGTCATTGAAGAAGAAGGCCAAGCCTTGGCCAGAATCTTTTGTTGTTCAGCCTCTGCCAGACATCTCTCCTGAGGCAAGTGAATGCCCGGAGGTTTGCCCAGCTTTACCCCTTGATTCCTTTGCAGAGACTGGGTTGGAGGCTGGCAGGGATCCAACTTTAAGCACATCTAAGGAGGCATTGCAGACGTCTGCTTCGGACATTCATGGGGAACCACGGCTGATTATCTCTGAGGGCCTAAGGGGTGTTCCTCAAATATTAATCAGAGAAGAAGTCCCTACTACCATAATTGAACCCATTATAAGGCAGACATCCCATTGAAGAAAAAGCAAAACACTAAACATATTACTCCTGCTCCTAAGGATCCACAGAGTGAATGGCAATCCTTCACTCAAGGCTTGTTTTGTGCTTTGATGGGATTGAAACTGACCCAGGGAGTTTCTGTTCCAGCCCCCCCCCCCCCCCCCGATGCTCTACTCCTCTAAAAAGACCCAAGGAACAGGATTCCTCTGAGGAGGAGCCAGATACTGGTGAGGAATCCCTTTCTTACTCTTCTCATATTCCTTCTCCTTTGGATTATGATCAGAGGAAGAGCAATCTACCAGTCCTGATACTCACTATGAAGAGATTTCTTTTGTCTCTGGATCCCAATCCCTTTTACAGGAAGTTTTTACATTTCTCTGTTGCCTCCTGGCATTTTCGGGTCTCTACCTTGCCCTTTGGCCTTTCTACTGCCCCAAGAGTATTCACCAAATGCCTTGCTCCTGTGATTGCTTTTTGTGGGATTCAATGGATCCAAGTATTTCCTTACTTGGATGACCTGCTATTTCAGGCATCCTCTCCAGAGATCCACTTGCAAAATCTTCATTTTACCACTTTTCTTATGTAAACCTTGAGGTTCACAATAAACTTCAAAAAACCTTTTCTGACTCCTTCTCAAGACCATGTTTTTCTGGGGTGCATGATGCAGACTGTGCCTATGCTGCCATCCCTGCCTTCTCCCAAGGCCTTAACACTCATTATTTCCTTTCAGATTCTTCTGTCTCTGGCCTTGATAAGAGCCAGGGAATTTCTGAGAGCTTTGTGGCTCATGGTATTCACCATCTTTAGGCTCCCTCTGACCAAACTCCACATGAGAAAGTTTCAGTGGTTTTTGAAGTCATTTTGGCTTCAACATGCACATCCCCTAGAATTTGTAATTCCTCTTCTACCTTGTCTCAAGAAGGAACTTCACTGGTGGATCCAGCAGTTGTCAGTACACTCAGGGCTCTCTTTTCATCCCTCTCAGAAGCTGTTCACAGATGTTTCAGATATGGGATGGGGAGCAGCTTTTGGCTCTCAAGAGGTGCAGAGGTTGTGGTCACCTCTTCAACAGAAAGAACACATCATTGTCAGAGATGAGAGCTCTTCTGGCACTTCATGACTTTCATCCTCTTTTATCCCCAGGACCTTTCAAGGTATTTACAGACAATACCTCAGTGGTGTGGTATATAAACAAACAGATCTTATCTTCTTTGCCGGTTGGCACTCCTACTTTGGGATCTTGCTACCCATTATTAAGTGACTCTTCAGGCAGTTTACATTTCCTGAGGTCAAAACTTTGTGGCAGACACTCTGAGCAGGTCCTTATCTCAATCCCACAAATGGATGCTTCACAGGGATGTGTTTCTGGATATTGTCTACAAGTGAGATACTCCTCAGAAAGATCTTTTTGCCTCCCCTCTGAACAGACAACTTCATCTATTTTATGCCAGAGTCCCAGGTCCTCTGGTTTGAAAGGTGGATGCCTTATCTTGTTCTTGGAAGATGTTTCTTTACATTTTCCCTCCCCTACCCTTCATTCCAAAAGTCCTGTTCAAAATTCAACCGGATGCTCCCAAAATCTTGTTGATGACTCCCTTTTGGCAGAGACAGCATTGGTTGCCTCTTTTTCTACATTTAGCCAAGGGCAGTCATCACAAATTACCTCACAGGGTGGACTTACTCATGCAGGACAAGGGATCCCTTATCCATTCCCACCTGTCCACTCTTCAACTGACTCTGTGGGTGATAGGATTTTGATTCCACATAGGCACCTTTTTTCTGAGGACATGCTTAGGGTCCTGCAGGAGGCCAGGAAACTCGATGCTAGGTAATCTTACTTATCCAAATGGAAGATGTTTTATGTTTGGTGTCTTTCTCATAACCTGGATCCACGTTCTGTGGATGTTCCTTTGGTTCTCCCTTATCTATGTGAATTGCTCAGTGATGGGTTGGCTTATTCTTCTGTTAAGGCCCACTTATTAGCTATCTCTACTTGTCTGCCTTTATATCTTCGTTTAGCTTCTACGTTTGAAGCTAAACAATTCCTTAAAGGCTTCCTTCATATTAGGCCACCCAGGAAGCCTGCCTTCAAGGATCCTCCCTGGGATCTTAATTTTGTTTTGGAAAAATTGACTCAGACTCTTTTTGAGCCTGCAGTTTCAGCTTCCTTGCAACATTGTTCAAAGAAGACTCTACTTTTGTTAGCCCTTACATCTGCCAGATGGGTGTTTGAGCTTTAAGACCTTATGGCTTGTCTTCTTTTTTGGTGTTTCATAAGGACAGGGTATCCTTGTGTACTAATTCTTCTTTTATGCTCAAGGTGGTGAATGAGTTGTCCCTTAATCAGTCTATTCATCTGTCCACTTTTTTCCCTTCTCTGCAATCTGCCAGTGAGACATTGCTGCACACATGGGATGTGCATAGACAACTCAGATTTTATTTGGACAAGACTAGGACTATTAGAAAATCTGATCAAGCTCTTTGTTTCCTTTCATCCTAGGTCCTTAGTATTAGCAATGTCCAAGCAGCCTATTTCTTCTTGGATCTCTAAAGCTATTTCCTTTTGTTATTCATTTCATAGTAAGAGCCTTCCTTTTTCTGTTAAGGCTCATTCTACTAGACCTGTGGTTTCTTCTGATGCTTTTATCAAGGGTTTGGATACTAACCATTCTTCAGGCAGCTACCTGGACTTCTTTGCATACATTTACCAAGTGCTGCAAGTTGGATGGAATCTCCAGAGCTAGAGCTGGTTTTGCTAAGGTCATCCTTCATGGCTTTCTAGAGGGCTCTGCTGGCCCTTCCTCCTCCCTGTCTTCTTCCTGAGCTTTGGCACACTCCCTAGTGTAATGAATGTTGTAACAGTGAAATGGAAAGACATAGTGCAGTTGTGTAAAATCTTACCATAATGGTAGATGTCCTTCTCTTCACTGTTGCAGTATTCACTCCCTCCGTCCTCCCCCTGGTCAATTTTCTTCTGGATGTAATGATTACCTCTTTTTTTCCTTGGACTGGCATTCCTACTGGGGCTCTCAGTTCTGAGGATGGTACGTCTGGCTGTCACCTTTATGCCCAACGCTATGCAAGGAGCATACGTGTGATGTACAACATACCTTAAACAACCTAAAGGCCTTCATATACTGGTCAGATGTCTGGCTGCCCTTGGCAGGGGATCCCTAGTGTAATGAATACAGTAACAGTGAAGAGAAGAGCATCTACCATTATGGTAAGATTTTGCACAACCCTACTTTCTCCCCGTTAATGGTATTGTCCAATGGCAATTATCACAAACTTTCTCCCATGCTGTTCCTGCTGACACTGTCTCATGGCCAGCTGGTGCACCTTGATCTGGAGTACCTTTAGTTGACAATCTGGATGATTCAGTCTTGACTCCTTTTAGGCACTTGTTTCATGATGATGTGCAGCAGGTGTTAAAGTAGGCCAGAAGACCAACTACTTGAAAATATTATGTTTACAAATAGATGAGCTTTTCTAAGTGGTGCCTAAATGGAAACAGAGAGGGTACATTGAGTGTAATATCCATGTGATCTTAAAGCAAATGCCAGGGAGGTAACAGCAAACATGGACACCACTTTTTAGTGCTTTAGTTCAATTTATTAACATGAACTTCATTAGAAGGGTTTGCTGATGAAGTTCGTGTTAATAAATTGAACGAAAGGGCTAAAAGGTGGTGTCACCTCCCTGGCATTTGTTTTGTGGTTACCAGTTGGATTTGGTATTCAGTTTCAATCCCTGTGATCTTTAAATATTTATGTGAGCTACTTCAACATGGCTTATAGTATGCCTCTATTAAGATGCAGTTAGTAGTCACCTCTGCTTATCTGGTAATAAGTCCCCCTCTTTCTTCTTATCTTATGGTAAAACAGTTCATGAAAGGAGTACTGCATATTAGATCCCCTCTCAAACAAATTCCTCTTTCGTGGGACCTCAACTGAGTTCTTGAAAAACTGACCTTGCCATCTTTTGACCCAGCAGCTCACATTGATCTCAAGTTCTTAATGTGGAAAACTGTTTTGCTTTAACATCTGCAAGGTGAGTTTCTGAGCTGCAGGTTCTCATGGTGGGAATTAACCCTACTCGATTTTCCACAGGGATAGGGTTATGTTATGCAGTAATCCTTCTTTCATGCCAAAAGTGGTTTCAGAGTTCAGTCTCAACCAATGTATTAATGTCCATGTGTTCTTTCCAGATCCTCAGAATAAAGGAGAGAGGATACTTCCTACAATGGATGTGCACAGGCAATTCAGGTACTAGCTTGACAAAACAAAGCCCTTTAGGAAGGCTAAAAGTCTTTTTATTTCCTACACTGTGAAAAAGAAGGGTCAATATTTCTATAAGCAAACCACTGCCTGTTGGTTGTCCTCTGGTATTGTTTTTATTACAGCCACTATGGTAAGGCAAATCAAGGTAATGTAAAAACACATTCCATCAGGGCCTTTTCCTCTTCAGTGGTGTTTTGGAAATAATTGACTGTAGAAATATTCTAGAGGTAGCAACTTGGTTATCTGTCTATACCTTCACAAAGTCCTACAAACTGGATGTTTTTTTAGATCCGGAGCAGGTTTTGCAAGGGCCATTCTCCAGGGGCTCTTGGACCCTTATTCTTCCTCCTGTCAGATGGGATAAGCTTTGAGAATCTACCCACATGCCACTGAGGCAGTATGAATAATAAACATAGTACAGTTGCATAAGTCCTACCTATCTGTAACAGTAGATATTTGAATTTCACACTGCCTGATACCCTAGGAGCTCCTGGATCCTTATCCTTCCTCCTTCCAGACAGGGTAAGCTTTGGGAATCTACACATATGCTACTGAGGTAGTACAAATGATGAGCATAGTGCAGCTGTGTGAGTCTTACTTAACTGTAACATACATGTTCAAATATTACACTGCTTCAGTGCCCCCTCCATCACCTAAATCCATTTCAGCTATTTTTGTGTAGTTCATTAATGTCCCACTAATTCTGAGCCCTTCAGGGTACATCTTATTGATCTTATCTTGTAGACCTGCCATGGCCCGTTGAGGTTTATGATGGGGAATAACTGTTGCTGTTCTCCATTCCACAGGAACAAAGCCTGTGGTTAGACTGATTGAAAAGAGTACTTAATGGTGATGCTATTTCATGTTTTAGCCTGTTTAGAAGACACCCTGGGATGTCATCTGGTCCTGTAGACACTGTGTTTTTTGCTTTGGACAAGGCTTTGATGAATTATTCTTTAGATATTTAGGGTGGGGGGTGTTTTGTTCAGGGTTTCTGATAGATTTGGAGGGGATAGTGGAGTGAAAGTTTTGCTAAACCTATCTGCTAGCAGGTTTGCTATCTCTGTGGGATCAATGTGTGTGATACCGTTTGTCACTAGTTCTGCCCATGCTTGGGTCCTACCTTTTAGGCTACGTAGGTAGCTGTAAAAAGCCTTGTGGTTATCCTTGGCTGTGCTAGCTAAGTTTTTCTCAAAGAAGCCATTAGAGGATTTGACAAGTTGATTTATTTGCTTATTGAAGCTGAGGAGAGCGCTTTTCTGTTGTTGGAGTCTGGCCTTTGTTTTCATGGACAGCAACTTTTTGCATTTATTGTAAAGTTTGTTGATGCTGGATGTCTATCATGGCGGCTTGTTTTTATTTGGGGCTCTGGCTTTGATTCTTTCTGGTAAAGCCAAGTCTATACACTTATGCAAGTGAGTGTACAGGGCTTTAGTGTAAGCTTCAATGTACTTACCACTTCCAGCTGGGGGTGGGGCTCATAATCCATTTATATCTTCACCTAGGAGGATATAGTTTGCCTTGGGAAAGTTTTTTAGTCTCATTTCACCTGTTGTGAGTTCTGGTGTTAGTGTCAGCTCAAAGGTGACTGATTTGTGGTCAGATTTGACTAATGAGGGTCCAACAGTTGTGGTAGTGCATCTGTTTGATATGTTAGTGAAGACCAGATCTAGTATGTTTCTTCCTCTGGTCTGGGTATAAACAATTTGTTCCATGGCATTTGAGTTTACAAAGTCAAGGAACTTTTGTGCTAGTGAAGGTTTCCCAATTGATAGTGGGATAATTGAAATCCCCCATAACCAGAGTGTTTGGTAATATTTGGATTGTCTCCAGTTTAGTCAAATAGGATTCCCTTCCCTTTCCTCTGATACAGGGAAGACAGAAGCACTCCTTTCTTATTATTCTTTTCTGTTATTTCATTCCATTTCTGCCAATTAGACCCTGTTTTGATGAGGGATTGAATAAAACTAGTTACAGACCTTCAGATGTCAATCTTGATGTCCAAAGGTGTGTTGGTATCAATTTCTGTCTTGACTTTGGAGCCACAGTCCTTGTGGTTGACACATTCCATATTGACAATACAAACAGTGTCAATGACTCTGACACCACTCATTGCTGGGGTTTCTGTGGTACAAGGTCTTACTCTTTCTTATTCAAGGTCAGACAGGGTGCTGAGAATGCTTAGGTCATTGCTAATATTACCCGGATTGGCTTTTGAGTATTCAGCCTTGAGATTCTCAGCACAAAGCTTGGGCTTGATGGATCTGTTGGGCCCAGTGGCAGATGATGAGCCACTGGGGTTGAGTCTGATGACAATATTCTTGAGGTCAGAGTAGCTTTTGATGAACTTCAGCCCCAGGTAATCAAGACCGGTAACCTTGGCCTTGACAATGGCATCAGTGTAAAGCTTATCAATGATGCAAACAATTCTGCATTTACCACCCTCCGTGCATGTACACTTATTGATTATGACCTCATCTGAAAATACTGCGGGAATTCCTTTACCAAAGTAAAGACAAGTTTTCTGCTTTAACTGCCAGAACCAATGTGGTATGACATGACATTGTCACATTCACTTTGGAAATGTTAGGCTTAAGCCTAAACAAAACCTTGAGGCCCGATGACAAGAAGTAAGTCTGTAGATGAAGAAAATATTACAGCTTGGGATTAGTGAAGATTCACACAGTGCCTGCAGTAGTCCAGCTGTGCTGATAATACAAATGCAATGACTGTATAAGATTTTGTAGTGATTTTTGTCAACTGAATAATATTTCAAAACATTACTCAGCACTAAGGTAGACAAATTAATTGAAATGCTTGGCAAAGGCTGGTATGTAACGACACTTAATCTTTCAGAAAGGAGTTGGCAGATTCTGTTAACTTTGCATTCCAGGGAACAGACAGCATTTTCTACATCAGCTGCTGTTTTGTAATAGGAGGTCATGCAATTTGGTTTACATGAGACATCAGCCACGTTTAAATGACTTACGGATACAGTTTTGAGATCTGATAGCCTCTATGCTATGACATAGCTGGATGACTTTAGTCATCTTTATTGAAGACTGGGACAGCTGTTTGTGTAAGGTGCAAACAAGAGTGGATACCGTATGACAGACATGTTTGTCAGCTAACCCCTCTAAATATTAGAAAGGAATGTCTGAAGCTGAATATTTGAGTTTATGTCAGTACTGGTGGCAAAAAGGGATAAAGCCTTGACTACATTCCAGACATCTGAGCTTGTTTAAGGGCTTGGGCTGATAATGGTACTGCTAGGGGATGATGTGCATGACCATCCTGAGGGAGGGATGGGGTGAAGCAGTGTGCATACGGTCACAATTCCTTGTAGGATGGACAGCATTACAGTGGCCATCCTAGTGGGATTATAGTTCACTAAGGCACTGCCTGATGGTATCCCTCATTTGTGGGATACATGCAAGCATCCACTCACAACATAAGGGTATTGTGAGTCCTTGCACTGATGCATGAAGTCCCTTCCCCTATCTATAACTAACGTTAGGGACCTATACAAATCTACTCATTACCAGAATGCATTGGATAGCACAAACTCCCTGATGTCTACCTGAATAATAGAGACCTTCTGGACAGATCTCCCCCTAGCAGATCTGGCGATTCCCAACCACTAAGGATTAAATGGCCTCAAATTTTAATGTTTAGCAGGCAGATTGGGGGTGGGGGAGCAGGAAAAAGAAAGGTGAGACAGGGAAGGAAGTTGCAAAGCCACAACTGGAAAAATTAGAAACAGTGCAACTGTCTTCAGCCAGTCTCCAAGAAGTAGATAAAAGCCTTTCTAGGACTGGCAGGTATTTACCATCATTTTGCAGCTAATTTTCCATATGTAGCCAATCCTCTAATGTAATTTACTAAGGCTAAAGTTCCTCAAAGAATCAAGTGAACTCCTGAGAATGAAACAGCCTTCATTCATCTAAAGAAGGCTTTGTGTTACTCACCCATCTTGTTTACATCTAATTCGTCAAGGCCTTTTAGTGTTAATGGTGACACACCTGCAGTTGGAGTGATTGTTGTCCTATTCAGATGAATGAGGGCAAAGAACACTCTGTTTGCTTGTTTAGCTGTGAACCATATTTAAATAGATTAGATTGGCAGAGTATTTGATGATTAACTGGATGCTTTGGATGCTTATTTATCTTAAGTATTTTTTGCTAGGACACCTCTTTATGGTTTTGTTTGATTATGCCCCTCCCTAGCGACTGTCATAACACAGAGGGAAAAGGGCAAATGACTGAATGAGCATTGGCCCTCTAACCTTTTAAATTTGAAGTCCAGCATTGTCGAGGCTCTTTACACAGTAACACAGACAACCTTTCTTAGATTTATAACCTGTTCTAAATAATTTTAAGACCCCAATGGGTCTGTACCAGGGAGGATTGTTTAATATAGCCCATGGCAGGACTGTAGATGGAATATACATGAATGTTTTGGCTTAATTTGGTATGGGCAGAGATCCCCAGAAGGCTACTGTAACAGAAACAGCTAATTCCCTCCAGAGGCTATGGCAGGGTAGAGTTCTAGTAAGGGGGAAGATTTAAAAATTCTTGACTTGTGAGATAGGTAGAATGACTTTGGGGAAGAAGTCGTGAATATTTTTTCCAGTGGCGTTTCCTTAGCACTGATGAAGTCTAGATTTTACCCTAGAACTGAGGAGTCCTAGTTTCCTGGGGAACTTCTAAGTGTAATTGTAACTGAAGAATGTCTCTGGATAAGCATTAGTGACTGCTATATTTTGTTACTAATAGACATGCTAGGAGAAGGCCCCATGTTTGTTGGAGTGGAAACCTGTCTATCATTTTTACAGTTTACATTTAAATCTACTATATACTGTACAATGTTTTCTTACTTCTGCCATTTGGAAGAAAGGCTGAATTGTTTAAAGGCTGTGTTTTATTTTGGGCTGTCCTACTGGAACTGTATTATTTTTCTGTTATGAATATACTATGCTGTCATCAACTAAATGAACTCATAGTACAGACATTAAAAGGACACTGAAACAAACACTTCTGCAATTGTTTCATTTAGGCAACCTCTTGCTTTTATGGTTACTTGTATTTGTAGTGCAGAAGCTCTCTTTGTCTTGTTTTTTCCCCTTCAGTAAAATGTAATATTTCATTTAAAAACTTCATGCCCATGGTTGTTTTATTTCCCAGTCATGGACCAAGAGTAAATATGAATAAAGAGTTTAAAATTCTCCTTGGTAAAGGGAAAGTATCTATATGGGGAAATTATGTCAGTATTTAGAGAATATATTGACATAAGCTTTGTAAATGTTATCTCTAAAACTAAGAAAAGGAAGAATGTTTTTGTTCCAGCTTTGTTTCTTAGGGATCTTGGTTGAGAAAGGTCCACTCTGAATTAGCTTACTCATATCACTAACAAACCAGTAGACAGATCTGCATTTTCCAGTGACACAGCTCAAATCCTTCCAAAGTAATAGTGCCCTGCTACCCTCCTCTGGCAGTCTACTAATGCTCAGAATCCCTCCAATTGCCTGTCAGTGGGTGTGATGGACCAATCACCTGGCAGTACAGGGACTATCTTACAGACCCACAGACAAGACCTTTCCATTTTTCTAGTTCAATAGTAAGAAAAAGATCTCTTGGAAGAATGCTCTTTTCTTAGAATCTATTCTTCTGCTGAACTCAGTAAAGAAACCCTTTTGGGTTTTATTTCCTATCTCTCCTTTTTCTGTCAGTGCCTGAATAGTATATTCTGCAGCTTTGACTGTTTTTTTGCTGTGAAATTTTATATATGCTTACAACGTAAATGTTCATCATATTGATCACTGTTATGGTAGCCTTAACTATGTGGGTTATATCCTGCAAAGATATAACAGCAGGACAGCTTTAAAAGCTTCAGGACCCCTTCCATGTTCCCAGACTGTTTGGCAGCTCAAGCTGAGCTGATTAAAGGACAAGTGTGTCAAGCTGCTGCTGAAGAGTATGCTCCTCTGAGGCATTCAAGGATTTACACTCAGCTTGTGCTGTCCCTTTGCTGGGCAAATAAGTTCCCTTTATGGAAAAAAAACTTCCATTCAGTAATTAGTTTATTATGCATAACCAAAAGAAAACCAAAGGACCAGTGCTCACAAATACCAGAAACCAATAATTTTGGTATATTATAATATTATTTCATTTTAATAGAATTGAGATTTTAATAGTATCTGTTTAATAAGATGGATGCTCAGTTTCCTATTTGTGGATTATACAAGTGTAAAATGCAGCATTAAAACCATTCAAAACAACTTTCTAATTAAAGAAAATGTTCAGAATTAAGATATGTTGATAAAAATACTCAAAATGCTTACAAAAGTGTTTGAAATAACTTCTGAATCTCATAAAATGTATAAAAAAAGAGAAAACGACTATTTTTTTGCTATGTGCTTCATTTTTATATTAACTAAAGCTGTCCAAGATATCCAAAGTGTGCAAAGTGTTGGCAAGTGTGTGCAGTATTGCAGTACAGTTATTTCACAGAAAACAGTCATTTCAAAGAGTTTATGGTATAGTTGAATATTTTTTCGAGTACCTGGTATATCTATATATCTGTGTGCACTTGAATAATACTACAAGAGCATTTGTTGGCATGGCAGAAGGATTTTGCAGACTTGCAACACTTGTATTCGATAATAATGTTGCTGAAAACTGGAGAGTGTTTGAGCAAGATTATGATATTTTCATACAGGCTGCTTTTTTTGGATAAAGATGCACATACAAAGGCATTTATTCTCATTAATTTAGATTTAGTGCAGCCGCGGTGGTGCAACGGTTAGTGTTGCTGCCTCACAGCAAGAGGTTCTCCGGTTCGATCCTCAGCTGGGGTGCCTTCTGTGCGGAATGTGCATGTCCTCCCTGTGGTCGTGTGGGTTTCCTCTGGGTGCTCTGGTTTCCTCCCATATCCCAAATACATGCTGTAGGTGGATTGGACACTTTCAATTTGCCCTAGGAGTGAGTGCATACATGTGTGTGCACCTTCTGTGGAAGGTTGGGTGCCGGGCTGGTAACTCAACACCTTAAAACTCCACTGCCAGTCATGAGTGGACAGGTACTCCACTGTGGCAACCCCTAACCGGGAAAAAGCCGAAAGAAGAAGAAACCATTGAAAGAGAATGTTCATTTCTGTATGCCAGACCTGTGTATGCAGAGAAGGGGGAAAACTGCCATATAGCATACCTCCCAACCATACTGAATTACTTGTTTTTTTACTGAGCTTTGGGGTCCAAATAATGGGGTGCCATGATTCCCAAGTGGCACCCTTTCATTTCTGATTTTTTCACCAGCTTCTTTTCTTATTTTTAATTTGTTCCTGGTTTTGATCTGATGTTATCACGTATGCGATGACGTCAGCTCTGTCAGAGCTACCAGCCTGTCGGAATCAAGCTCAAGGGCTCAGTACACACATTTCTGCCATCGCGCCATTTCCAGACTTTGAATGAATACGTGCTAGAGGGGAAACAGTTTATATAGATTTCTCAACAAATGAGTGAGAAGGAAACATGTTTACTTTATTAGGTGAGCAATATTGTGTGTGTGTGTGTGTGTGTGTGTGTGTGTGTGTGTGTGTGTGTGGTACTGAGGCTCAAACTCTGTACCTTGGGAACAAGGTAAAAAGAGCCTAAAGTTCCTAGCCACCACATATTCCTCATAAAATTTGTGGTTGTCAGGATTTTTTGTGGCAAATCACTAAAGGATTTAATTCACTAAATAATGGTAGGCATTTGAATTTCAGACTTCATATTCTTCAGAAAATAAATGCTAACACAAAACCTTTTATTCTAGCAATTTTCTAACTTTATAAGATCAGTATTTGAAATTTGCCCCTATTTTGGGGCTGTATTCCCCCATTATTGGCTTTGTCCAGGTTTTTTGTGCTAAGAGGTTCAGAGCTATGGTGAGAAGTGAGAACTGAATTCACTAAATTATAGCCATTTAAGTTTCAGTCTTTTTATCTTTCAGCAAACTGCTGATTTGGCATAATGGTATGTTGCTCAGACTGTAGTACACAGGGTCCTGGGTTCAAGACTTGGCAGTGAAATGCATTGTGCTAACACAACATTTTATTCTAGCAACTTTCCAAATGTTTGTTCACCCCCCCCCCAAAAAAAACTGAAATTGAAAATAATTGTGAGAAGCTGTGCAAGATGCCTGTGGCTTACACTGCTGTCATTATATATATATATATATATATATATATATATATATATATATATATATGCATTTTGTTTCATTGCCTACTGGAAAAATGTTCAAACAGTAAATTTAAAATGTACTCTGTCTAACAAGTGTGCTGTATTATACAAGGAATATAATTTAATAATGTCAGGAACGTGTATCAAAGAACACATGCTTTGTTGTTTAGCATATATCTATTAGTGTTTGTGCATTGTGCTATAAAATGTAAAAATAAAATCCAAATAATCATTGTAGAAGTAAAGCAGTATGTACACATTAGTGTTTATGGTAAATGGGGCAAAACAAACAGGTAATGGGACATTGGAATGGCTGCAGGGGGACTTTGGTGCCATATTTTGGTTGTCTGTTCTTCAGTTTGTGTGTGAAAGTTGGTATCCCACAACTACATTGGAGTGGGCGGGGTTACATAATTATGTATGCAAATTTGCTGTTAATCAGCGTACAGATTTGTACCTATTTTTCATGGGCCTTGTCCAGATTTTTGATGTTTCCAGGTTGAGAGGTATGCCACATAGTGGTACTGGCTGAAACCCGGGAAGACCCTGAGTGCTTAAAATGTAAATTTAGAGAAATGTGTAACCCCCAAATGAATTTTACAGTGGAAGGGCACATAATTTACACAAGAGATCAAAAGCCTAGTGAAACTTTTGCAGCATGTATAACTGACATGAGAAACAAGGCAAAAATGTGCAGATTTGGTGATTTAAGAGGTGAGTTGATAAAAGACAGGCTTGTGTGTGTGGTATTAAAGATGATGAAGTGAGAAAGATCTTGCTTCAAGGACAGTGATTTAACTCTTAATAAGGCCATAGAGACTTGTAAGATATATGAGTTCACAGAAAAGCACACGAATATGCTTACAAATGAGAAATGCATGCTTCCAGTACTAATGTTGATAGTATGCAGCACATGATTTAAAGATGTGTCAGCTTTAGTGAAATCCAGAGCTTTTTTAGCAAGTTCCAGGGCAGGTCCAGCAAAATCCGGAGCATGCTTAGTGAAGCACAGGGGTGAGTCAGCAAAATCTAAGAATGTGCCTTCACCTTGCCTCATAGTCAACTGTCATAATTCTGGTGGTAATCATGAAACTAAAAGAGAAATGTGCTTAGCTGTTGGTCAGCAGTTCCACACATGTAAAAAGTGGAATAATTTCAAAAGGTTTTGTAAATCAAAAATTGCCCATTCTTTTATTAAAAGAGAGCATTCAAAGAGACAAGTTGATGAACTGGAAAGCTGTAACCCTACTTTTTATGTTGATAGTGTGCCTTTGCTTGGTGAAACAGTCAGTGCAGTAGATCTGTGGGCAAAGAATGAAGTATTTTGTACTGTTCTGATTAATGGAAGATTTGTAGAGCTCAAAGCTGATACTGGTTAAAAGTGCAATGTTATGTTAGCAGAGATGTTTGCCAAAGTAAAAACTGGTGAGAAGCTTCATCTGGCAAAGTGTGCAAAGTTTGTTGCTTATGGTTGTGAAGAAATTCAGACCAAAGGTCACTCTGCTGGGAACAGCTATGACTTGTAGTTTTATGTAGTCAAAAGGCATATACAGTCATTGCTAGGCCTCAGAGATAGTTTGAAAATGGGACTGCTTTCATTTAATGCAGAAGTCTACCATGTAAGCATGTGTAAGAATGAAAATTTCACACAAACTATTTTTTTTCTGACTATGCTGATCTTGTTGAAAACAAGTTAGGCAAACTCCCAGTTGTGTACTCCATGAAGTTAGACCCTGAAGTAAGCCCAGTCATCAGACCGCAAAAAAGTTCCAGTAGCCTTGCAAGGCAAAGGTAAAGCTGAGTTAGACTGAATGTGCATCTAGGAGTAATTTATCCTGTAAAAGAACGAACTGAATGGGTATCCTCCATGCTGGTAGCTCATAAGAAAAGCTCAGATGATATTAGAATATGTATTGACTCAGGAAACTTGAATAAAGCACTAAAACAACCTCATCATCCAATGCATACAGTCGAAGAAGTTGCTGCTCTTATGCCAAATGCCACTATTTTTTTTTTGTGTCTTAGATGCAAAAAGTTAATTTTGGCAAACTTTGCTTGACTGAAAATCTTCATTGCTAACCAATTTCGGTACTCCATTTGGAAGGCACAGATTTTTGATAATGGCATTTGGGATAAATTTTGCCAATGAAGTCTTTCAGTGTACAATGGAACAATTTTTTTTCGTACAACTCCATATGCTATTACAGTAGATGATATTCTTGTAGGAGGCATTGGTGAAGATGAACATGATATAAACCTCAGGAAAGTTCTGGAATATCCTTGTGAAGTGAATCTTAAGCTGAATCCTCAGAAATGCAAGTTCAAGCTACAAGAAGTTCCTTATGTGGGTCATTTGCTTACTAGTTCAGGTTTACATCCAGATCCTTCCAAGCAAGCTGCAGTTATTGAGATGCCAGCTCGAGACACTGTCACTTCCTTATGATTTCTTGGTATAGTTAACTATTTAGGCAAGTTCATTCCAGATTTGAGTTAGCTTTCAGCACAATTCAGAGAGCTGACATGCAAAGATGTAACTTGGTCCTGGTCAGAACATCACCAAAGAGGATTTGATGTCCTGAAGAAGAGAATTGCCAGTCCACCCACTTTAAGATACTATGATGTTCACAATCAGTAACTCTTTCCTGTGATAGTTCGAAGTTGGGTCTTGGTGCAGCCATTCTTCAAGAGGGTAGACCAGTAGCCTGTCCATCCAGAACCCTAACCCAAACAGAAATGCAGTATGCACAGACAGAGAAAGAGCACTTGGCAATTATGTTTGCATGTTCGAAGTTCCATGAGTATATTTATGGCTGACCTATTCAAATTGAGACTGACAACCAAGCTTTGTTTACTATTTTGAAAAAACCAATGCACACAGCTCCTTTGAGATTGCAACGCATGATGTAATTTTCACTTGGTTTACACAAAAGGCAGTCTGCTTCATCTTGCTGATACTTTATCCAGATTGCCCAGAAAAAAACACTGAACAGTATAAAAATGAGAAACCTGATTTTGAAGTCACAGAGGTGAGACATTTTTCTTCCACATCTTGATGAGCTTAGAACTCACAGATCTTCAGATCCAGTTCTCCAGAACCTCAATCACTTTACCAGTCGAGGATGGCAGTCAAAAGAATCTTGTTTCCACCAGATGTGCAGCAGTATTTTCCTTAAAGAGACAAATATTTGATGGAAGATGGTATCATCATGAAAGGTCCAAAAGTGATTGTTCCAAAATCCTTGCAACAAGAGTACATTAAGATCTTGCACCATGGCCACCCAGGAACTGATTCTACCAAAAGAAGGATTAGAGGACTAGTATTTTGGCCTTCTATGTCAAAAGAGATTTAGAAGGAACTCTCATCTTGTTCTTTTTTGTAATAGCACTAAACCACATCAACAAAAAGATCCACTTCAGCTAAGCCAGATTCCTGAACTATCTTCGTTGACAGTAGCTGCAAGACATTTTTGAATGGAATGATCAA
Organism: Protopterus annectens; assembly: GCF_019279795.1. Classification (NCBI taxonomy): domain Eukaryota; kingdom Metazoa; phylum Chordata; order Ceratodontiformes; family Protopteridae; genus Protopterus; species Protopterus annectens. Next base: position 643,724,475 of record NC_056743.1, read on the forward strand.
CATTACTTAGTGTTAGTGGACTCTTATTCAGACTGGTTCAAAACTGACCTACGTCCTAATCTCACATCCAATACTGTCATTACTAAGTTGAAGAGACATTTTTTCGTCCATGATAGTCCGCATAAGTCATTTCTGACAATGGTGCGCAGTTTATAAGTCAGCAGTTTAAAAGATTTGCTGAAACTTGGGACTTTGTTCATATTACCAGTAGTCCTGAATGCCCACAATCAAATGGCTTAGTAGAACCTGCAGTTCAAAGTGCAAAACAGCTGTTGGAAAAGTCTAAATGTGACAAAACTGATGTTTTCCTAAATTTCAGAAACATACCTCATGACAATCTTCTTGGTTCACCTGCCCAGAGGTTAATGTCGAGACAAACCAGATCTACACTGCCAGTCAGTAAGAATTTGTTGGTTCCAAGTGCTAAGAACATAAAAGCAGTAAAAGCTCAACTCCTAGGGAAGCATTTGTCCCAAAAGTCCTACTGTGATAAGAACAGCAAGCCTCTGAATCCTTTAAAAGAAGGAGAGGTAGTGAGGATGCAGAAAGCAAAAGGTTTTGACCGACTAGGACTATTGAAACATTTTTGGAAAGAACCGAAATCATACATTATTGAGTCATAAGTCACAGAATTCAGGCAGAATCGGAAATATTTATTACTGTCCATGCCAGTGTTGTAACATTTTGCTTGTAACAGAGACTCTAATTCTCAGAGTGATTTGTCTAATGTACTTGTTCCAGAGAACATTTCGTCATCTGTTCCTGTTCCTTAAAGTATCCCTGAAAGTCCTCAAGAAGAAGATTCCCCAGTGACTGTCCCTGTTGTTAAACCCAGTTCTAGTTATTACATTACAAGATCAGATCATATCTCAAGACCTACTCTCAAATACACAGCAACCTGGACATGATTGTTATTTGTATATATCTGTATAATTTGCATGCCAATGTGATTGTCATTGTTTATTCGCATGACCAGCTAGTTAAAGAGGAAGGATGTAGATCAGAGTATGTATGTTCCTTTAGGAACCATTCCAGTCAATGAGCATGTGCACATAAGTAGTGAGCACATGCAAGCAAGAGTACCATTTTGTAGCGAGTAGCCAGGGTGTAATAAGCATGCATCTGTGTAGTAGTCAGTCAGTCAGTTCGTTTAAGTTTAATGTTACCGTTTTCCATCCCGATGTGTTTGTGTGTAATAAACTACTTAAATGAACACCTAGCCTCATCATCTTAGTCAGTATACACAAGAAAAGAGAGACACAGAACTGAGACCAATTCTAGAGCTAAGCAAATTAAATCAGTTAATGAAAAAAAATCAAAGTTCTGAATGTTTACTGTTCAGTCTGTTCTGCCATTTCTATACAGGGATGATTGGATGTGCTCCATAGATCTTCAGGATGCTTACTATCACATCAAAATAAACAGGCACTCCCGGAGACACTTTGGCTGGGAGCCAGTCACTACAAGTTTAGAGCCCCCAATGTGCTTACCAAGTGCATGGCAGTGTTGGCAGCTCATTTGAGACTAAAAGGATTTTGAGTGTACAGGGATTATTTGCTCCAGATTTGTCACTCACTAGATTTAACAGTCAATTTTGCCAAATTACATCTGACACCAGTACAGAGTCTGGAGTTTATTGATGAACATTTGAACACAACACTGATTGCTACCATACCTTCTCACCGTATAGGCATGTTCCAATCTCAGGCTCATCAAATTCGATCTCATCCTGCTCCATCTGCCAGAATAATTCTTCAAGCTTTAGATTCCATGGCTGCAGCAAAATTTGTAGCCCTTTAACATGCTACTTTATGCATGTCCTTCAATGGACTCTAGTTGTTCAATGGTCTTTTCTTCAACAACCCCTCTCATTTCCAGTCAAAGTTACCCAGATATACAAACATTATATTCACTGGTGGATCTAGTCAGATAACATTTACCTAGGTCAGCTGTTTGTTCTCTTTCCCCTGTTGGTCACAGTGACCATGGATGCCTCCCACTTGCAGTGGTGGGCATTACTTGGGAAGGATGGTCCAAGGCATGTCATCTTCCCAAGAGACAATTTTGCATATAGACATTCTGGAGGGGAAAACAGCCCTTTTAGTGATGTAGGCATTTCAAGATGTTCTTCCTCTAGGGACTATTGTGATTCAAACTGACAACATGTCTGTGGTCTGGTACATCAGCAAGCAAGGGGGAACCCAGTCTTACCCCTTTTGCTGAGAAATCCAGTGTTCTAGTGGACAAATTCAGCAGGTCCATTCTAATGTCTCATGAGTGGTGTCTCAGTCAGTCAGTGACAGAGAAAATGTTCTATCTTTGGGGCCACCCTTGGTGCAACCTCTTTGCATTTCCCCACAACACAAGTGCAGCAGGTGTTTTGTCCTGATTCCCCTTCAGGAGGAGTCACTGAGAGATGCTGTAGTCCATGTTTGGCCTTATGGTCTCCTTTATGCCTATACCCAAACATTGTACAGAAAGCAAATCAGTTGAAGAGTTCAGTCATCCTCATTGCCCCTTTCTGGCATCGCCAAGTGTGGTTCCTCTTCCTTTGATCTCATCTTCGTTATCCTCTCTGTGTACTAGACCCACCTCCAGACTGTCTGTCAAACCCTTCGGGGATGAATCATCCCAATATCTCAGCCCTCAAATTAACCACCTGGTTTCTCCAGTTCCACTAATAGCCAGATAGGTCAGGCTTTCCTCCCCAGTATGTGCCATACTATTATCCTCACAAAAAGACTCTGCCAAAAGGACTTACAAGAGTAAATAGAAAAGATTTTCATTTGGGGCTCTGAGAAATAACACTGACCTTTTCTCTGCCCCTGTTTCTGCTGTTCTAGGCTTTCTAGCTTCTTTTTTTTTTTTTCAAAGAAGGTGCTATTTTTTTCCAAGATTAAAATACAATTGACAGCTATATCAAATTTTCATGCAGGGAACAAAACTATTGTTTGGCTGTTTCTAAGTTATATAAGGCTTTCTTAAAGGGCACCTTCCTACTTAGACCTCCAGTAAAGGATCTGTCACTTCCCTGGGATTTGACAGTGGTACTCCCAAGATTTGACTCAATAACCCTTTAGGCCTTCAGCACAAACTGACTTAAAGTACCTGTCTTGGAAAGCAACCTTCTTAGTGGCTGTCACTTCTGCTAAAAGGATCTCTGAACTCCAGGCTCTTTCATCAAATACTCCTTACATTATCTTTCATAAAGACAGGGTTACAATATGGACTAACCCTTCTTTTTTACCTAAAGTGGTTTCTGAATCTAACATTAATCAAACTATTCATTTACCATTATTCATTCCAAATTTTTCAAAGTAGAATAAGTGCTACATCATCTGGACGTGCATAGACAATTACTTTTCTATTTACACAGAAGAAAAGAATTCAGAAAATCAAACCAGCTGTTCATATCCTTTTCATCGAGTTGACTGAGTTATCCAGTTTTTAAATTTACATTGGCTAAATGGATAACTAATTGCATTTCCTGGATTTTTCCCAACAGGGCATTTCTGTACCAAGAACACCTAAAGCCCATTCAACTAGATCCATGGCCACTTCATTTGCTTTTTGATCAAGAAATTCTATTGATGATATTTGTACAGCAGAAGCATGGTCCAGTGTTCATACCTTTATTACTCATTACAAATTAGACTTAATTTCAAGAAGTAGAACTGCTTTTGGTTCAAAGATTCTCTGGTTTATCCTTCCATGTGGGCCACCCAAGATTTATGAGGCTGGGGACTCTGTTGCATTCATTGAGGAAGAACAAAAAATAACAACATTAGATTTAAAAGTTAAGTATTTACTGTAACTAGGTATCTGTGTTGTCCATTTTTATTCTTCCTCAGCCCCCCTCCTTCCCCCTTTTTGTAATCTTCTGGAGTGACCTGATGTTTTCTTTGTTGGAACCTATAGTTCCGAGTTTGAACCTTACTTTAGTATCTATTTTTCTGTTTAACTAAGCATATGTTTTATGGCAGCAAACTCGAGCTGAAGTGTTGGGGATGGACTAGGGCATTAGGGTAGAGGTGTAGGACCGCAAGAGTTGGATCCAAAGTCTGAACTATGCGGCCGAGTCAGATCAGAGGATCAGATCCATAACCCATTTGTTGAGGAAGAATGAAAACAGACAACACAGATACCTACTTATGGTGAGTAGATAGCTTTAATTCCTGATGTTCCACCCAATCAATTGGAATCTTCAGCAACAGAAGTTTCAAAGTTGCTGGACTAAAGAGTTATCCAGCTGTTTCCCCAAGACCAGATAGGATCTGGAGTCTATTCAAGGTTCTTTTTAGTTCCAAAAACACAGGAGACCTTAGACCAATATTAGATCTCAGCAATCAAAATCAATGTGCAAAATAGACAAAAGTCCGGATGGTCATGGTACAGTTCATTCTACCTCTTCTGATGAAGGGCAATTGGATGTGCTCTATTGATCTCCAAGATGCCTACTATCATATCAAGATCCATCGGCAGTCCAGGAGATTCCTCCATTTCTGGTTGGAAGCCAGTCACTATCAGTTCAGAGCACTGCCATTCAGTCTAACCACAGCCCCCCAGGAGTTCAACAAGATAATGGCACTAATTACAGAGTACTTCTGGCTACAAGGGATCCAGGTCTACCCATATCTAGATGATTGGCTTCTAACTGCTTCCTCCAATGATCTACTATTGTGAGATCAGTCAGTACATCTATCCCTGGAAACTCACGTGGGTGTTTCAATAAACTTCAACAAAAGCAGGCTATCGCCCTCTCAAAGCATAGAATTTATAAGCTGCCACATAGACACAGTGCATCAGATAGCAAAACCTCCAGTGGCACGAGTCAAATCCTTAAGGTTTGTAGCTCTCCAAGTGCTAACACACCCTGTACTTGTAGCACAACTCATTCTGCAACTCTTAGGCCTAATGGCATGCTCTATAAATGTGGTTCTTTTGGCCAGATATCACTTGAGATTCTTTATTGGACACTAGGTGTACAATGATGACAAAAGCTGCATCCTCTTCAGAACAGGATTCATCTGACTCAAGTCTGCAGAGATCATATTTATTTGTGGATTTCATCCAAGACATTTGTTCATGGCAGACCCACTACTCTGAAGGCCAGAGTCAACACATACACCTTTCTTCTGGGATGGGGGGGGGGAATAACACTCCACTCAGACAACATATCGGTGGTTTGGTAAATCAACAGACAAGGTGGAACTTACCTGTACCTTCTTTTCATAGAAGCAGTGAGAGTTTGGCAATGGGTATGTCTTTAAACCACTTTCTAATAGCAGCACACATTCCTGGGATGTCCAGTATTCTAGCTGGCAAATTGAACAGAACTATTATATTCTGTTCTATCAAGTGTTCTTTCTACAGAGAAGTGGCAATGGAGATATTCATTTGCTGGGGCCAATCTTGCTGCAACCTTTTTGCATTATACCTCAACAACAAATGCAGCAGGTACTTCACCCTTAATCCTCCAAAGGGACAGTCACTGACAGATTATTTACTTAATTTTGTCCCCCAGGTCTCCTTTCTACCTTTCCACCAATTCTAATCACTAAGTTCATTCAGAAAGTCATGGAGAGCAAGACCAAGATAACCCTTATTGTTCCCTTCTGGTCTCGGCCTGTATGGTTCCCCTTTCTTTGACCTCATCTTCTGTACCCACCATGGGTTCTGGATCCCATTCTGGATGCCCTCAGTCAATCATCTAGGTTGCCCCAACTCGTTCTCAAGGCCCTAAACCTAACCGCATGGTATCTCCAATTTTAACAATTGCAAGAGTTGCCAGGCTTTCTGCCCTGGCAGTCCATATAATCTGTTCCTCTCAAAGGGATTCAAACAAGAAGAATTATAAAAGTAAATAGAAAAGTTTTATTTTATGGGCCTCTTCAAAGGGGTTAGAATCTTTTTCGGCCCCATTACCTGAGATTTTGGAGTTTCTATCTGAACTGTTTAAGGCTATCTGTAGTTACTGTACAATTAAAGTCCAAATAGCCACCAGTTAAAAATTTCATATAGGACATAAACGATGTATCCATCGCTTCTCTTAAAGTGACCAAGGCTTTCCCTAGAGGAACATTCTTATTGAGACCCCCAGTTCGTGATCCTGTACCTCCCTGGGATATTATAATCTTACTTCAGTCACTAACCCCAAACCCCTTTGAGCCTGCAGCTTCAACAGATCTAAAGTTTCTTTCATTGAAGACTATCTTCTTCTTTGCTATTACATCAACAAAGCATCTGTCTGAATTACAAGCACTTTCGTGCAAACCCCCATTCCTTATTTTTCACAAGAACAGTGTGTCACTGAAGACAAACCCTTCTTTTCTTCCCAAAGTAGCTTCAGAATCTGACTTGAAGCAACAGATTGATTTGCCAGTTTTTGTTACAAACTTTGCTAACAAAGGGGAATATACTAAACATACCTTATATGTTCATAGAAAACTGAGGATCTTTCAACATCATACTGAGGGTTTCAGAAAATCTGACCAATTGTTCATATCCTTCTCCAACAGAAAACTTAGATAACATGTGCCTAAAGCAACTCTATCAAAATGGCTAATAGACTGTATTTAATTTGCTCAAAGTCAAAATGTCTGTCCTTACAATCAAAGCATAAGGCCTATTTTGCCAGAGCAGCAGAAACTTCAACAGGATGTACAAAGAGAGTGCCTGTCAGTGAAATATGTGCTACAGCGACTTGGTCATTAGCTCATACCCTTATACTTCATTATAAGGTAGATGTACAGTCTAGGATTTGCATATCTTTTGGCTCTGCCTTACTCAGAAATATCCTTCCACCCAGGACCCTATTGGGTTGCTAGGGAATCTGTGCCACATTTTGAAGCAAACGAAAATAGACAACATAGGATACGAAAATTATATACTTATCATAATGATAGATTCATGTTGCTTTATTTTCATCTGGTTCAAACATCCCTCCTTCCCCCCCTGCCAGATTATCACTTATCCTTTCTAGGGATCGACCAGTCCTTCTTGGGACCCTGTCTGACCTTTGTACCATTTCGTTTATACGGTGGTTTCCCTTTTCCCCCTTCCTTATTATTTCCTACATAATTTTTCATCAGTTGAAGTTAGCCAGCAAACTTGATCTGAAGTAATTTAGGCAGGAGGGGGAACTGTGGGTAGAGGAGGAGTCAGGTTCTCAGAATTAATACTATGGTATAAGGCACCAAGGTCGGTTCTGAATGGATCCGACAATCCACATGTTCAACCAGACAAAAATAAGACAACATGGATCTATCACTGTGGTAAGTATATACCTTCCATTTAATTTGATTCTTATTCTGTCTGATAATGATGGGAAGATTATTGATATGTTTGGGAAAATGTGCATGCGTCTGCAACTTTTATTGTCAGAATTTTGAATTGTCAGGCTCATATATTAAGGTTTGTTCTTTTCTGACTAATTGTAAAAGTATGAGGAATGTTTTATCTGCAGTTTCTTCTTGTGAGGAAAATGTATCTTTAAATTATTTAAGTTTTTCTAATGTTCAAGGTACTACTTATTATTTACAGGTTATGCCTAACTCTCATGATACTTCCTCAAGGGCTTGGGCCACTGGTACAGCTTTGAGGAGGTTTACATGGCTGTGTTCTCAAAACCTCCCAGGTGATTTTAAATTGTGGTTTTGAATTCTCCTCTGGATAGATTTAGTTTTTGTGCCATCTTCTACAGAAGTTATCAAAAGTGTGATAAAATGGATAAGCTGATGCAGGGAACATCTTAAAGACTTTCAACCCCCCCCCCCTTTTCCAAGTTTTCCAAGAGATTTACTAACTCCTATTCCATTTTGGTAAGAAACAAAATAAACAGTCACAACAAAATACAGGTAAAAGTACAGAGACATTTAAGAAGAAATGGCAAGGGGGTTCCTAGAAAAATTCTGGAAACTCCCAAAACTAAGGACAGTCCAATAAGTCAAAATGGCTATTTAAAAGACTTTTGTCCATGTCTCCCACCCTGGCAGCCCTTTGTTTTCTTCCAAAAAGTTGAATCTACACTTTTCTCTTTGACAACAGATAGTTTCAGACAAATGCGTTCTGAAGATCATTCATCAAGGTTATAGAAGACAGTGGGAGAAAATTCCTCTTCTATAGGGAGTAATTCCTCATCCTCCAGACTACACTATTTTGTTTCCACATGTCCTTCATCACGTGCTGTCCCAGGAAGTGATAGAACCAGCTGTCCCCTCCCCAGTGAGAAACGGATTTTGTTCATGGATGTTTTTAGTGCCAAAGAAAATGCTTGGAGACCAGTTCTAGATCTTTCTTTCCTAAACCTATTTGTGATAGTGCCCAGATTCAAAATTATGTCACTTCACAACTCATTACCTCTTCTTCCTCATTCAAGTTTCTTTGTAACATTAGATTTAAAAGATGCTTATCATAACATTCCTATTCATTCTGACTTCAAGCGTTTCTTAAGGTTTTATGTGTCTAGATCACACTATCTGCTCTCTGCTTACCTTTGGGAATATCCACTTCACTAAGAGTGTTCACGGTATCTAGCTCCAGTTATAGCTCATTGCAGGCTACAGGGTATCTACATTTTACCATATTTAGACTATTTGCTTATCTTTATAGAGTCTTTTTCAAAGTGTCAGGAATCTATCTCTTGGGTGAGAGATCTCTTACACAACCTGGGATTCCAAGAAAATATTCAAAAGTCTTACTTGAATCCTTCTTATAGGATTGCATTTTTGTTGTGTCAGCTAGATACTACAGTTCAAAGAGCTTTTCTTCCAAAGAAAAAATAGATCTATATCTAGATCTATTTCAAGGGTTTTTTCACTTATACTTCGGTCACTGTGAGGGAATACCTCAGGATTTTGGGTCTGATGGCCCTATGATTCTCATGCTACATCTTGCATGACTCCAAATGAGAAAGATACAGTGGTATTTGAAATCTCTTTGACCCTAGCACCAATACCATTTGCCTTTTCATATCCCAGTGCTGGGGTTAGTCAGCAGGAAAATCACTTGGAGAAGACAACAGATATCCCTAAATCCATGTCCCTTCTTCTCCTTCCCTTTTCCAAATCACAATCACATCAGCCTTCTTGGACTTTGTTTGAGGAGCAGTTTCAGGAGGAGTAAAAGTGAGAGGTGTGTGGGATACCAAGGACAGGTGCAAGCAAATAAATATAAAATAGTTGCTTGCTCTGATCAAGACACTTAACTCTCTGAATCATCTTTGATCCCCTGGACTTAGGGTTTTTTCAGATAATGCCACAGTCATCTGGTACATCAACAAGCAATGGTGAACCAGGTCATATCTTCTATGCATACTAGCCATATTAGCTTGGAATATAGGTTCACAGCACAATCTCACTCTACAGGCATCTTACATTACATCAGAGCAAAACTGTGTGTCAGACAAGCTGAGCAGGACAAGGGCAGACCCTCATGTGTAGAAACTAGATTAGGGGGTCTTCCAATATTTGATCCATCTATGGGGATTTCCTCTCTGAAAAATCAGCTGGCAAGATTCTGCTCAAGAACTCTATGCAAGAAGGCCCAGAAAACAGATGCCTCTTCTTTTCCTTTGCAAATGGCCAAGGAAAATGACCACAAGCTTGCTTCTTAAGACTGCATCTACTCACACAAGAACATGAATGAACATTTGACACACCCTGACATCATTCATCTTAAGGTGACTGCTGATGATAGGGTCTGTTTACTGTGGATGTGCAGCAGGTACTAATGGAGGCAAGAAAGTCTGCTACTAGAAAATCATATGTTAACAAATGGAAAAGGTTATTATTTAGTGCCAACTACTTAACCAGCACTCATTCAGGGCTAGTTGTTTTTAAAATATATGTATGCATTACTATTCTATGGCCTTTCTTGCTCCTCTATAGAGGTTCATTTATTGGACATTTCAGCATGTCTGTCCATGAATCCTTCTGTTTTAATGCATTCTCATGTCAAAACGTTTTGAAAGGGGGTTTTGCATAAGAGGCCTCAAAGAAAACCAGTGGTCCCTTCTTGGAATCTTAATTTTATGCTAGAGAAACTAACACTTGCTCCATTTGAGCCAGCTAACCTGGCTGACTTGAGGTTCTTAACATGGAAAACAGTTTTACTGATTGCTCTGACCTCTGCAAGAAGGTTATCTGTGTTATAAGCTTTTATGGTGAGTCAACTGTATCTCATTTTGCACAAGGACAGAGTTTCTTTGAGAACTAATTCTTCTTGTATGCCTAAAGTGACATGCAAGTTTACTTTAAGCCAAAATATCCATCTCCCTGATGTTAAGTTGTCAGTCTCGCCTTCATTCTTGCTGGATGGGTTCGGAGTCGATCCTTGGCTCCGACTCGGCCAGTACTAAAGCTCGAGAGCTTATTCCACCGGCTCGAGGATCCCCTATATCCCACAATACTAGGCGGTAACTACTCAGATTTCATTTGCCGCTTAGCTGACGAGGTGCTTTCTTCTACCGGCTCTGGCAGGTTAGTAAGTTTTATAGTCAAAAACTTAAAATTTCTACCCCTATCCTTTCTATTTAGTTTAGCTTTTAATACAGAGTATCCCTTTAGTTTAAATCGGGTCTCCCTTGTTTTTTATCCCCTTTTTATTCCTTTTAACTTTTAGGCCTTTGGCCCACTTCCCTTTTTTTTCCCCTGTCATTTTAGTGTGACTGGATTTTTTCCTTTGGTTAAAGGGTGTGTCTGTGTGTTGTGTCTGTGTTATATACACTCTCTTTTAGGATGTCTAAAGACTCCAAGGGCCCAGGCTTCAAGAAGTGTGATTTGTGCTGTCAGAAAATGTCTCTGACAGACGGTCACACTTCTTGTGTCTATTGCCTGGGACCTTTGCACCTGCAGGACTCCTGTGCTGTTTGCCATGCATTCAGCCCTAGAGTCCTGCAGGAACGCAAAAATAAGCTTATTCTTCGAGGCTTGTTAAAGCCTGAAGGCCCCTCGACCCAGTCTGCATCGGAGAAGCCTTCAATGACTTCCAGGCCGTCGGCTCCAGCTTCTGAGCCATCTGCTGGGAGCATTAAGGCTGCTTCGACATCGGCTCCAGCTGGAGTCGATGTTTCGAAGTCTCAAACCGTTACCTCGGCTCCTGCCAGAGCCGAGGTTGCTAAGACTCAGTCGGCTCCGATGGTCTTATCGGAGCCACCTTCAAAGAAGAGGTCGAGGTCCCCTTCCATCGGCTCCATCCACTCGGCTCCGGGATCCCCTCTTCTGTCAGAGTGGAGCCATAGGTCCCATTCCTCTCGGTCCTCCAGGCTATCCGACCATGACTTGCAAAGGGTGGTGAGTAGACTTCTCAAGTCCGAGGCACTGGCCCAAAAGCTGCATAGCTCTACTCAACAGTCAGCGGCTATTCCCATCCCTGCTTCTATTCCTCCTCCGACTCCTTTGAGTTCGGAGCCGGAGCTCGCCGGAGCCGTGGCTGTCGGTGCGTCGGAGCTGATACCTTCTCTTTCGGCTCCGTTGTTTGCTCCGATTTCCTCCTTGGAGGGATCTCGGCGCCGAGCTTCCCTCGTCGGCTCCGAGGGGGCGAGTGGCATCGGACCCTTGTCCGACCTCGTTCTCCCTCTCGGAGCGTCGGCGCTGGTGAGTTCGGCTCCGACATCGGCCTTGGAGCCATCCCTGTCGGTGCCGGGGGGGGTCCTTGTCTCCTCGGAGTGGGGACCTTCGACCTTGGCTGATCGGGGCGCCTTCGAGGTCATGCAGAGCGTGCTAGACCCCGTGTCTACCCCACAGTCGGCTCCATCAGCTCCTCCCTCTTTAGTGCCTGCGGTGGTTTCTACCCACCCCCTCGTAACAGACCATAGAGAGCCAGCTCCTCAGGTTTCCCCATTGGGAATATCCTCTTCTTCCAAGGCTTCTCCTGATCCGGTAGGAGAACCCTCTCGGAAGAGACAGTGCAAGAGGAAGCACATTGACTCCCCCGAGTCTATCACCTCTGACACCGACTTGGAGGAATCTGAAGGTTCCACTCGGTCCCTATCTGAGGATGTCTCCTTTGCTGACATCCTTGAAATCCTTAAACAGAGGGGGAACTGGCCCGCCCTTAACCCTTCAGAGGACGAGTCGGTCTACCTTGAGGCATTTGGCTCTCGCCCTTCCACCTCCTGGGTGTCTCCTCCTTTTGACCCCCTCATGGATGTGGTGGCAAGGAAGGCTTGGGCGGCCACTGATTCGGTGGAACCTACCCCAAGGAGGCCGTCAGAATTTATTACTGCCCCAAAAGAGAAACAGTTTCTATCCAAAGGTGTCTCTGTTGATGCCATGGTGGTGGCCGCAGCCACTAAGAAGGAATTAGCCGATCCTTCGGTACCTGTCCATCCTCCTAATAAGGAGTCTAGGACTATGGACAGGTACGGTAAGCGGATGCTTTCCTCAGCGACTTTTGCCGTGCGGTCGCTGAACTACTTGTGTCACTTCACCTGTCTCCAGAGGGATTTACTCAAGGATATGGGTGAGGCCATGCAGGATCCAACAGCTGAGGGGTTCCAAGACAAAATGAACTCCCAGTTGGCAACCCTGAATTCGATTGTCAACTCCTCCATGCGGCTTATCTCATATGCGGCTGATGGGGCGAGTAGGGCCGCAGACACAGGTGTAGCTTTACGACGGCACGCCTGGATGCGGCTTTGCAATTTTACAGACCCTTTCAAGGCGTCCTTCACCAATTCCCCCTTTGATGGCTCAACGTTGTTTGGACCTCAGGTGAAGGATACATTGACTAGGTGCGAGCAGGAAGTTAAGACTCTCTCTGCCGTGGGAGTCTGTTTTTCTACCCCTTCCAGACCTTATCCCAAAGGTCAGAGGGGGGGGGGATGTGGTTCCGGAAACCACAAGGAGTCTCATCTGACGCACAAAGTCGATTCCCCTCTAGAGGCAGAGGGGGGAACAACAATAGACGCCGCCCTAGGGGCAGAGGTGGTCCACAAAATCAGGGTAGCAGAGAAACTTTCTCTGATAAACCCTTTCAGCATCCCTGAGGAGCTGCCCGGCTGTCCACCTTCGAAGGCAGTCGGGGGAAGATTATCACTGTACCCAAAAGCCTGGCTTTCCATCACTCAAGACAAATGGGTACAGTCAATCATATCCGAGGGCTACAAAATCCCCTTTATTCACATCCCATCCCAACCCAAAGGATCCCTTCCAGACGTTACACCCAGTCTAAGGGAACAAGCAGCGTTAGAAATATCAAAGCTGCTGTCAAAAAGAGCTATCCAACCAGTCGCAGCAGACCAGCAAGGATCCGGAATCTACTCCAAATTCTTTGTGGTACCAAAAAAAACAGGGGACTGGAGACCAATACTAGATCTCAGCAAGCTAAACAATTATGTGAAGAAAACAAAATTCTGGATGGTCACGCTACAGTCCATTCTATCCTTCTTGGGTCAGGACAGTTGGATGTGCTCGATAGACCTTCAGGATGCGTACTACCATATCAAAATGCACAGATGCTCCAGGAGGTTTCTCCGCTTCAGACTGGGAGCCAGTAACTACCAGTTCAGAGCCCTGCCCTTTGGTCTCACTACAGCCCCCTGAGTATTTACCAAATGTATGGCAGTGGTTGCAGCTCACTTGAGACGTCAAGGATTCCAGGTGTTCCATATTTGGACGACTGCCTCCTTACCGCCACTACCAGGCATCAACTGCTTCTATCCAGAGACTTCACCATACAACCTTGCCAAGCTCTAGGCATTTCAATAAATTTCGAAAAATCTGCCTTGTCAGTCTATTACCTTATAGGCGCCACCTTAGACACAGTTCATCTTTCTGCCAGACTAACAGAGCAAAGAGTATCAGATATCCGCAAACAAGTTTACCTTCTACTTCAATGCAACAAGATCAAAGCCAGGGTAGTATTGAAGGTATTGGGACTCATGGCAGCTACTATTACACTTCTGCCCTTAGCTCGTTTTCACATGCGGATCCTCCAGTGGATGCTGTTTTCTCAATGGTCCTTCCAACAGCTCCCGATGTCTCACATCATCCTACTAACCCAATCATGCAAGAATCACCTGTCTTGGTGGATCACATCATCTCAGGTTCTCCAGGGCAGACCCTTCATTCCTCCCCCCCAATCGCCACGGTGATAACGGACGCCTCCCTGATCGGGGGGGGGGGGGCATTATCAGGGCAGGACAGTCCAGGGCATGTGGCAATCTTTCGAATGCCACTTGCACATAAATGTCTTACAGATGAGAGCAGTGCTTTTAGCGTTGCAAGCCCTTCAGGACTCTCTTCCCACGGGGACTATTGCAATTCAGATGGACAACATGTCTGTAGTGTGGTACATCAACAAATAGGGTGGAACCAAGTCCTACCCCTTATGTTGAGAGGCACTCAGACTTTGGCAGTGGGTGATTTCTTCTCAGCGTTTTCTGATAGCAACGCACATTCCCGGGAAGTCCAACATGATTGTGGACAAGTTGAGCAGGGCTATTCTCATGCCTCATGAGTGGTCTCTAAAAAAATCAGTGCTGGAAGAAGTCTTTCGAAGATGGGGCTGGCCTTGCTGCGATCTTTTTGCTACTCCCCAAAACAGCAAGTGTCACGACTTCTTCACCCTCTTCCCTTTACCAGGCCAACCCACCAGAGATGCTGTAGTCCACGATTGGCCCCGGGGACTTCTGTATGCTTTCTCCCCCTTTCCACTGATCTCTCAATTAATTCAGAAAGCTATCGCCTCGAGAGTCACCATGATCCTCATTGCCCCTTACTGGCCTCGACAGATATGGTTTCCATTCCTCCACCATTACCTCTTGGAGCAGCCTTGGCATCTGGACCCAGTGCCAGATCTTTTGACCCACCAGTCAGGCCAGCTGCACCACTCCCTCCAATCTCTCAACCTCACTGCGTGGTTTCTCCGATTCCTACCCTAGCCAGGCTTCCCTTAATCTCTCATTCGGTCCGTAACATCCTGATAGCCTCTCACAAGTCTTCTACCAGAAGGATTTACAATAGTAAGTGGAAGCGTTTTTTCTTCTGGGCAGCATCAAAAAATATAGACCCCCTCACTGCACCTATCCAGTCTATCCTAGACTTCCTGGCAGAGCTCTTTCATTTAGGCTCTTCCTCATCTACCATTAGAGTACAACTAGCTGCTATATCTAACTTTCATGTAGGTGTCTCGGACTCCAGAATCATGTCCCATAAACTCTGCAAAGCCTTTCTAAGAGGTGTCTTTTTGCTCAAGCCCCCAATCAAAGACCCCCCACCTCAGTGGGTCTTGAATTTGGTCCTAGCATCCTTGATTCTCCCCCCCTTTGAACCTGCGGCTTCATGCCCTCTTAAGTTGCTCTCATGGAAAACACTTTTTCTAGTAGCCATAACATCAGCTAGAAGGGTATCTGAACTTCATGCTCTTTGCAGTCGTCCTCCTTACTTAGTTTTCCATAAAGACAGGGTGTCCCTCCAGACTTATCCGTCCTTCTTGCTTAAGGTTTCCTCTGAGGCAAACCTAAACCAGATGATTGATTTCCCCATCTTCTTCCCTGATTATTCCAACAGGTCAGAACAAAAGTTACATTTTCTAGATGTTCATCGCCAACTTCAATATTATTTAGACAGGACTAAACAGTTCAGGAAATCTGATCAGCTCTTCCTGTCTTATGCGGAAGGGAAATTGGGCCTTCCAGTTACTAAAGTGTCCCTTTCAAGATGTCTTACCTCTATAATTACCTTCATCTATGAAATCAGACATCAAAAACTGCCTTCAAGACCTAGAGCTCATTCAACTAGGGCATTAGCTACATCTGTAGCTTTTCAGGACAGGCTACCAATAGATTCCATTTGTGCAGCAGCCACATGGGCTTCTCCTCATACATTTATATCTCATTACAAATTGGATATGGCCTCCAGAAACCTTGCCAACTTTGGTTCCACTGTTCTCAAGAGTCTGTTCCGATAGGCCACCCGGGGTAAGGTGCTAGGGACGCGGTCCCATCCAGCAAGAATGAAGGCGAGATTGACAACTTAACATTGAGAAGTTATGTACCTGCCATAATGTTCCATGTTAGTTGTCTTCTTCTCGCCTTCTTTCTTGCGTCTCACCCTCCTTCCCCCTAGCCTGGACAGACCGATAGGAATTTTTGGGATCTTCCATTGGGGTTTTCCTTCCCACATGTTCTACCACCTCTATTCTCCCTTTTATGTTTGTGGTAGCTTACCTACAGGTTTATATATAGAGGTGGGTTCCTTTTCTCTCTTCTCCATACTATGGAGACCAGAACTGCTTGGTTTTAGCTATCAAACGAGATCTGAGTAGTTACCGCCTAGCATTGTGGGATATAGGGGAGCCTCTAGCCGGTGGAATAAGCTCTCGAGCTTTAGTATTGGCCGAGTCAGAGCCGAGGATCGGCTCCGAACCCATCCAGCAAGAAAGAAGGCGAGAAGAAGACAACTAACATGGAACGTTATGGTAGGTACATAACTTCTCATTTTCCTTCCTAAACCCAAAAATGAGGGAGAAAGGATGTTTCATACCGTGGATGTCCACAGAGAACTCGGGTACTATCGTGACAGAACTAAATCTTTCATATCAATTGTTCATTTCTTATGAAGGTAAAAAAAGTGACAATGTGTAAAAACAGACCATTTCCAAATGGTTGTCCATTGAAGTTCATAGTTGTTCATAGATTAGTACTAAGCTAACTGCTCTTGCGAGCCATTTTAAGCCTAGCCAATTATCCCTTGTGAGACTCGAACCCTGCACCTTGTGTTTGTAATGCAAACACCTTAACCATTAGGCCACGCTCACCACAACAGAACTATTCTAGGCAGGGTTAAGGCCAACTCTACAAGGGTCTTGGCTTCATCTATGTGTGTTTGGAATGGTTTCATTTCTAGAAGTTGCAACTTGGTCGTCTGTACATACTTTTACAAAGCACTTTAAACTTGATTCCTTCTCTAGATCAGGCTTTGTAAGGACTATTCTCCAGGGACTCCTGGACTTGTCTCCTTCCTCCTCCCAAATGTAGTAAGCTAGAGTAATCTGCCCTTATAGCTAGGGCTACTGCAGCAGTGATCAATATGATGAACATAGTACAGTTGTTCAAGTAAACTTAGCATAACAGTAGATGTTCGAATGATCACTGCTGCAGTAGCCACTCCTTCCCTCCATCCCTTTTTTTTTTGGTGTGTTGTTTACGCTGTGGTGTGATTATTTTTTTCTTTCATTCTTCCTAGTATTGTCCTTTCAGAGCTCAGCATCCCTGCCTCTATTGGCAGGAAAGCTGTGAAGGGCTTGGGGCCCATACATCTCAAGTTGCCTAACAGTTTGGGCACATGGAAAGTGCCCTGAAGCTTTGGAAGCTGGCTGGCTATAACTTATATGAGATATAACTTATATAGTTAAGGCTACTGCAGAAGTGATCACTCAAATATCTACTGTCGTGGTAAGTTTACCTACACAATTGTACTTTTTTATACTGTTTATTATAAGTTGATTGTTGATTTCTAGTTTTTTTAACCCTTTAAATGTGTTTTATGGCTATCTGTGAATGTTAATTTGAGTTTCTGTTCGAAAGTCGTAGTACATTTCCTCTCATTATCTTGTGCTTTCAGAGCCATGAGTTAATTGCACCTATTATTTCTATAAATTAAAACTTCATTTAAAGGTTTTGACAGGAAAACTTGCTGATATTGCAGTTTTTCTTTGGCGTCATTATTATTTGAAGTGATTTAGCTGGATTACAGAATTGTGAATGATTTATTTTTGTTTGAATCACAATTGTCATACTGTTTTGTATATTAAACAGTTCTCTCAACAGTTTTCCATAGATTTATGCTTTATTTCTTGTCTAAAACTGTTTTATGCTGTTTCTAGTCATTTGAGAATGAAACTAGCCTTTTTTTTTTTTTTTACAAAATTGCATGTATTTTTTTTATTTGAACTGTGTTAATGAAACTACTGTCATTTTATTCACTGTAGTTTTCAGAATACTATTCTTGTAGAAATAAACTTCAGATTGCTATTTAGAGGGAGGATAGTAGATTTTGTTCAGTTTTTACTAGCTGAATGTGCATCCTTTAATTGGTATTTCTCTGGTTAGTTTTTTGTCCTCTGACTTGACGGTCTCATATATGGTACCCGCTCACAATCCCCTCCTTGTGCACCTACAAAACATTAAAGTAAACTAAGAAATGTGCCTCTGCCTACTGCTTGTGAGACCGCAGTAGCCTTATGCAGGATGTTGGACCACTCACCTTCTTTTGCCCCAGGTACCCCATTGTGATGTTACTATCACAACTGTGCATGCCAGCACATCCTCCAGGGCTTTACCATTGTCTGGATCAAGTATGGGGAACCAAGCTCTTTAGGTACAGAGGAAGTCAGGGGTACAGAATTTGCTGCCAGTGTTGATACATCTTCCCCTGGGGATTATCTCACTGGTGTAGTACATGCAAAAAAAGAGAAAGAAGTCCCAGCACATTGTAGCGCAGCTGTCTGCAACTGTTTTCACCTCAGCTGAGGGTAATGGCTATCCATTATTCAGGCCTTTGTTTGTGGGTGCAAACCTGGGTTGTGAATAATGCTGGCATTCTCACCCCTATTCAACCACCCATGGATCTTAATTTAAAGGGGATCCAATATCGTATGTTTCAAAAGTGTCAGAGTCTGACCAACCAGTTTCTTCTGAGGATGAACAGGTTTAGAAATCCTATCAGATGATAACTTATTGGCAGCCTTCTGTTTTGTCAACCTAAAGCAGTCGACTAAACAAATGTCAACCAAATACCCTGCCATCTGAAGCATATATATATATATATATATATATATATATATATATATATATATATGGGTCTACTTCGAATAACCGAAGCGCCACGTCACCGACACCCGGAAGACCGAGACAGAACGACCGAACAGGTAGGTTATCGAAAATGCGATATCCCGACAGCTGAAAGACGGACAACGGCAGCGTGTGAGCGCGATCCGGTAAGTGTGCGAAAGTGAAAGATTTAGGATTGGGGAGCGGACAGGTAAGTGTACGATAGTGAGGGATTTTAGGTTAGGGTGTGGGAAAGGTGAGTGTGCGGTAGTGTCGGACTTAGGGTTCCGGTAAGGTAAGTGTGTGATAGTGACGTAGTGTAGTGTAGGGAAGGGTTAAGTGTGTTAGGGTTAGTATGCGGGTGGAGTGAGTGTGCGATAGTGACGGGCTTAATGTTTTAGGGTGGGTTAAGTGAGTTAGGGTTAGGGTGCAGGTAGGGTAAGTGTGCGATAGTGACGGTGTTGAGGTTTAGGGGTGGGTTAAGTGAGTTAGGGTTAGGGTGCAGGTAGGGTAAGTGTGCGATAGTGATGGTGTTGAGGGTTAGGGGTGGGTTAAGTGAGTTAGGGTTAGGGTGCGGGTTGGGTAAGTGTGCAGTAGTGTCGGACGTTAGGGTTTAGGTTAAGGTTAGTGGATATGTTATTTTGTGCAATGTGTAGTTGACGTTTTTTGTGTCGGTGTAGTGGTGTTCGGTTTTTTGAGTTGTTGGTGTTTGTCGGTGTTGTGTGTTTTCGGTTGTTTGGGGTCAGTAACTTGTGTGTCGGTGATTCGGAAGTTCGGTGATAGAAAGTAGACCCATATATATATATATATAAAACTCTACTTGATATGGTCGACATTTCAAAATGGCTACATTCATATGGCCAATATGATATGATCGACATTCGAAATGTCGACCATACAAGTAAAAAATAAAAAACACAAAAAAACTTACCTTCACAGTGCTAGCAGGAGGGGGCTGCACCCCCCCATGGTGGTCTCTGCCCTCCCCCCACACCCCAAGGAACTTAAATATACTAACTCCGAGATCGTGCTACAGTGTGGAAGATGGAAATCTTTCCATGCCGCACTGTATGGAGATGCTGGTTCCTCGTGGTCGACATTTCGAATGTCGATCATATGGTCTCGACCATATGAATGTTGGCATTCTAAAATGTCGACCATGTGAAGGGAACCCATATATATATATATATATATATATATATATATATATATATATATAATTAGTAGTGTCATTGGCACAATAGGTAACACACTCATTTTTGATGCAGTAGGCTGTGGGTTCCATTACCATACCAGGTAGATAGATTACTGACACTGCAGTGCAGCTTAAGGGGAGTGCTGCACTCCTGAATGTGTTATCCTTCAGACGAGATGTTAAACTGAGACCCCATCTGCCTGCATTGGTGGTAGCTAAGGTGGATGTACAAGCCTATTAAAATGAGTTGGGTCCTTTATTAAATATATTACTTACATAATTTATGTTATATACAGCATTTACATTCTTAGTATATATTATACATTATTTACAGTTATATACAATTATGTACATTTTTTAGAATCTTTCAATCCTTTAAACACGTCCATCATTATTGTTTACATTACCATGTATACAGGTATATATATATATATATATATATATATATATATATATATATACACATTAAGACTCCTACTACTTTTCCCACAACCAAACTCTTATCATTTTTAATATCTCAGCCAGTATCCACTTTCCATTATATAGTATCTCATGCATTCTTTCATTCTATATAATCCAGATTATATAAAACAGCTTCCTATAAATTTTTGTTTCAAATTCCTTACTCTTTTACTATAACAACCAAATTCTAACAGATCCATTTTGATTTTTCCTATTTTCATAATACATTCCAAGTAATTTTCTTCATGTAACTTATCCCATAATGTGTTTACCCTTTGACATTGTAAAAAAATATGTTCTGTTGTTTTAATCTCACGACAATAATGAAAAAATCTTCAATTTTTCGTATGGCATGCTAGCTTTTACTATCAATTTATTTATAGATCTTCTTCATAAACATCTCTACATTCAACATACTTTTTCACCATTCTGTTCTAGTTTTTAATGTCTTTATCTTTTTTATCCTCTATATTTCCATGGATAAATACAATAATACTTATTCACTGTATTCATATACCATATTTTCCTGTTTTCTTCCACTTCTCTTTTTTAATTTGCACAATATAATCTTTTCTTGATATATTGTATTTCTCTATTCATTTCTTTACGTCTTCTTTTATATTTGCTCAACAAACTCCGTATTGCTCTATATTTTTCTGTCATGATTACATTAGTAAACTGTTTCTTTCTTTAACCAGCTTTATTGCCCTGTATAAATTCAGTGATACTACATATACCCCTGGATTTATCAGTCCTAATCTTTCTTCTTCCTCTTTAATGTATAAAATAGTTCTTATCACCAGGATCATCCTGAAACACCACATAAAAGAGAAAACAGTAGTCAAAATTTCTTTCTCCTCTTTTACTGGAATCATATATACACTTGTAAAATATGCTATTTTTCCTAGCAAGACAGAGTTTATTAAGTATATGTTTTTCCTATATGACACATATATCTTCCAAAATAGACATATATTTCTCAGTTTTGCTGTTGTCTTTTCCCATTGTTTATTCTTTACCATGTCATCACTTAATTTTATTTCTAATAATGTTATGTCTTTCATATTAAAATGAATGTTCTCTATCTTACCTTCTTCTCATAATCCTCTGCTTTTATCTCTATTTATACTCATTCCTATACTCTTCAACTGTCTATTAAGTCTCTTAAATGCTTCTTTCAGCCCTTGTTTATTCTTTACTACTATTATTATATCATCTGCATATGTAAGCTTTACTGGTATCCTTATACCTTGTGTGGTCTTGTATTCTAATTCTTCCAATGCCATATTTATATTGCTAACTGCTGCATTCATAACTGATGCAAATACAATATTGCTTATAGGACATTTTTGCCTTATCTCACTTTTTATATCTGTTTCTTGACTTAAATATCCATTCAGTAACATGTTTTATTTATTGTTTTTATATATCGTCTTAAAAATCTTAAGAAGTTTTTCACCTAATTGATATTCTTTTGTTTCCCATAATATATCATGCTGCATCTTATCAAATGCTTTATTTAGGTCACCTACTACATTTAATACTTCCACCTCTCTGTAATAAATATCATATACAGTTTCTCTTATTATTATTATTAATTCTTGAATTCCTTTCCCTTTCCTTCCAAGTATAGTGTCTCCTATCCAGTGATATTTGTTATATTTTATAATCTGAGTTATTATGTTTTATTGGCCTCCAATTTCTTATATCATTTGTAGTCCCTTTCTTCCATATAAATTTCATCACTCCAGCACATACCTCCCCTTGTCTAAATCCTTCTTCTAACTGTTTATTTAACACTTGTACCAATACTTCTTTTTTGGAATCCTTCATATCTTTATACATATGATATTCTACCCCATCTATGTCCACTACAGACTCTAAATTTTCCATTCTTAACACATTATTCAATTATTCCATTGTAAAAACTTTTTCTATTTCGATATTACCTTGTTCTGGAATTTTTTTTAATCTTCCACATATATATTCAATCTGTCTTAACATTTTTAAACTCTCTTCTATATGCTGCTTTACTACATTCATTATTTATTGTTGACTCCTTACTTTCTTTCCTTTCTTATTTCTTAACTCTCTTATTATCATATTTTCCTCTTTTATTAACCCACCCAAATATGGTGCCACTTCTTCATTCTTCCTTTGTAAGAAGTATATTTGTTTATGTAGATGTTCTTTAACTTTTCTTGATTTAAATCATACATTTCTTTATATGTTATAACATTCTTTCATATTACTTCTCATCTTCTCCACTGCATCCTTACTTACTGCTTTATATTTTTTCCTTTCCTCTTCTCTTTTTACTTTTTTTTCCCATTCTACATAACATTTTTTATATTTGCTTTTGAAACTTATCCACCATGCTATCCAATTTGGATAAAAAAACATCTTGTTTCTACTTGATCTGTCCACAGATGAGTAATCATTTGTCTTCCTTCTTTATCTGCTTGTTTTTCATTTATGTATCTTTTTTACTTTTTTCAATTTTTATATAAACTTTTTTCTTGAATTTCTAACCAGATTGCTAAGTCATGAGAAACTCCTCTATTTTTTATGCTTTATTATATGCTACTTCAGATTTTTAAAACTATTAAAATAATCTATTTCTGTCTTTAAATTATTTCTTTCATATGCCCATTGCATTTTATTCCATACCAAGAAATATGAAAAAGAAAAACTAAGAAAAAAATAAAACACAGAAGGATACTGAAGGAGCAGACACACAGTTAAACCAGCATAAAATTGCAATTTATTAAGCACCTTTGTCCCGGTAAACTGGACTTCATCAGAATAACCACAGACGCAGTCACAGTCATTAAATACATCCTACCCTGACTTGATTGGTTAATTGTGCAAATAAGCAATAGAAATAGATAGCAACCCTATTCATGTAAGAACTATAAAAACATGCATTTATCTTTAAAAATGTCTTGACAACACGGTTACAAAAACGTGCAGCTTTGAGTTTAAGTATTGCACTTAAAGATATTGGATCATTAAGATCAGGTAATTTAGTTGCATTTGCTGTAATTTGCCATTTACATTCCATGTACTCGAGGTAATCTTCCATGGGACCACCTCTATAACCCAAGTTATCGTGGTCAATAACAAAGAATTTAAAAAAATGCTGAGTGTGTATCCTAATATGTTTATATAAAACATTACTGCTTAGCTTTTTATTCCATACATACAACTTTCTGTATTTTATTACTTCAATTGATGCTTTTACATCTGCTCTTTTTTTTGGTGTGTCACAATTCATATAATCTACCATTACTATATCCATATTAACAGTTACAAATTACTTTTTTAAACATGTTTTTCTCTTGCTTTCATATATATGTATATATATATATATATACAATTATATATATATATATATATATATATATATATTTATATATACGTATATATATATATATATATATATATATATATATATATATATAGTCTATATTATTTATTTATTTTACATTTGTTGACCGGGAAAGTCCGACTGGAGCGAGGTCCATTTACAGCGGAGTCCCGGGGAAAAAAGCTCCACTATTAAACTATATGTACAGTGGGAATTTTTACAATACAAGATATTACATGCAAGAACATGATTAAAGTGGTTTGTTCCAACTAAACAAAAAGGACTCCATTGTAACAATACAATCATCAGAGACATCACATATGACAGTATAAAAGACAATATTTTGTGCTAAGCAAGTTTAAGTGTGACCAGAGGAAGGCCCTGTATGGCAATTTTGAGGAGTTGTTAGTACTGTAATATAGAGACAGTAAGCAGAATATAGAGGAGGTAGGAAGTATTTGAGGAGAGCAGGAAATCATTTATGTGATGCAAGGACAGAGCCAGGAATGCAAGAGGTGTGATTTGAGTGATTTTTTGAAGAGTGAGATAGAAGGTGCTGAGGATATATTCTGGGGGAGGTTATTCCACATTTTTACTATGGTATGAGAGAAAAGAGCTTTACCTGCAGTGTTGTTGGCTTGAGTTATACGCAAAAGGGTTTTGTTTGATGAGCGGAGTGGACGGTTTGCTGAGTATTGGTTAAGCAGTTGGTTCAGGGCTGGAGTCTTGTGGGGATTCTTTAGGATGTTATAGGTGAGGACTAGTTGGTGGTAATTAATTAAATGAGGATGTTCTAACCACTGTAGTTCTTTTAGAACAAGGCAATGATGGCTACGAAAAGCAGAGTTATTGGCGAATTTGGCAATTTTATTGTAACATGACTCTAGTTTCTTCATGTCTGTTTTCCTAATGTGGGTTAGGATTGGAGATGCATACATTAGGGTAGACAGAAGGTGGGTTTGGGCTAGGGTGACCCGTGCTTGGTCTGTTAGGAAGCGTTTGTGTTTATACAGGGTTCCTAATTTTTTATGTATTTTTGTAATGGTTTGAGAGATATGGACATCGAAGTGAAGATCTTTATCTATTTCAATGCCAAGGAGTTTTGTATGGAGGGAGGGGGAAATTGTGGTGCCATTTTTGAAAGTGATTGTGAAAGAATGGGGTGTGGGTCTCTATTTGTTTGGGGTGAATAGGAGTAATTTTGTCTTGTTGGGGCTAAGAATCAGTTGGATATCAGTAATCCATTTTTCAATGGAGTTAAAGGATTCCTGGGTAAGGTTTTGAAGAGTGGTTAGGGCTGGGGCTGAGCAGATTAAGGTGGAGTCATCTGCGTACTGTATAAGTGATGCATGCAGTGTGGAGGTGTGTAGTCTGTTGGTGAAAATAGTGAATAGTAATGGGCCTAGTATTGAGCCTTGTGGAACACCTATGGTGGATGATAGTAGAGGTGATAGTACTCCTTGCCATTTGACTGATTGTTTCCTATCAGAGAGATAGTTTTTGAACCAAGCAGTTGTAGAGGGGGCAAAGGACATTGATGATAGTGTGTCTAGAAGTAGGTTATGCGAGACCATGTCAAATGCCTTAGAGAGTTCTAAGAATATGGCAGATGCAAAGTTGTTATTTCTAAGATGGTTAACCTGGTTAGTGAAAGACAAAAGAGCAGTGGTTGTACTATGGTTTGGGCGGAAGCCGTGCTGGGTTGAGGAGAGGAGATTATGTGAGGTTAAGAAATGCATCACTTGGGTATGAATACATTTTTCAAGGAGTTTGGACAGGGGGGATAGGATAACAATGGGGCGGTAGTTTGATAGCTCGTAGGAGTTGCCACCTTTGTGTAGGGGGATAATATGTGATGCTTTCCATAGCTGAGGGATGTAAGCTTCTTTTATGGAGCAGTTAATCAGAATTGAGACAGGGTAGGCTAGAGATTCAGCTGCTAGTTTTAGGAAATTAGTGGGTAGGCCATCAGCTGCAAGAATGGTAGGTTTTAGTTTTGAGAGAGGTTTTTTGACTATGGAGGTTGGTACAGGTGAGAGAGTAAATGATGGTATGTTATTGTGGTCCTTAGTGGGGGTGGATAGAGGGTTATTGCTAGATTGCTGGGTAGATAGTGATAGAATAGACTCTGTGAAGTGATAGTTGAATTGAGAAGCTAAGCTGTCATTAGTGGTATTTGTGTTGGGAGCTGGGGTGGTAGTTTTACTGGGTTTTAGAAGGGAGTTGATAGCATGCCAGAACTTTTGGGGGGTTTTAGAATGTTTGTTGTGGAGATTTAGGAAGTAGCTTTGTTTATCTTGCTTTGTTTGTCTTTTGGCTTGATTACGAAGTTGTTGATAGTTCTGTCTATTTAAGCTAGTGTTGTTCTTTTTCCAGATCTTCCAGGCATTATCTCTGACTTGTAGTAAGCCTTTTGTGGTCCTAGTCAGCCAAGGGGCATAGTTTACTTTGGTTCTAAGTTTTCTAATGGGAGCTACTGTATTCAGAACATTCATAAAAGTACTCTTGAAAAGTTTAACTGCGTGGTCTAGTTCCAGAGTATGTAATGGTTGCCAATTACATTGTTGTAATATACTGTTGAGAATTTGTGGATTTACCTTGTGCTCATCTCTAGTTTCCTTATACAGTATGGGTTTGGCTATGTTTAACTTTTTATGAAGAAGGAAAGTGGGGCTGTGATCACTGAGTGCATCAGGTAGGCAGCCCATGTGATAATTTTGACTAGGGAAGTTTACTGAAGTCCAATCAATAGTTGACTGTTTCTGGGATTTTTTGTCCACTCTGGTGGGTTCTTGGATTAGTTGAGAAAATCCGAATAAGTTAATATGGTTTGTGGGATTGCTAGAATTGCAGCATAGCCAGTCTAGATTTAGGTCTCCTAACAGGATAGTTTCTTGTGGCAGGTTGGTTGTAGCCCATTGTAAGATTTCCTCTATTGTTGCTGAGTTATTTCCTGGAGGGATATAACTGCAAAGGATGTTAATTCTCTTTTTGTTGTTTAGAGATAGAACTGAGCCTAATGTTTCAGCATTTTGGAATTTGGGAAGTGGGGTTTGCAGAGGCTGGAGGTTGAGTGTGTTTTTAAATAGAATAGCAACTCCGCCTCCCTTTTTAGCATTTCTGTCTAGTCTTAAGATGTTATAGCCTGGTGGGAGAATTTCTTCATTTTGGGTGGAGGGTTTTAGCCAGGTTTCAGTAATAATAAATCTGGGGAGTATTGGGCTATGAATGTGTGTAGGTCTTGCAGTTTGTTAGCTATACTTGAGATTAGGTTAATAATAAGTAGGTCTGATGTTTGTTTGTGTGAGAGAATGTTGTTGCATGGACCTGGGTTGGGGTGTATGTCTCCTGAGATTAGTAAACATTTTTTGTAGAATAGTTTGAGTTTTACAGCATGTGCTAGATCTATATTTGTTCTAGGTAGTGTTTGTTTTCTGAGAGGCTGAGTGGCGGGTGTTCTGTATATATAGAATAATGAGCTATCATTAAATAGTGTAGAGCAGATTGTAAAATGTATGTGTGTGTGTGTGTGTGTGTGTGTGTGTGTGTGTGTGTGTGTGTAAGTATGTGTTGTGTGGTATGTATTGTTTAATGGTATGTTAGTGGTTGTGGATGTGGTGTAGGTTAGTGTGGAGAGAGTATTAGTACTAGTGGTAAGAATTGCATGGTTAGTGTAGCTACTAGAGATATTCAGATAGGAAGTAAGATGGATGTGGTAGTGGTTGGATCTTAGTTCTTTAGTTTGGCTATTGGGTGGGGTGTTTGGTTTGGGTGTGGCTGGGTGTAATTAAAGGAAGGTGCTGATTGGTGTGGAGATTGGATTGGTTGTCAGGGTCAAGTATAAATGTAGATGCACTGGGGTGGGTAGGATTTGGTGGTAGGGTAGGGGAGCGGAGTGAGCCCGGAGGGCGAACAGAGCGGGAAGAGCCGAGAGGTGAGATGGCTCAGGAAAAACAATCAATGAACAGGATTACAACTACAGGTAAAGCTTCCAAAAGTACAGTCACATGTGCGAAATACTCAAAATGTTTGCCTGGCATTAAGAGGGCTGAAATGGGAAGAGAGTTACTACTGGGCCAGTGTTGATGTTGTATCACTCTACACCAATATTAAGATAAGATGGGGCTTGGAAGCAATGTATAAAGTGATGGGAGAAGGACCATGCGCTAGGTTTTTGTTGAGTTTGCTTGAATTTAGTTTAACACATAATTATTTTTTGTGGAAAAATGAATATTTTTTGCAGGTAAATGGAACTGCTATGGGTGCAGCTTTTGCACCAAGTTATGCAGTGATTTACATGGGGGAATTTGAGAAGGAGTTTATGTTTCAGAATACATTTTTTGTCAATAATGTTGCATTTTTCAAACGTTATATAGATGATTTAATTTTTGTGTGTAAGGGTGACACTGTTTTGTTTGATCAGTTTTTGTTGGATTTGAACAATAACTATCATGGTTTAAAATTTGTAGCACACATATCTCAATTTAAAATTCCTTTTCTTGATGTAGAGTTTTATGTAGGAATGAATAGCTTGGTTCAATACAGAACTTTTAGGAAACCTACATCGGTTAATAACTTTTTGCATGCTTGCAGCATGCACCCTTTACATTTGATTAAGGCTTTACCAGAAGGGGAATTTAAAAGGAATTTGAGAAATACTTCAGATAAAAAGCTTTGGGAGGAAGTTTGTGATGGAATTTTGGATAGATTAACATCTCGTGGTTATGATCATGACAAGCTTCAAGCTATAAAATGGAAGTTGTGTAAAGATCAGACATTTAGGATGTGTAGACATGAGAATGTACATTATTCTGAAACTTTTTCAGATTTGAATAGAATATTTTTTGTGTCTAGGTATTCCAATTTCTCCATTATTATGGAGAAAATTATTAGGGGGTTGTGGCATGTGGTATGTGAAGATCCAGCAATTGGTCACCTTTTTCCCAAACATATTACTTTTTCTTATAAAAGGTATCCCAATTTAAAGGAAATTTTGAATAGAAAATTGGAAGTTATGGTAGACAGTAATATTGGGATGTATAGTTGTGGTAGTTGCTCTGTTTGTGATAAAATTAAAAATATGCATGGAATTAAAATAAATGGAAAGAAATATGTTGCTTTTGAGAGATTTGATTGTAGGTCATCTGGTGTAGTATATATTTTAGGATGTGATTGTGTTCCACCTATGTGGTACATTGGTCAAGCCACTAGGAAGATTAAGATTCGCATTCTGGAGCATTTGGGTGATATAAGGAGGGGTAATTTGGAAAGCCCTGTGGCTACTCATTTTTGTAATATACATGATGGTAAAAATGACAGTTTTAGATTCAGTGTACTTGCTAGGCCCCACTTGTGTACAGGGAATTTTAAAACAGCTTTGAATAAACTTGAACAGAGAATGATTAAAGGGTATCACACTTTATTTCCCAAGGGAATGAATTTGGAAAGTTAATGAAATTTATTGTAGTCATAATTTTGAACATTATAAAGTATTTGTTCAGGATTGTGAATTTAAATTTAAATTTATGTATAACAAACTCTATAATGTTTGAATTAAATTTAGTAAAACATGATTTATAGGGCATTACATTGTATTTCTAAGTGAAAGGAATCTATAAAATTGATGAAATTTATTGATATTGTAATTTTGAATATAATAGAGTATTTATTTCAAAGTTGTATTTTTTGTAATACATATATAAGAATTTTGTTAAAAATTAAATAATTTATTCTTTAAAGTGATGGGAAAAAAATGAAAAAATGAAAAGAATATTATATTTGAAGTTTTGCAAATTAATGTTTAGTGTTGAATGAGTTAAAAATGTTTGTAATAATTAATTGTTTAATTAATTGATTGATGCATATATAAAAGAACACTGAAAATGTTTGAATGTGTCCCACTGAAGGCGAACTGCTGAGGTACCAGGACAGACTGAATAAAGATGGATTAATGCCACTTCTGTGTTCCTTCTCTGAGTGCTTTCGTGGTGTATTCTGAAGAATTTGTGGTTTGGCTTTTGAGTTTTTTGGAGTATTGGGCTATGAATGTGTGTAGGTCTTGCAGTTTGTTAGCTATACTTCTTGAGATTAGGTTAATAATAAGTAGGTCTGATGTTTGTTTGTGTGAGAGAATGTTGTTGCATGGACCTGAGTTGGGGTGTATGTCTCCTGAGATTAGTAAACATTTTTTGTAGAATAGTTTGAGTTTTACAGCATGTGCTAGATCTATATTTGTTCTAGGTAGTGTTTGTTTTCTGAGAGGCTGAGTGGCGGGTGTTCTGTATATATAGAATAATGAGCTATCATTAAATAGTGTAGAGCAAATTGTAAAATGTATGTGTTTTGTGTGTGTGTGTGTGTGAAAGTATGTGTTGTGTGGTATGTATTGTTTAATGGTATGTTAGTGGTTGTGGATGTGGTGTAGGTTAGTGTGGAGAGAGTATTAGTACTAGTGGTAAGAATTGCATGGTTAGTGTAGCTACTAGAGATATTCAGATAGGAAGTAAGATGGGTGTGGTAGTGGTTGGATCTTAGTTCTTTAGTTTGGCTATTGGGTGGGGGTTTGGTTTGGGTGTGGCTGGGTGTAATTGAAGGAAGGTGCTGATTGGTGTGGAGATTGGATTGGTTGTCAGGGTCAAGTATAAATGTAGATGCACTGGGGGTGGGTAGGATTTGGTGGTAGGGTAGGGGAGCGGAGTGAGCCCGGAGGGCGAACAGAGCGGGAAGAGCCGAGAGGTGAGGTGGCTCAGGAAAAACAATCAATGAACAGGATTACAACTACAGGTAAAGCCAGGGAGTGGGATTGTATCTTTTGTGGTGCCTGTACTAATAGTATGTTCAAGAACTATTTTAATTCCTTCAAAAGATAATGAAAAACTAGGGAGAAAAGAGAATTATTAAGTAGAAAACACTGTTAGGGGCAGAGATAAATCCTATTTGGTAAGCCTTCAGGTCTAATAAAAGTGGATTTAGCAGGACCTTTTTATGGTAAAATGCTGCCACCTGGTGGCGAATAAGGGGAGTGATTCCCAGAACTTAGGAGTGTGCACAACACTTGTGATGCTTATATGGGGTTATTAGGAGCATTCGGGGGATAACTATGGACTCAGGGGGCTTGCAGCAGGCTGCTATCACATACACTGGTAGGACGCTGGATAATAGTAAACTGCTGATTTGAATTTCAAAACTTTGAATGGCATATGTTCGACAACATATGATCGAAGTTTAAAAGTTCGAATATATAATAAAACAAAAACAAAATTGACCTTAATTGTGCAGGCAGGGGGGCAAACCTCGCAGCACCCCCACACCCCCCTACTTAAATATACCAACTCCGAGATCGCACTTCAGTGCAGAAAAGGGAAATTCTCCCATTCTGCACTGAACTACACCATTACATTTAACCTTTGAATGCTTGAAATTTCGATCATATGATGTTGACCATATGACATTCGAAATTTCAAGCGTTCGTGGATCTGATAGGAACCCTATATATATATATATATATATATACACACACACACACACACACACACACACATATATATATATATCTATAGGCTTACTATCAAAATGTCGATCGCCCATCGTCGAATGTACATACTGTCGACTCCTTTATGCGAAAGCCGTAATGCCGATTCCTCAAGATATCGACAAAAAACACCGAACGTCGACATTTCCGACCGCTACACTAAAACAAGTGCTACCATGAGTCAAAAGGGGGGCGAGATTATGCATTTCGAAATATCGATGTTCGACATTATCAACAGTCGCAGTTTGGAGTTCGCGTTAGTGGTGTCGGCAAGGGGCGATCGACATTTTGATAGTAAACCATATATATATATATATATATATATATATATATATATATATATATATATACACCAATAATTCTATATCCCTTTCCTTTCCATCTTACATCTACAACAGTTACTCTCCTCATACCACTAATATAAAATCCAGCACTTTAACTGATTACTTAAATAATACTGCTACACCTGAACCTGTCTCTATACCTATATTCCAGATAATTTTACCTTCCATAACCTTTCCTTTTGTACGTTGTCATCTTCTGGAAATATTCTCATGTTTTCTATTGTACACTTTATATTTTAATACTATTTACATTTACTGCTAATATTCTCAGTGATATATTTTATATCATTTACACTGTCTTAAAAAAAACTACCCTTTACCTTTCTTATTCTCTTTTAAGCTTACTTCTAAAAATGTTCTTTTCCTATCTTTTACTGTTTTTCCAATCCAATTTTACTTCCATTCACTGCTTTGCAGTTCATTTCTTCTTCTTGACTTATATCTGACATCCTTCCATTTCTTTGCTCATCACTTTTTCTTTCCTTAATTTTGGTATTTTCTTTTTTTTCACTTTTACCTGTCATTAGATTTTGATTTTCTTCCACTTTTTTTTTGTTCTTTTTTATTACTTCATTTAGCTCTGTCTCTTGATCAAGATTTAGATCTGTCTCTTCCGCTTTTTATGCTCTTCTATATTTTGCTTATAATCCACCCATAAATGTTTTGACTTTTCACATTTAAAACATTTTAAATCACACATGTTAAGTTGTCAATCTCGCCTTCATTCTTGCTTGATGGGTTCGGAGCCGATCCCTCGGCTCCGACTCGGCACTTGCTAAGCTCGAGAGTCACTTTTACCAGCTCGAGGCAGCCCCATATCCCATGATGCAAGGCGGTAAGTACCCAGATCTCGTTTGCCGCTTCGCTTATGAGGTCCTCCTTTTGCCAGCTCCTGGTAAGTGATTTACTAATTCGCTAATTTAGCCCCTTTTAACTTAAAAACCCTTTATTGTTAGTTTTTATTTAGTTTTAAACCCTTTCTGACAGAAATTTATCTGTCTCTTATTATTTTTTTAGTCAGACTTTACCCATCCCATCCCCCCCCCTGTTAGGGTGTGTGTGTGTGTTTGTAGTTATACCTTTTTGGTATATTTAATTTTTAAAATTCTTTGACTGGTGTGTGTGTGTGCTTGTGTACACCATGTCAAAAGATAGGGTCTCAGGCTTTAAGAAGTGTGACTCGTGCTGTCAGAAGATGTCTCTGACAGACGGTCACACTTCTTGCCTTTATTGCCTGGGGCCTCTTCACCTGCAGGACTCCTGTGCTATATGTCATTCTTTCAGCCAGAGAGTCCTGCAGGAAAGAAGAAACAAATTGATACTCAGGGGCCTTCTTAAGCTGGAGGGCTCTCCGGCTAAGTCGGCTCCACCTAAGACTACCAAGTCTTCCAAGGCCCAGGCTTCTGTGTCAAAGCCTGCGGCCTCGGCTCCGACTCGTTCTGAGTCAAGATCGGCTCCGGCTGGAGCCGATTCTGGCTTAACCAAGCCTTCGGCACCGATGGCTATCGGTGCCGATTCTGCATCGACCACTTCGGTGTCGGCTCCGACCACCATGTGGCACAGGCATCGGTGTCGGCTCCGATCGGCTCCGACACCGTTACTTTTTTGGATGTGTCGGCTCCGGCTGGAGCCGATGCATCGAGGCTACCTGTCGGCTCCGATAAGTTGTCGGCTCCGACAGGTTCAATAGTTTCATCGGTTCCGATGGCTCCTTCGAGGAAGAGGTCGAGGTCTCCTTCCTTGGAGCCGATACTTTCGGCTCCGGCTTCACCTCTCCTCTCGGAACGGAGCCATCGGAGCCGATCTTCAAGGTCATCCAGGCTTTCTGACCATGACTTAGAGAGAGTGGTCAGTAGATTACTTAAGTCACAGGCACTGGCCCAAATGTTACATAGTCCGTCTCAACAGACGACTATTGGTCCACACCCCATTACAGTTCCTCCTTCAACTCTACCCCAGAGCTTGGAGTTGGAGTCTTCGGGAATGGTTACTGCTACGGCTGGAGGACAGATACCCCCTTCTGTTCCTTCAGCCTCTACTCTTATCTCCTCTTCGAGACCTTCCTTAGAGGGATTCGGTGGCCGGGCTTCCATGGTCTCCTCCGAGGGGGTGAGTGGCATCGGACCCTTGTCCGAACCCGCTCTTCCCCTTGGAGCCTCGGCCTTGGTGAGCTCGGCTCCGACATCTGCCTCGGAGACTTCCCTTTCGGTGGTCCCTGGAGCTCCTAGTTCTTCGGAGCGGGTTCTCTCGGACCTGCCTGGGAGGGGAGCATTCGAGGTGATGAAGAGTGTGCTGGCCACTGGTATCAGTCAGCAGTCTGTTCCCTTAGCTCCTCCCTCTATAGTGCCTGTTGACATCTCTGCCACTTCTCTTGCTACAGGACCCAGAGATCCTCCGCCTCGGGTTTCCCATTGGGAATTTCCCCCTCTTCCGAGGATTCTCCTGATGTTTCGGGAGATCCTCCTAGGAAGAGGACTTGTAAGAGGAAACATGTAGACTCCCCCGAGTCTATCACTTCAGATACTGACTTTGATGAGTCAGAGGGATCCCCAAGATCCCCCTCTGAGGATGTCTCCTTCTCAGACATCCTAGAACTTCTTAAACAGAGGGGAAACTGGCCCACCAACAATCCCTCTGAGGATGAGTCAGTATACCTAGAGGCATTTGGATCTCGGCCCTCCACCTCCTGGGTGTCTCCGCCTTTCGACCCCCTTATGCAGGTTATTGCCCGAAAGGCGTGGGCAGCTCCTGACTCTGTAGAGCCAGTCCCTAGGAGGCCTTCAAAATTTATCACTGCCCCTTGTGATAAGCAATTCCTCACTAAGGGTGTCCCCGCTGATGCCATGGTGGTGGCTGCTGCCACCAAAAAGGAACTTGCAGATCCTTCCATACCCGTCCATCCTCCTAATAAGGACTCTAGGACCATGGATAGATACGGTAAGCGGATGTTTTCCTCAGTGACCTTTGCTATGCGTTCGCTGAATTACCTATGTCACTTCACCAGACTCCAAAGGGATATCCTCAAGGAGCTAGGTGATGTTGTTCAGGATCCTACAGCTGCAGGAGCTCAGGAAAAATTGCTTCGCAGCTAGGAACCCTTAATTCCATTGCAAACTCCTCCATGCGGCTAATATCATATGCTGCTGATGGTGCGAGTAGGGCCGCAGGTACAGGTGTGGCTCTTAGACGCCAAGCCTGGATGCGGCTATGTGACTTTGCAGATCCCTTCAAGGCGTCCTTCACAAATTCTCCCTTTGATGGGTCAGCTTTGTTTGGCCCTCAAGTGAAGGAAACTTTGACCAGGTGTGAGCAGGACGGCAAGACTCTTTCTGCCGTAGGAGTCCGTTTTTCCACCCCTTCTAGACCTTACCCCAAAGGACAGAAAGGTGGCAAAATGTGGTTCCGCAAATCCCAAGGAGTCACGCCGGATTCACGTGGTCAATTTACCCCTAGAGGCAGAGGGGGTAACAACAACAGACGCCGCTCTAGAAGCAGAGGGGGTCCAAAAAACCAGGGAAACAGAGAGCCTCTCTCTGACAAACCCTTTCAGCATCCCTGAGATGTTGCCCGACTGTCCCTCCTTGGAGGCAGTCGGGGGAAGATTATCACTGTACCCAGAAGCCTGGCATTCCCTCACTCAAGACAGATGGGTACAGTCGATCATATCCAAGGGTTACATAATTCCTTTCGAGGAAAGTCCTTTCCCTTCAAATTCCCTTCCAGATGTACCACCCGGTCTAAGGGAAATTGCAGAGTTAGAAGTCTCAAAACTACTGCAAAAAAGAGCCATTCAGCCAGTTACAACAGACCATTCAGAGCCCGGAATCTACTCAAGGTTCTTTTGGTCCCCAAAAGACGGAGACTGGAGACCAATATTGGATCTCAGCAGACTCAACAAGTCTGTGAGGAAGACAAGATTCGAATGGTCACGCTTCAGTCAATTCTGCCCTTCTTACAGAAGGACAACTGGATGTGCTCAATAGATCTTCAGGATGCGTACTATCACATCAAAATTCACAGACGCTCCAGGAGATTTCTCCGCTTCGGCTGGGGTCCAGTCATTTCCAGTTCAGGGCCCTGCCTTTTGGTCTCACTACAGCCCCCAGAGTGTTCACCAAATGTATGGCAGTGGTCACGGCTCACCTGAGACGTCAAGGATTCCAGGTGTTTCCGTATCTCGACGACTGGCTCCTTTCAGCCACCACCAGGCATCAGCTTATTCAAGCCAGGGATTACACAATAAAGCTTTGTACTCTTTTGGGCATCTCGATAAACTTCGAAAAATCATCCTTATCGCCCTGCCAGTCTATTACTTTCATAGGCGCAAACTTAAACACTGTTCGGATGTCAGCTACCCTTACAGATCAAAGAGTTTCAGACATTCAAAGTCATGTCAGGATCATTCTAGCCAACAAGAAAGTACAGGCCAGAATGGTTTTAAAGGTATTAGGCCTCATGGCTGCGGCCATTACTCTTCTTCCCCTGGCTCGCTTCTACATGCGCCTTCTTCAGTGGATGCTGTTCACACAGTGGTCTTACCAACAACTTCCAATGCGTCACCAGATTCTGGTGACACAGACTTGCAAAGATCACCTTGCTTGGTGGATCACATCTCCTCAGATTCACCAAGGCAGGCACTTTGTACCCCCATCCCCGATAGCCACTGTCACCACGGATGCCTCCCTGATCGGGTGGGGGGGTCATTATCAGGGCAGGATGGTTTATGGGACGTGGCAGCCGTTCGAGTACCACCTGCACATAAATGTCCTGGAGATGAGAGCGGTGCTTTTAACGTTGCAAGCCCTCAACGACTTTCTTCCCGTAGGGACAATTGCAGTCCACACAGACAACATGTCTGTAGTTTGGTATATCAACAAACAGGGCGGAACCAAGTCCTACCCCTTGTGTTGAGAAGCGCTCAGACTATGGCAATGGGCGATCTCCTCTCATCGGTTTCTGGTAGCAACGCATATCCCTGGGAAAACCAACATTGTAGCGGACAGATTGAGCAGAGCTATTCTCATGCCTCACGAGTGGTCTCTCAAGCAATCTATAGCGGAAGAGATTTTTCTGGAATGGGGTCGTCCATGTTGCGATCTTTTTGCTACTCCCCAAAACAGCAAATGCCCAGACTTCTTCTCTCTCTTCCCTCTTCCAGGCCATCCCCCCAGAGACGCTCTGACCCAGGATTGGCCCCAGGGACTTCTTTATGCTTTCCCTCCTTTTCCTCTGATCCCTCAAGTTATCCAGAAAGCTACCGTTTTGAGAGCCAAATTGATTCTCATTGCCCCTTACTGGCCTCGACAAGTTTGGTTCCCGTTCCTCCATCGTCACCTTTTGGTGCAGCCGTGGCATCTGGACCCAGTGCCAGATCTTCTGACTCACCAATCCGGTCAGCTGCACCGGTCTATCCCCTCTCTCAACCTCACTGCATGGTTGCTCCACTTCCTTCCTTAGCCAGGCTTCCTTTGATCTCTAACCCAGTTAGAGACATCATAGTAGCTTCTTTAAAATCCTCTACTAGGAGGATTTACGCAAGCAAATGGAAACGTTTCTCTTATTGGGCTAAGGCCAAGAATATTGATCCTTTCACTGCCCCTGTTCAGGCAGTCCTGGATTTCTTAGCAGAGATTTTTCATGCAGGCTCCTCTTCTTCCACAGTCAGAGTTCAATTGGCTGCTATCTCCAACTTTCATGTCGGGGTCGCAGATCATAATATTATGTCCCATAGGCTCTGCAGGGCCTTCTTGAAAGGAATTTTCCTACTAAAGCCTCCAATCAGGAATCCTCCTCCTCAGTGGGATCTAAATTTAGTGCTGACATCCTTGATTCTTCCCCCCTTAGAGCCAGCTGTTTCTTGTTCCCTGAAATTTCTTTCTTGGAAAACTTTATTCCTAGTGGCTATTACATCGGCCAGGAGGGTGTCTGAACTTCATGCTCTATCGGTTCGACCCCGGTAGTTGGTTTTTCACAAAGACAGAGTATCTTTGAGAACTAATCCGACCTTTTGCCTAAGGTCGCTTCAAAGACCAATTTGAATCAATCCATTGATCTCCTGTATTTTTCCCAAACTATTCAGACAGAGCCGAACAAAACTACATTATCTTGATGTCCACCGTCAACTTAGATATTATTTGGACAGAACAAAAAATTTAGAAAATCTGATCAACTTTTTGTTTCCTATGCGGATAATAAAAAAGGCCTTCCTGTTTCTAAAGTGACCTTGTCCAGATGGCTTTCTTCGGTCATCTCTGAAATTTATCTGCTCAGGGAAAACAGCTGTGCTCAAAACCTAAGGCACATTCAACTAGGAGCTTAGCTACTTCTACAGCCTTTCAAGCTAGACTTCCTTTAGACACTATTTGTGCAGCGGCCACTTGGGCCACTCCTCACACTTTTGTTTCCCATTACAAATTGGACTTGGCCTCCAGGGACAGAGCCAGTTTTGGCTCTACAGTCCTCAAGAGTCTGTTCCATTGAGCCACCCAGGATAGAGGTGCTAGGGACGCGGTCCCATCAAGCAAGAATGAAGGCGAGATTGACAACTTAACATTAAGAAGTTATGTACCTACCATAACGTTCCATGTTAGTTGTCTTCTCTCGCCTTCTTTCTTGCGACCCTCCCTCCTTCCCCCAGGCCTGGACAGACCTTGTTATAAGAAATTATTATACTGAAGACCATTCAGACCTGGTCCTTCTTCCATCCTGTAAGTTTCTTCTTCCTTTTGGAAGTGTTTTATGCTTGGTGCTATTGCCCTTTGTCATCAAACGAGATCTGGGTACTTACCGCCTTGCATCATGGGATATGGGGCTGCCTCGAGCTGGTAAAAGTGACTCTCGAGCTTAGCAAGTGCCGAGTCGGAGCCGAGGGATCGGCTCCGAACCCATCAAGCAAGAAAGAAGGCGAGAGAAGACAACTAACATGGAACGTTATGGTAGGTACATAACTTCTTATTTTGCATCATGCCCCACTTTTCCAGAAATACAGCACTTTCTTTTAAAACATTCATTAAATGATCATTTTTTTCCACAAAAAAACACATTTTTGATTGTCCCCAATATTTTACAAACCCTCTATTCCTGTCAACATTTATCAAACTTGTCATATGAACAATAAAGTCATTTTCCATTTTTAACATCACATTACATTCCCATCTGCCAGTCCATAAACCTCTATTGTCATATATTTTTACAATGTACATAAGCTGAGTTTTAGATTAAATGACACACATATATATATATATATATATATATATACATATATATATATATGAAAAAACAACACGAACAGATCCCAAAACGTGATATCAGCAAAACAAACCCAGCTGGAAGATACTGCCAAAACTCCACTTCTAGTAATTCAAAAGCCAACGAAACTCCAAAAAGAAGCACGATGTTAATAGTACAAAAATCTTTTCCTTTATTGACGTTAGCGCTTTCACAGGTGTCCCTCCTTCATCAGACGTTACAAACAAACAGTTATCTTGCATCATTATATAACAGATTTAAAACACATCACTTCCTAATCTAATGACATCATTTCCCTTGTAAATTAAAGAGCCATACACTCAAATGAAGCAGCAAAAGATCTTCCGTAAATCATTTACGAGCACAACAAACATATCAAACTAAGCATTGTCAAGAAATAGCAAAAATAAAATTTCTATCAAAAAACACAACATATATACATGGATATTCACTTAAAAACACATTATAAAACGAAATAAAAATAATAAGGTATTCCGAAATAGCCCTTGTAGTACTATCATTTCATACTACAAGAATTCCAATATTAGCCTACCATTTAGAAACTCTCAGTAGCGCATCATATCGCATAATCAATCCCAAATGGTACCCACATTAAAACCATTATAGAATGATAAAACACTCCCAGGCAGACCCTACAATACTATCATAATATACTACAAAAATCTATTGCCAGTCTGCCGTTTAACTATTCAAACTGTAGGAAGCACACTATACCTAACTATCATATTCTAAGTGATATTTATATTGAATCCTGTATATAACATCATGCCAATACTAGCCTGAATAGATATATTGACCCTTTAAAATAATTAAGATATATACTTAAATTGATACTATACATATATCAAGCACTAAACATCAAATAGAATCTATCATTTAATGGATCTATTCTTCAAGTATGGTCTCAAAGGGACGGAGTCATTAAGACCTCTCCCCCTGTGAGCAGCAAGACGTAGAATCCACTCAGTCTCTGATAATTCAGTTTGATTAACTAGGTCCCCCCCCTTTAGATTCTCTCTCTGGACATGTAACACTTGAAACATAAAAGTATGCTGGTTAAACTGCAGCATATGTCTGGAAATTGCACTACAACTATCCTGCCTGTTAAAACAATACAAGTGGTCCCGAATGCGTTCTCTCAAAGAACGATTGGTCTTGCCCACATAAAACATAAAACATCTCTGGCAGGTAGCTACATACACAAGATTCCTAGTATTACAGTCCGCCCGGCACCTAATCTGCCAGAGTTTACCATCGTTGGAATTCCTGAAAAATCTAGACAAGTCCACATAAGAACATTGAGGGCAAGAACCACACCTTCTGGTTCCTAGATCAATTACTGAATTATTCAGCACATTCATGGTAGATAAATTAGGAAAACACAACTGCTGTTTTAGACTCTTAGAGTTATTAAAAACATATTGTGGACAATTCCCTACAATCTTACAAACTTCCTTGTCCACAGTTAAAATATTCCAATTGTTTGTTATTGCCTTTTGAATTATCTCCAGATTCTTAACATACGGTATGGCTATACGCTGTGTATTGCCAATGTCACAAGACTTCCTTTTATATACATACTCATGATCTGAATAGTAGGGCTTACCCCTACTATCCCTCAGCTTAACCACATCATTACAAACTTTCTCAACTACTGTATGATCATAACCCCTCCTGCACACATCGCTACTCAATTTACTTAGTTCCTGATGAAAAGAAACATCATTGGAACAAAGTCTAGAAATCCTCAGACCTTGTCCTTTAACTACATTAGCAAAAGTTCTGGGATGATGCATGCTATCCGCTTGCAGAAATGATGTTCTATGGCATTTCTTCCTAAAAACATTGGTATTGTAAGAACTACCTTCACGGGTTATAGTGACATCTAAAAAATCGATGGATTCGTTCGAATAATCCATCGTAAATTTGAGGAAACAATTCAACCCATTAACATGTTCAAGGAAGGAACTCAATTCGGCACCTGTTCCCTGCCATAGGAGAAAGAGGTCGTCCACAAAGCATCTATAGAAGACGACCTGCGGATGAACAAATAAGACCTCTCTCTCCCAAGATGCCAATACGAGATTGGCATACGTATTGGCACAACTGGTGCCCATCGCCACACCAGTACATTGCCGATATAATCTATCTGAAAACATGAAAAAATTATTGTCAAGTACTGTCTCAAGGAGTAGAGTCAAAAAATCAACATCAGTGATCGACAGAGTTTCACACAACAAATTTTTAACCATGGCAATACCATCAATGTTAGGTATGTAAGTAAATAAGGAAACTACATCTAGAGTTACCATAAGAAGAGTCTCCACATTACCAAAATCTTGGACAAACTTATAGAGGTCAGTTAAAAAATGTCCAGTGTCCCTTAAGACATGCTGAAACCTATTAAGTGTGTTCCTCTCTAAGGGGGGGGGGGGGACCTAGTTAATCAAACTGAATTATCAGAGACTGAGTGGATTCTACGTCTTGCTGCTCACAGGGGGAGAGGTCTTAATGACTCCGTCCCTTTGAGACCATACTTGAAGAATAGATCCATTAAATGATAGATTCTATTTGATGTTTAGTGCTTGATATATGTATAGTATCAATTTAAGTATATATCTTAATTATTTTAAAGGGTCAATATATCTATTCAGGCTAGTATTGGCATGATGTTATATATAGGATTCAATATAAATATCACTTAGAATATGACAGTTAGGTATAGTGTGCTTCCTACAGTTTGAATAGTTAAACGGCAGACTGGCAATAGATTTTTGTAGTATATTATGATAGTATTGTAGGGTCTGCCTGGGAGTGTTTTATCATTCTATAATGGTTTTAATGTGGGTACCATTTGGGATTGATTATGCGATATGATGCGCTACTGAGAGTTTCTAAATGGTAGGCTAATATTGGAATTCTTGTAGTATGAAATGATAGTACTACAAGGGCTATTTGGGAATACCTTATTATTTTTATTTCGTTTTATAATGTGTTTTTAAGTGAATATCCATGTATATATGTTGTGTTTTTTGATAGAAATTTTATTTTTGCTATTTCTTGACAATGCTTAGTTTGATATGTTTGTTGTGCTCGTAAATGATTTACGGAAGATCTTTTGCTGCTTCATTTGAGTGTATGGCTCTTTAATTTACAAGGGAAATGATGTCATTAGATTAGGAAGTGATGTGTTTTAAATCTGTTATATAATGATGCAAGATAACTGTTTGTTTGTAACGTCTGATGAAGCAGGGACATCTGTGAAAGCGCTAACGTCAATAAAGGAAAAGATTTTTGTACTATTAACATCGTGTTTCTTTTTGGAGTTTCGTTGGCTTTTGAATTACTAGAAGTGGAGTTTTGGCAGTATCTTCCAGCTGGGTTTGTTTTGCTGATATATATATATATATATATATATATATATATATATATATATATATATATATATATATATATATATATATATATATATATATATTTATATGGGTTCCAGGAATGAAGTCAACTTTCATTAAAGCCTACATCTATTTCGTTAAGCATGTGGTTGACAGGTGTGAAGGACTGCCACATTACCAGGGTTGGAGAATGTTAGTATGAAACTAGTAATGATCTGTATAAGTAGTGGGGCTTATTTGATCAAAACACGATCTGGGAAAGAAAATAAATAAGGTGGGTAAAACCAAATGCTAAAGTTTACTGTTACAGTGATCTTTCCTCAAAAATCCACTGTTATGGTAAGTGCCTTAGACACAACTCTAATTTCTGTGTTTACTGTGTGTCTGTGACTGCCATAGTAGCAAGATAGTGTCCAATTCTGCAGGCAGGAAGAGGTGCAAGAGCAGGGATTCCATTGAGTCTATACCTGTAACCTTTATGATATACCAGTATGGTAGTTTTCAAGGGACAGAGCTTTGCAGCCAGGTTGCTCTTACAGGGTTTAGAGTTCCATCAGCAGTGGCAGTGACTTGACGTTCTAATTATATCACTTGAGAGACTTTCAGAAGGGCAGGGAAGCACATCCTAAAGCTTCTATTCTTCCTCCAAAGTGGCAGTTATAGTATTTGAAGCATAACTGCTCCTGGCAGCTAACAAAAGATAGATAGAAGGCATATAGTGGAGTGAATCTCACATCAACTTCACCTCCACAGACATCAGGATCAGCCCTACAGATGTCGGCATTAATCCTTAAGGCATTCATATTCACTTCACAGGATCAGTCCAACAGATGTCAGCATCATCATTACACCACTGCCACCTGGTTCAGATCAACAGACACCAGCATTAGCCCTGCAAACATCAGTATATCACACAACTTTCTGCATTAACTCCACACAAATCAGCATCAGCTTTATAGGCATCAGCAGCACCTTCTAACCAGCAACATTTTCTCC
Source organism: Protopterus annectens (assembly GCF_019279795.1). Taxonomy (NCBI): domain Eukaryota; kingdom Metazoa; phylum Chordata; order Ceratodontiformes; family Protopteridae; genus Protopterus; species Protopterus annectens. Next base: position 643,767,812 of record NC_056743.1, read on the forward strand.
ATCAGCCATAGAGATTAATGTGATGCACCCTAACAGAACAAAAAATGAGATTGTGCCATTACTAAATTCTGATTTCATGAATTCTTCCATGGACTATTCCATATTATTGATATGTCCAGCTACTTTTCTGTTTACAAGTAGCAGAGGACAGACAAGGGTAAATTCCCCAAGTTAGAAATTAAGTTATAGTTCCATGAGTGTGAAAACATCTGCTAAGGCTCTAGTTCGGGTAGGATAAGCCAGAGAGCATGCTTGGATGGCACTCTGGGTGCATGCATAAAGCTCCACTGAGATCACTCAGACTAAACAGGTAGTAAATCAAAATATGCAGTAACTGTGAACATGAAAACATAAAATTTACTTTTGCTTTGTCTGGAATGTTTTTCAGAGGGTCTCTGACTTTAAATTTAAATTTCTTTGCTGAAGTATGCAAAGTAGTTTGTTGTAATGAAAATGAAAATGTACATTTAGATCCACTTAGTTGATCCACATCCTACAAAGAGACATGTCTGCTTTTTTATGTGTAGTACATCTTCTAAAGAATTCTATTGCTCTTTCAGCGTTCTCGTACTGGCAAGAAGGAAAACTGCATAGGATCCATTGTGTCAGAGTATTTTGTTATCACTGCTGCCCATTGCTTCCGAGTAGAAGATGTAGAACGAGAAATAAATGTGAAAGTTGGTAAGACTTCTGTGTGTGCCAGTGTGGATGTCTTTATAACAAAAGAGGGAATTGTATCTTGTGCTGGTAAAAATCACAGTCCATATTATCCTCAGTTGCTTTGGAGTGTGTAGGACATAGTTAAAAGTTTGTGTTAATGAGGTAAAGAAAATGCATTTGTGAGTCCTTAGAGTCAATTGTAAATATCTGTGACTTGTAGTGTAATATATATAATTGTGTTATACTTTTCAGCTCATGACTGAAAAAGTCCATATTGATAAGCCCCTAATCTGCTCATCAAATGTATTAATATGATTACTTTAAGGGTACATCTGGTTTGGAAAATACCTTTCCACCTATGAACTGATTGCTTTTTTGTGGGGATATTGTAAGCATTAACTTTGTAACTTTGCAGAGAACTTATCATGGTGTATGAAACATGCAGTTCACACTCTCAGATCAAGAAAATAATATTTGAAGGACTTCCAAGATGGCTGCTCACTGATCAACTGCTTAATTTCAGCTCTCCCAATATGAAAAAAGAAACTGAGAAGTTAAAGCCACTGACATTGTCGGCTTGAGTAAAATTAATTTACTGGCTAGTAAGCCTACTGTCTGGATGCCAGCAAAGAAAACAATTACAGTTTAGTTTTACTTAAAGATAGCAAGAAGTGTTTTAATTAGGGCTAAAATTTAGTACTTTCTGAAAGCAGTCAAGTTTTTTTCACACATGGGGAGGGAACAGAGATAAAAAGTAAAAGACACCAATCATTGTAAGTAGGCTGCAGCATGCACCTTACCATGGGTAACCTTAATTTTAGGTTGAGTAATGCCTGTGGGTGTGGCTGTCAATTTGGGTAATTGCTCCTTTCTGAAAGGTTAAATATCATAGGTTCATAGGCTGATAGGTGTTTATTAGGCTAACGACCACAAGGGCCTTTTTAAGCCTAGCCATGCATCCCAAATCTCTGACAAGTTCTGATACCCTTGATAAGCATAAGCATGGGTCTGGGAGATGAACTACTTACAGGTTACCTGTGTCCATTAGAGAAATCGGTGCCAAACCAGGGATGAATTTCCGGTTTCCCCTCTAATTGTCCAAGTTGCACTTGAATTGGGTTAGGAAGGAATTCTGTTTTTTTTTCACCTGCATTTTTAAAGATGTCCATAGTTTTGTCTGTTTGTTTGAATTCAATAGGTGATGTGGGAATTTCTAAAATGTATGTGTTTTTTTGTTTGAAGGTTGTCATTATGACAAAATGTCTTGAAAAATGTGAGATATGTTTAAATTGAGATGAGAAGAAATAACTGCATAAAAGATCAGCCTGACAAATATTAGTGTGTGCACGTAACACAAAAGTTGGAAATATACACTAAAAAAACTGACATGTATGATAGATGAGAGCAACATATTGGCCTGACAAATTTTAGTATGTGCATGGAACACAAAAGTTGGAAATGTACATTAAAAAACGGACATGTACAATAGGTGAGCACAACAGCTTTTTGTCATAATGGCTACACTGTCTGTGTTATCTTGGAATATAAATGGCCTTACAGGCATAACCAAAAATGAGTATTAAGAAATGCATAGTACAAATAACAATGCTACAGGAAACACATTTAGTAAGAAATAAACATGTGAATTTGATAAAAACGGGATTTCAGAATATTCAGCAGAATATCAGGGACAGAGAAAAAGGGAAGTAATTATACTATTTGCTACAGGGACTTCAATGGTGATTAAGGAGGAAAAACACAATAATGGTAGATTTATGGTAGTAAGCGGCAAGGGATTTCAGAATATTCAGCAGAATATCAGGGACAGAGGAAAAGGGAAGTAATTATACTATTTGCTACAGGAGCTTCAATCGTGACTAAGGAGGAAAAAGACAATAATGGTAGATTTATGGTAGTAAGCAGCTATTGACAATGAAGGAGGATTATGCTGGCATGTATTTATATTCCACCAAAAACTGGTATTATGGAGTTTTGGACAATTTTAAGAGAAATAATCATCTTTCAGCAAGGAATATTACTAATAGGTGGAGACTGGAACTTGATTTTAAATAGTGAGGATGCATCAGAGGGACCTAGAAGGGAAAATATAATAAAATGGGAATAGGATTGTTAGTCTAGGATGTCCTGCAGTGGAGACATTAATCTTTGTTTGCTCATTATTATTCATATTACAAGTTTATATTCTTATTTTAATTTTTTTTCACTGAGAGACATGTGTTGTTGAGGTATAATGTGGGAGGCAGAACAATTTACTGTAAATGTTGAATTATGTCACTCTATACTGGAAATATTGTTAGTTGTTTGCTAGTAATTATGAACTTAAGCAATATTTCCATATACACTCAATACTTTAAAACACAAACGACTTACAAACTGTTGCATGAATTTAGATGAAAATGTTAAATGTTGAAGAAAACTGTCTCTGATATTTGGACTATAAGTAGCGCATCTATAGAGATATCCAGTATTATTTGTTTTGGTAGTTATACAATTGAGTATGTTTTCATATTTCTATAAATATCTCAATAAACATGCACTTATAGAGGAATTTGTTGTTGTCATAAAAACGTTTGTCTGGTTAACAAAAATATTCTAACAATATATGTCTGGGGTATATGGTTTATTCTAACAATATATGTCTGGGGTATATGGTTTCAAGATATGAACATTTGTGAAAGTTTACAAAAATATAATTTCAGCTTTGGGTGCATTATAATATATTATAGTATTTCCAGAAATGACTGAATACAGTAACTATTAGCACTGTAAAGGATACTTCTTATGGATAACATTGCTATTTGTACTGTTTTAATAGCTTTTATCATTCTTAAAATATTTAGATTTGTTTAGCTTATGCTTTTTAAGTTTATTTTTCAGAAAATGCTCTGGAATGCAAGATGTGTGCAGGCTGCTAGAGGTGTGACATTCCACACCACATAGGTGTTAATGAGTTAATAAAGACCTGGAGGATTTTATCTGAGAAGGGAACAGGGCAAGATTTAAGTGGGATACATTGATCCTTCCAACAGAACAATCTGATGTAGAATTACCTGATTTGATTGGATATTTTAAAGATAAGACCCATGTACATAACACAACACAAGCGGAAAGTTATAATTCAAAATGGAAAGGGATGATGATGACGTGGGGGGGTCAAGAAATAAAAATAGAGTGAGATTTTGTATGCAGATCCTTTAGGACAATAATAACCATACACAATATTATATTAATAAAGTAGCAGCAAGTATTCTAAAACTGGAGAAAGGTGATAGTGCCAGTAGGGATAAATGCAAGCAGGGGTATAGAAAACAGGCAAGAGGGGGCTGGAATTTATTGGAAAAAACTGACAAAGGAACCAAGGTATTGGGAGCAAATAACTACAGATGAAAATGTAACAGAGTGGAATGAGGCCAAGAAGATGTTTGGACTGCAGGCTAAAGATTGCCTTCTCTACCAGGGTTGATATCAGAGTACATGCATATGGAAAGGGATAGTGCAATCTAAGTGAAATACCTGCACTGGTAGAGTTTTTAGATGAATCCAGAACAGAAGATGCTGTTAAAAAGGAATAATTTGTAGGGCATATAAAATATTGCACAATAGCTATAGGAGTCAGTCAGAGGAAGTTAGAAGAGATTGGGAAGACAGACTGGAAATCAATTTACAGGAAAACAATGGGAGGACATATATATGGCTCTCAAGTGTGCAAAAAAGTCCAGAAGGTTTTGGATCTTTGCTTGGAAGTAGTTGCATAGGTATTTTTAAACCAAAGGCAGACTTCATAGAATTTTCCTCTGGTAGATAGCAGATGTTGGAAGTGTGATAGAGAAGAAAGAGGTAACTGAAAACATATGTTTTGAGATTGCAGTGAGTTGGCATATGTAAAAAAGCTCCCACAGAGTTGTATTTCAGAAATATTGGGTGAGCAAATGGCTGTAACTAAGGAAATTATTTTTTTGAGATTGAACACAGGATCTGAATTGCTTAGACATAGTAAAGCCTTGTTTAGTTTAATTCTTTTCCCTGCCAAAAAAGCAGTGACTAGAAATTTTGAATCAAAGTCTAAACCAACTGCATTTGGCATATTGAATATTATAAGACAGATCAAAGAACTGGATGTGAAATCTTTAGAAAAGGGAAGGAACAAAATAGATAGAAATAAGTGAAAACCATGGTAACAGTGCATGCAGAATAATATTCAGGAGGAGAAGTGGAGTTTAAGGAACTGTGGTTCCGCAAGTCCGAAGGTTTTGCACCATATGCTTCTGATGAAGGCCCCCAAGACAAAGGGGACAGAGGTGGACTGCAGAGCCAAGGCTTTCAGGGGGGCTTCTTCGATAAGCCTTTACAGTGCTCCTGAACAGTTGCCAACTGCTGCACTCTGCTTATCTCCGCAGTCCATGGCCTGGATGTCCATCACATGAGATGCTGGGGTGCAGAGGATTATAACCAAAGTTTACATAATTCCCTTTTTGTCTCATCCCAGATGCACAAAGAAACTAGAAGCTAGACCAGTAAACTATCCAAGAGATCCCATCAGACCAGCAAGGATCCAGAATTTACTCAGGGTTCTTCTTGGTGCCAAAGAAAAATAGGGAGCTAAGGCAAATAATGAAACTCAGCCACTTGAACCTATAGATGAAAAATAAAATTATGGATGAGCATGGTACAGTCCATTCTTCTTTTGATAAGGAAGGATGACTGAGTGTGCCAGATAGATATCCAGGATGCATACTATCACATAAGGATGGACAAGCATTTCAGAAAGTTTCTCTGCTTCCATATGAAGCCACTTACTTTCAGTTCACAGCCCTGTACTTTGATCTCACCACAGCCCCCTGGCTATTCACCAAATGCATGACAGTAGTTGTAGCTCATCTCAGGCTGTTGGGGTTTTAGTTATTCCCATAACTGGATGACCACCCACCCCAGAAATCTACTTCTTCAAGCCACAGCTGGAGATAACAACGCAGCACCAATTTTTACCGAAATCAGACAATGTGACCTAGACAAACTAGAATCATGCTACAATAAAATAGCCAAGTTTGCTACTAACTCAGCCTATAGAACCCATCGCTGTACTGCACTAAAAGAACTAAAATGGCTTGAGCTACCACAGCTACTTAACTATCACCAGCTGGGCACAGCCTACAGTATTCTCAAATATCCTGAAAAAAAAACTCATTATCCAATCTACTTACTGTCTATACTGCAAACCGGTACCCAAGATCTATTGAAAAATCTCACCTCTCCATCACCAAGGCTAACAATAATGCATGGAAAGCGCTCTACTCCCACACCGTTGAAAGAATTTGGAACTCTCTTCCCCTATCCTTGTCCACTGCCCCATCCACATCCATATTTAAAAACTCCCTCAAATCGCACCTTCTTAGTACCTGGTTATGCCCTTGTATCACATAACCCTACCCATACTACTATTAACTCCTCAAACTCCTCTCTGATCACATGCTGGATCTTTGATCCCCTGTAGACTTGGTCATATGAAAGGGTACTTTTAACTGTAGAATCTTGATATATTTTCTTCTCTTACCAATGTAGAACTGACATTGTCTTTTTGCCTATGTTCTATATCTTCTTTTACCCGGAGTGTTTTATTAATTTCTTGTTGTTATATTACTATGCTCAGCATACATGATAAAACCTGTTTTGTGTATTATGCTGGATGGACTGTAACTGACATTGTTTTTTACCTGTGTTCTATATCTTTTTACCTAGAGTGTTTTATTAATTTCTTATTATATTACTACGCTCAGCATACATGATGTAACCTGTTCTGTGTATTATGTTGGATGTACTGTATTTGTATAACTTGATGCCGGAGCTTTTCTCCCCAGGCCTCCGCTGAGAATGGACCTGGTCCAGTCAGAATTTCCTGGTTAGCAAATTTAAATAAATAAATAAAATAAATAAATAAGTTTTGGAATTTCTGGTAGATATTTTTAATCATGGTGCTAGCTTTTCTATGGTTAAGGTGCAATTAACAGCGATCTCTAATTTTCACATAGGGGATAATTCAGCTTCCTTGGCTTCGTCCAAGATTTGTACAGCCTTTTTGAAGGGGACCTTTCTCCTTAGGTCTCCAGTTAAGGACCCAATGCCCCCTTGGGAGCTCACCTTGGTGCTGCAAGCTCCCCCCCCCCATTGAACCAGCAGCTACAGTTGAGTTGCAGTTCCTTTCTTGGAAGATGGCCTTTTTGGTTGCAGTTAACTCAGCCATGAGAGTTTTGGAGATCCAAGCTTTGTCTATTAAGCCTATTTGTATGGTATTTCATAAAGACAAGGTATCTCTGCAGACAAATCCATCATTCGTGCCAAAAGTGGCATCAGAGTCTAATATTAACCAGGTCATCAATCTTCCAGTTTTCTTTCCAAATTTATAGAATAAAGGAGTCTACAAGTTGCATTTGCTTGATGTCCACAGGCAGTTGCATTTCTATTTGCATAGAACAAAATCCTTTCATAAGTCTAATCAACTTTTTGTTTCCTTTTCCCCACCCTTTTTGGGAAAGCCTGTCCCTTAGGTTACGTTTGCTCATTGGATTTCTGAGTGCATTTCGTTAGCTTATTGAGCCAAAGGGTTATCTCCTCCAGGGCATGTCCAGGCGCATTCCACCAGGTCTGTTGCTCCTTCTGCGGCCTTTTGGTCCAGGGTTTTCAGGGATAATGTTTGTTCTACTGCTACCTGGTCATCACCACACACATTTATCCCCCATTATAAATTGGACCTTCTTTGCAGAAACAGGGCATCCTTTGGCTCAGCCATGCTCCAGAACATCCTTCCATGAGGACCTCCCAGGGTTCATTGGTAGCTGAGGACTCTGTCCCACAGGTTGAAGATCAAGTTAAAACAACTTGAGATAAAAAAAGTTCTGTACTCACCATAACATTCCATCTGAGTTGTTGCTTTTCATTTGTTTTCAACCATCCCTCCCTCCTTCCCCCTGTCTTGTGTGGGCTGTATAGTGAACTAGATGGAAGAGGCATAGCCCCTCTACTTTAACTATTTTTCTCCCTTGTGAGTTGTGTGACAATGCCTGGTCTATAGGTATATGGTGTAGGTTGGGGCGCTGCTGTTATGCAACAAACTCGATCTGAGGGGAGGAGGGAGACAGGGGCATTATGGGTAGGGGAGGGATTTGGAGCTTGGATCCAGTGCTGGAGTATGCAGCCGAGTCAGATCCATTCTGGATCTAGGTCCCACAGGTTGATGACAAATAAAAAACAACAACTGAGATGGAACATTATGGTGAGTACATAACTTGTTTTTCTCAATAATAAGGGCAAGGTATTTTTAAGCAGTTTTTCCAAGTCCACACACAGTTCTTTAATTTCTATTTTATTACAAGTGTTCTTATGATTGGATAAATACCCCGCTTCCTTGAACACATCGCAGTCAAGATTTAATATGGATGAGACATCTTTGAACATTGAGTGTTCATTACTAAACACTGAACCAAAAGCCGGGCCATTACCTGCTATAACAGTCCTCGTTTCTTCTTCTGAACTGCTCAACTGAAACCTTTCAAGAACAGGATTCAGCTCCTTATTTTTAGTCAGCTGGGCCAAAGATTTCTGAATTTTAATAATGGACTCAAAAAAGAACCTGAAGCATATTTCAGCTATCAGGTGTAGAATGTAAGGTAACATTCATCAAATCATCTCAAATTCCATTTGCCCTCAGGAGGAATGGTAATTCAACTAATAAAATAGCAAACCAATAGTGAAAAAACAAACATACCATGAAAAATTCACCAAATGCAGGTGATAGAGGTGAAACACTGTAGCACTTTAGAGTAATAACATTTTAATAACCGCTTTTGTCATGCAAATTACTTCCTCTGAATAATTCCATCAACAAAGTCCTACATTTAAATATATCCCCTGTACCAATCATGTTGCTTATCCGGTCAGGATAAAACAGGCAAACAGTTGTGGATTTGGTTGAAGCAGCTTTATTATATACAAACACATCAGGATTGAGGCTTAGTAACTTAAACTTAGATAAACTTATAAACAGGCTGACTACTGCACTCATACTTGTTAACACTCTGGCTGTTCTCTCAAAATGCACTGCTGCCTGCACATGCTCTCTCTTTATATGCATGTGCCCACACTTGGAAATGCTTCTTAAAATTACAACACACGCTCTGTTCTACATCCTCTTTCTTTGAGAAACAGGTCATACCTAAACTGACAACATTCATTGACATGCAGTTGCACAGAAATGATCCTTTGACATGCAGTTATGCAGAACTAATTCTTTGACATGCAATCATAAAAAACTAAATGTTGCTGTGTATTTTACACTAGGTCTAGAAATATGACCTTATGGTGTGACATAAAAATTAGAATCGGGTGTAGCAACAGGGACTGTCTTTAATGAATGTTCAGTTTTAGGGACATCTGGGACATTATCAGGAATGGGAATAGATACTGAGACATATTATTCAACAGGAACATTGTCTGGGTTGCTCTGAGATCTAGAATCTATATCAGAGGTACAATGCTGCGATATCAATTCAGACGTCAGAAGAAGAAGATGCCTGCAGTTTCTCCTGTATTCTGTACCCTCAGATTCCACTAAGTAGGATCTCGGCTCAGCACATATACCTGTCACTTGAACAATTCGATCAAATCCTTTCTCCATTTGCATCCTCACTGTCTCTCCTTCTTTCAATAGATGAAGAAATCTGCTTGTGGTATCATAGCTGGACTTCTGAAAATAATGCTTTTTAAATAGTTGGACTTTGATTGTTCTGTTGTTTATAGCATTAGGAACCAACAAACTGAAACTGATAGGCAAGGTTGTTCTGGTTTGCCTAGTTTGAATTCTCTGAGCAGGTGAGCCAAGTAGGTTGTTACATGGTATATTTCTGAGATTAAGTAAATTCAAGAAGATATCAGTATTGTAACGCTTTGATCTCCCTAGTAATTGCTTTGCTCTCTGTACTGCATGATCAGCCAGGCTGTTTGACTGTGGGTATTCCGGACTGCTAGCAGTATGGACAAAGTCCCACTCTTTTGCAAATTTCTGAAATAATTGACTGGTAAATTGGGTACCATTTTCAGAAATAGCTTTGTGTGGACTACCATGAACTGAGAAATAAAGCTTCAGCTTAGTAATAACAGTACTGGACATTAGGTTAGGTAGCAAATCAATCACAAACCAGTTTGAATAAGAGAGTTCCGAAAACTGATTAATGGAGACTGAGGAACAACTTTTCACTTTACATTCTACACCAGGGACCTCAAGATGTAACCCGTCAACTAGTGATAGTTTGAGGGATTTAATTGGAAGTCGGACAACGCGTACCAGGACAGGAATTGAAGGGCACGAAGTTCCGCTTCCGAATTCCAGCGCGAACGCTAGAGACGGAGACAACGCTGAACGCAGAAGAGGCCCAGTTATACCTGAACTCAAGGAAGTTCTTTCAGCTCCAAAATTTGGATTTACACAAACTGTTTGAGACATGGGTACATTAAATAAGCAACTAGAAGAGTTTGAAAAGACTTTGAGGAAATTTAAAACACTACAAATGGACAACGGTTACCTCGAGAGATCTTTGAAACTCAAACAGGTACCTAAAGGACTTCAGGTTTTTAAGGTACCATTTGGATTTGAGAATAACACTGAACTGTTTGACAAACTTATAAATATTTTTGATAATACTGGTATGCAATTGATGAAACTGATAATTAAAAATAATAATTTTAAATTAGCTAAGTTAAATGAGACTTTGACAATATTGGATGAAAGTATTAGACATGATTTATTGTACGAACATAATAAACATAGATTTGATAACATAATACTTGATATGAACAGATTTGTTAGTAATGGCTTAGATATTAAGAACAACAAACTGCACAGGGACACAGATGAATACACGAACAGGAAGGCTTATGCTCATTTTAGGGAATATAAACGTTTTAATAATACTACAAACAACAACGTGGTGACAGACAACAAGAACAAAAATAATAGGGGCATGATACCACTTAGAGAAAATACAAATTATACGAGGGTACAGGATGGTGTAAGAAATGCTAATCAGCCTTTTTTAGAGGAACCCACCATAAGGAGATCGGAGCGCCTGAAGGAGCGCTACCAAGGCCAGTACCAATAATATTACAAAAATGGGGACAGAAGGTACAAAACACAATCACATTATTGAAAGAAAACACTTTAATACTTTTAGATGAAAGTATTGAAGCACCTAAAACTGGTTTGGTAAAAGTGTTGGAAAAAGATAGATTAAACATTATAGAACAAGTACCTGAAAAGATGATAGACATGAATTTAGATGTTTTTAGATGTGAACAACATGTCACAAATGTACATACACCAAGTGATTGCATTGAGTGTAAGGGTACATCCTTAGTTAAAAACATTCTAGACACAGAAAAGGTAGAATATTTTGATATATTCGATGAAGAACAAGAGGAACATGAGTATAATTGTGATATAATCACAGAAGGTGGATTCACTGTATATAATTATACAGATAAAAATCTGGATGTGAAATATATGTCGCTCTTTAAGAAAGGATTTAGGTACATACCCACTTTTAAATCAGATATTGGCAAAATTATGATCAATTTTAGATTATATTCCAGGTTGTTGAACCTGAAGATGTTTTATTCTAAAAGAGTTGATGGAAACATAGGATATGATACAAAAAATGTTACCTTAAAGAGATCAAGTACTTTTATACCACCTCAAAACCCAATAATCTATTTATTTGAAATGCTTTGTGAATTGCAGATTAGGAAGGCACTAAAAAGAAGAAGTGAATTTGATGATAACTTGACAACAGCGGAGAGGTTTTGTTTAAAAGAAATAACTACATCAAACAACTATAGAATTATGAAACCTGATAAGGGGGGAGGGGTGGTATTGATGACGAAGGTGGATTATCAGAATAAAATGACAGATATGCTGAGTGATGATAGTATTTATGAAAGAGTTTCTAGGTATGAAATGATTAAAGCATACACTAAGGTTGATTGGCAATTGTATGAATATTTAATGGATGGTACAATCAACAAAGACGAATATGATTATTTACTAGTGGAATATCCGACTACACCTTCAATTTTTGGGATACCAAAAATCCATAAAAACACGTCTAACCCCCCCCTTTTAGACCAATAGTAGCAGCAAAACATTCTAAATTGGAGGCAATGGCACATTATATAGATGTAAATTGTAAAGAGGTATTAAACAAACTACACCATATACTTAAAGACTCTTGGCATTGTTTGGAAATTATAAAAGAACATTTATCTGATATCAAACAAGATACCATCATGGTAACTATAGATATAGTTAATTTATTTTTAGTAATACCACATGATTTAGGACTGCAATTGCTTGAGGCTAGCTTGGAGGCCTTTAGTGGTTTTCACACTGTTAAACGTAAACTATTGGTTGAGATGATGGATATGATATTAACCAATAATTATTTTCAACAAGGTGGTGAATATTTCAAACAATGCTCAGGAGTGGCTATGAGAGCAAAATGTGCACCTATATATGCAAACTTAGTATTAGCAATGTGGGAAAAACAAAAAATTTTCACAAGTGGTTTTTGGTCCAATATAACTTTATACCTTAGATTTCTAGATGACATTATATTTTTTTGGAAAGGTAAGGAAGATGAAGTTAAGGAATTCATGGAATATATGGAAAGTACAACTGCTTTCCTAAAATTTACATTTAATATACAAAAGGAGAAATGTGAATATTTAGATATACAGTTACAAAAAGTGGAAGACAGAATAGAATCCAATATGTATAGGAAAAAACATATTCTAATTCGTATTTACATTTTAATAGTTGTCACCCCTACTTCCAAAAAAGAAACCTGGTGAAAGGTCAGATGGTAAGATTATCTAGGATCATAAGTAATGACTAATGACACAGATTATGTAAAAGAGATAGACAAATTATGTGAAATGTTTTTGGACAGAGGGTATCCGAAACTACTTAAGGAAATAAAGAAAGAGGTAGAGTACAAAAGGAAGGAGAATTTTAAACCCATTTTAAAATTTGGAAGATCAAATAATATGACTAGTGAAATAAGAAATTTGAATAAAACAGGAGCATTAATTTTACCATTTAACAAAAACAGTAGTATTGTTATTAACATGATAAAAGAAACATGGGAGAAAGTATTTAATAATCAACCTGATGTTACTAACATTATAGGTAATAGTCCGACTATTGTTTATAGTAGAGGTAAAAACTTAAAAGAATATTTTGAGAGTGACCATGTATACACCAGTTCGAGAATGAAGAAATGTGGTTTGTGTAAGACTTGTAAATTCATTAATGATGGTCCTTATGTGTCGATACATGACTTTAATAGAACTATCAGATGCCCGGGTTATGCCAATTGTAATACTAAGATGGTGGTGTACCTTGCAACATGTTTATCATGCCCTGCTTATTATGTTGGTAAAACTATAAGAAAATTAAGAGAAAGAATTATGGAGCATAATAGAGATATTAAAAACAAAAAGCCAACTAGTTCCTTGTATGCACACAGTACCAAATGTTTAGATTTTAAAAGGTTTTTATTTTTTGTTATTGACAGAATTCCTGATACCCCTAATAGAGAAGGTGATGTTAATAACTTATTAGAAACAAAAGAATGTTTATGGCAGCTTAGACTTAATGCCAGCATTAAGCCTGGCATTAATGAATATATTTCTATTTTTTCTATTTCAAGTATTTTAAAGAATAAATCATACACAATATAACATTTAATATTTAATATTTAATCGTTTTTAGAATGTTTTATTCATATATATTTATATTTATATTCATATTTACATTTTGGTTATATTAAATTCACACAATTATATTGTATTGACATTTATTTATTTATTTACACATATATTTAAATATATATTTTTAACACATCTATTACATTGATTATTGTATTTTCAATTGATTATGAACATTTAACAATAAGGATAATTTTTATTTAAACTGAAATAATTTGTAATAAGAAGATTATAGGAAGAGGGATTCTCATTATATATATATATATATATATATATATATATATATATATATATATATATATATTTTTATAACAACATATTGTACAAAAATATATATTAAAATATTGCACACACAATATTGCATACCTATTTTTATTTATTATTAAGTTCATTTTTAACATTGATTCTATCATAATATATTAGTAAATATGAATTGAGGTTATGTTATATGTAGGCATCATGGTTATATAATCACAGTTTTACAGTTTTATGGTGGATGTTGTCTGTTTTTATATTTGCTTTGAAAGCATCAATTGTGAATTTCGTATTTAAATTTAGTATTTAATTACAAATGAAGTTTGATTGGTTGTTCACTATTATATAAGGTGTAAGCTGTTCAACAGTTTTTTACTCTGAAGAAACCCACGGAATGATTGGGTGAAAGTGCTAAGTGTACTAATAATAATAATAATAAATTATATGTGTTATGGTTACATCAGTTTTCGGAACTCTTTTATTTCATTTACTAGTTTTTTACGTTGTCTTCGTGGTTCAGTTTGAATAAGAGTCTGCCAACACTAAGTAATGCTGATTGTTCCACTGAAATATGTCAGTGGCTACTGTTGACCTAGGTAGTTCAGGAATCTGGCTTAGCTGAAGTGGCTCTTTTTGCAAATGCTGTTTAGTAGTATTGCATACTGAACAAGATGAAAGCACTTTATCAGTTTCTTTGATGGAGAATGCCAAAATACTAGTCCTCTCACCCTTCTTTTGGTAGCTTCAGAACCTGGGTGGCCACAATGCAAAATGTGAATGTATTCGCATTGTAAGGAAGTAGGAACAACAACTTTAGGACCTTTGAAAATGATACCATCTTCCATCAGAATCTCATCTCTGTAAGGAAAATAAGGTTGAATAAGAGTCTGCCAACACTAAGTAATGCTGATTGTTCCACTGAAATATGTCAGTGGCTACTGTTGACCAAGGTAGTTCAGGAATCTGGCTTAGCTGAAGTGGCTCTTTTTGCAAATGCTGTTTAGTACTATTGCATTCTGAACAAGATGAAAGCACTTTATCAGTTTCTTTGATGGAGAATGCCAAAATACTAGTCCTCTCACCCTTCTTTTGGTAGCTTCAGAACCTGGGTGGCCACAATGCAAAATGTGAATGTATTCGCATTGTAAGGAAGTAGGAACAACAACTTTAGGACCTTTGAAAATGATACCATCTTCCATCAGAATCTCATCTCTGTAAGGAAAATAAGGTTGCACTTCTGGAGGTACACAAGATTGCTTTGATGGCCATCCAAAATTGATGAAGTGGTTGAGCTTTTGCAAAATTGGATCAGTCTTTGTATGATCTCTTAGCACATCAAGTCTTGTGGTAGAAAAATTATACACTTCCATGACATCAAAGTCAAACTTCTTTGCATCAAGCTGTTTTGTGGTATTTCTGGGCAGTCTGGATAAGGTATCAGCCAGATAAAGAAGTTTACCTATTGTATAGACCATTTTGAAGTTGCAGTTTCTGAGCATCATTCTTTGTAGTCTTGCTGGAGCTGTATGCATAGGCTTCTTTAAAATAGTGACTAGAGGTTGATGATCAGTCTCAGTCTGGATAACTCGGCCATAAATATAATCACGGAACTTCAAACATGCGAACACAGTTACCAAAAGTTCCTTCTTAAGCTGAGCATACTGCATTTTAGTTTGGGTAAGAGTTCTAAATGCATAGGCAACTGGTCTGCCCTGTTGAAGAATAATTGCACCAAGACTGAACTTTGAAGCATCATGGAAAATAATTACTGGCTAGTGGACATTATAGTATCTCAGTGTAGGTGGACTTGCAATTTTTTGTTTGAGGTTATCAAATGCCCTCTGGTGCCATTCCAACCATGACCAGGGAACATTTTTGATTGTCAGCTCTCTTAAAGGTGCTGATAACTCATGAAGTCAGGTATAAACTTGCCCAAATAGTTAACTATACCAAGGAAACACTGTAGGGCTTGGACATTGTCTGGAGCTGGTATATCAAGAATGGATGCTTGTTTGGAAGGGTCTGTTTGTAAGCCTGTACTGGGAAATAAATGACCTACATAAGTAATTTCTGGCAGCCAAAATTTACATTTCAGAGTATTGAGCTACAAGTTCACTTCACGTACTCTGTCCAGAACTTTCCTGAGGTTTTTTGTCATGCCCTGCTTCTCCATTACCTCTATCTAGTAAAGCATCCACTATTATAGCACGTGGATAACCCAAACAAATTTGCTCCATTGTATGCTGAAAGACTTCACTGGCAAAATTTATTCCAAAAGGGATTCTTTGAAATCAGTACCTGCCAAATGGGGTACTTAATGTAGTCAGTAGTGACAATTTGTGATGAAGCATTACTTTCCAAAATGAGCTCTTTATATCCAAGACAGAAAAACAGTGGCATTTGCCATGAGGTAGCAACCTCCTCGACTGTATGCATAGGATGATGGGGTCTGTTTAATGCTTTGTTCAAGTCTCTAGGGTCAATACATATTCTGATTTCATCTGAGCTTTTCTTATGAGCAACCTCCATGGAAGGCACTCACTCAGTTGGTTCTGTGACTGGACAAATCACACCTTGCTGCACCATCCTACCTAACTGGACCTTGACTTTGTCCTGCATAGCTATCAGAACTCTCCTCCCTGGTCTGACCACTTTCATCTGTGAAGCTGGAACTAGGATATGTGCTTACATGATGGGCTTCTTTGGTAAAAGAAATCAGTTTCATTCTTAAACTGTCTTTGAGACTTAATAATGGCCGCGCATGTCTTCTGAGTACACAGAATTGCAAGCTGCAACTGTTTCCAGCCAAATAGCATGAAAGCATTACTGAACCTTTGGTTTGAATCTCTTCACCTCCATAAGCAGCAATCTTGACACAATTAGCCAAATTAAGTTGCTCACCAGTTCTTACTCTAGGAAATGTTTCTGCTGACATAACATTACACTTTGAACCAGTGTCTACTTTAAGCTGCGTGGGTTTACCATTGATCAAGACAGTAAAAAACACTTCATTCTTTGCCAACTACATTAACCTTTTCACCGACCACAGATACACCATTTACATAGAAAGTAGGGTTGCAGCTTTCTACATGATCAACTTGCTTTTTTTGAGTGACTTTTCTTTATAACTGCATGAGGCTTGCTTGATTTGCAAAACTTTTGAAAGTGGTTCCATTTTTTACACTTGTGGCATTGCTGACCAAATGCTAAGCACTTCTCTCTTTTAGACTTATGATTGTCACCACAATTATGACAGTTAATGATAACTTGTGGTTTGTTGACTCACCCGTATACTGCACCTTGCATGTTCGTTTTGCTGAGCTAGTCTTAGAACTTGCTAGAAAGTTACGGGTCCTCCCTGGAAAGCCTGCAGGGGCTGCAGCTGCCATGTGCTTAGTCCCTTTTCTGTTAGCCATGTGCTACATGCTGTCTATGTTTGATCTAGAAGCTGCTGAAACCATGCTCTTATCACTTGCAAGCATACTCGTGTGCCTTTCTGTAACCTCATGGATTTGGCAAATCTTTATAACTTTGCTCAACATTAAATCACTGTCATGAAGCAAAATCTTTCTCACTGCATCATCATTGACACCACACACAAGCTTGTCCTTTATCAGCTCATATTTCAAATCACCAAATCTGCACGTTTTACTTTATTTCTCAAGTCAGTGATATCAGCTGCAATTGTTCCTGGTTTTTGGTCTCTTATGTAAAATAGGTGCCTCTCCAATGTAACATTTGTTTGAGGGTTACACATTTCTCTAAATTTACATTTCAGGCACTCAGGGTCCTCCCTTGATTCAGCCGGTATAACTATATGGTGGTTTTCCACCTCTCTTACATATACTACTGGTGCATACACAAATGAACGCTCCCTTTCAATGGCTTCTGACCCTGCTAAATTAAGCAAAATGAATGCCCTTGTGCATGCATCTTTGTTAGAAAAAACTGCTTGTATGAAAATGTTGTATTCCTGCTCAAACACTTTCCACTTCCCTGCAATATTATGATCAAACACAAGTAGACTAGGTCTGCGAAATGCCTCTGCCATATCAACACACAGTAGTAAAAGCCCTTGAAATTATGTACGAACATACACACATATATGTGCCAGAAATTTATGCCAGAATTTGTAACAATGCCCAATAGCACAACAGACTCTTTGAAACACCTGCACTTTGCGAAATAAGTCTCAGTAGCACAAGAACACTGAAATTACTTTATTTTGCGAAACCACCCTTATCAGTGTAAGAAATGCTTCAAAATGACTGCAGTTTGCAAATGAACTGTACGCAGCACAAGACACTCAGTGTAAGAAACACTTCAAAATGGTGGCACTTTGCAAATGAACTGTATACAGCACAAGAAACTTTTCGAAATGGCTGTACTTTGCGAAATAATTCTGTACAGTTTAAGAAACACTTTAAAATGGCGGCACTCTGCGAATAAATGTACACAGCACAATAACTGTTTGAAATAACTGTATTTTGACTGCACTTTGCAAAATAACTGTACTTTGCACACGGTAAACTCTCTGAAATAATTGCACTGTAATAATGCACACACTATAAACACTTTGCACACTCGGTCATTGTGAAATAGTAGTTCATGTCAAAACACGGTCATTTACTAAAAACCTGCAGTTGCATTGCTTTTCTATGCTTATTTTGCACTTTTATTGTACTCATTATGCCCATTTGACCTCTTATCATGCTCATTATACTTTTCTTCTGCTCGTTTTACTTTAAACATGCTCGTTATGCAAATCGGAGGTAACTCTGAATCCTATATAAGTATTTCTGATAATTTTATCAGATATGGTTTCAAACACTTCATTTAATCAGCAATGCATTTTGTGCCTTTCGTTTGACTAATAATACAATGTTAAGTTGTCAATCTCGCCTTCATTCTTGCTTGATGGGTTCGGAGCCGATCCCTCGGCTCCGACTCGGCACTTGCTAAGCTCGAGAGTCACTTTTACCAGCTCGAGGCAGCCCCATATCCCATGATGCAAGGCGGTAAGTACCCAGATCTCGTTTGCCGCTTCGCTTATGAGGTCCTCCTTTTGCCAGCTCCTGGTAAGTGATTTACTAATTTGCTAATTTAGCCCCTTTTAACTTAAAAACCCTTTATTGTTAGTTTTTATTTAGTTTTAAACCCTTTCTGACAGAAATTTATCTGTCTCTTATTATTTTTTTAGTCAGACTTTACCCATCCCATCCCCCCCCCTGTTAGGGTGTGTGTGTGTGTTTGTAGTTATACCTTTTTGGTATATTTAATTTTTAAAATTCTTTGACTGGTGTGTGTGTGTGCTTGTGTACACCATGTCAAAAGATAGGGTCTCAGGCTTTAAGAAGTGTGACTCGTGCTGTCAGAAGATGTCTCTGACAGACGGTCACACTTCTTGCCTTTATTGCCTGGGGCCTCTTCACCTGCAGGACTCCTGTGCTATATGTCATTCTTTCAGCCAGAGAGTCCTGCAGGAAAGAAGAAACAAATTGATACTCAGGGGCCTTCTTAAGCCGGAGGGCTCTCCGGCTAAGTCGGCTCCACCTAAGACTACCAAGTCTTCCAAGGCCCAGGCTTCTGTGTCAAAGCCTGCGGCCTCGGCTCCGACTCGTTCTGAGTCGAGATCGGCTCCGGCTGGAGCCGATTCTGGCTTAACCAAGCCTTCGGTGCCGATTCTGCATCGACCACTTCGGTGTCGGCTCCGATCACCATGTGGCACAGGCATCGGTGTCGGCTCCGATCGGCTCCGACACCGTTACTTTTTTGGATGTGTCGGCTCCGGCTGGAGCAGATGCATCGAGGCTACCTGTCGGCTCCGATAAGTTGTCGGCTCCGACAGGTTCAATAGTTTCATCGGTTCCGATGGCTCCTTCGAGGAAGAGGTCGAGGTCTCCTTCCTTGGAGCCGATACTTTCGGCTCCGGCTTCACCTCTCTTCTCGGAACGGAGCCATCGGAGCCGATCTTCAAGGTCATCCAGGCTTTCTGACCATGACTTAGAGAGAGTGGTCAGTAGATTACTTAAGTCACAGGCACTGGCCCAAATGTTACATAGTCCGTCTCAACAGACGACTATTGGTCCACACCCCGTTACAGTTCCTCCTTCAACTCTACCCCAGAGCTTGGAGTTGGAGTCTTCGAATGGTTACTGCTACGGCTGGAGGACAGATACCCCTTCTGTTCCTTCAGCCTCTACTCTTATCTCCTCTTGAGACCTTCCTTAGAGGGATTCAGTGGCGGGCTTCCATGGTCTCCTCCGAGGGGTGAGTGGCATCAGACCCTTGTCCGAACCCGCTCTTCCCCTTGCAGCCTCGGCCTTGCTGTGCTCGGCTCCGACATCTGCCTCGGAGTCTCCCCCTTTGGTGGTCCCTGGAGTTCCTTGTTCTTCGAGCGGGTTCTCTCGGACCTGCCTGGGAGGGAGCATTCGAGGTGATGAAGAGTGTGCTGGCCACTGGTATCAGTCAGCAGTCTGTTCCCTTAGCTCCTCCCTCTATAGTGCCTGTTGACATCTCTGCCACTTCTCTTGCTACAGGACCCAGAGATCCTCCGCCTCGGGTTTCCCCATTGGGAATTTCCCCCTCTTCCGAGGATTCTCCTGATGTTTCGGGAGATCCTCCTAGGAAGAGGACTTGTAAGAGGAAACATGTAGACTCCCGAGTCTATCACTTCAGATACTGACTTTGATGAGTCAGAGGGATCCCCAAGATCCCCCTCTGAGGATGTCTCCTTCTCAGACATCCTAGAACTTCTTAAACAGAGGAAACTGGCCCACCAACAATCCCTCTGAGGATGAGTCAGTATACCTAGAGGCGTTTGGATCTCGGCCCTCCCCCTCCTGGGTGTCTCCGCCTTCGACCCCTTATGCAGGTTATTGCCCGAAAGGCGTGGGCAGCTCCTGACTCTGTAGAGCCAGTCCCTAGGAGGCCTTCAAAATTTATCACTGCCCCTTGTGATAAGCAATTCCTCACTAAGGGTGTCCCCGCTGATGCCATGGTGGTGGCTGCTGCCACCAAAAAGGAACTTGCAGATCCTTCCGTACCCGTCCATCCTCCTAATAAGGACTCTAGGACCATGGATAGATATGGTAAGCGGATGTTTTCCTCAGCGACCTTTGCTATGCGTTCGCTGAATTACCTATGTCACTTCACCAGACTCCAAAGGGATATCCTCAAGGAGCTAGGTGATGTTGTTCAGGATCCTACAGCTGCAGGAGCTCAGGAAAAAATTGCTTCGCAGCTAGGAACCCTTAATTCCATTGCAAACTCTTCCATGCGGCTAATATCATATGCTGCTGATGGTGTGAGTAGGGCCGCAGGTACAGGTGTGGCTCTTAGACGCCAAGCCTGGATGCGGCTATGTGACTTTGCAGATCCCTTCAAGGCGTCCTTCACAAATTCTCCCTTTGATGGGTCAGCTTTGTTTGGCCCTCAAGTGAAGGAAACTTTGACCAGGTGTGAGCAGGACGGCAAGACTCTTTCTGCTGTAGGAGTCCGTTTTTCCACCCCTTCTAGACCTTACCCCAAAGGACAGAAAGGTGGCAAAATGTGGTTCCGCAAATCCCAAGGAGTCACGCCGGATTCACGTGGTCAATTTACCCCTAGAGGCAGAGGGGGTAACAACAACAGACGCCGCTCTAGAGGCAGAGGGGGTCCAAAAAACCAGGGAAACAGAGAGCCTCTCTCTGACAAACCCTTTCAGCATCCCTGAGATGTTGCCCGACTGTCCCTCCTTGGAGGCAGTCGGGGGAAGATTATCACTGTACCCAGAAGCCTGGCATTCCCTCACTCAAGACAGATGGGTACAGTCGATCATATCCAAGGGTTACATAATTCCTTTCGAGGAAAGTCCTTTCCCTTCAAATTCCCTTCCAGATGTACCACCCGGTCTAAGGGAAATTGCAGAGTTAGAAGTCTCAAAACTACTGCAAAAAAGAGCCATTCAGCCAGTTACAACAGACCATTCAGAGCCCGGAATCTACTCAAGGTTCTTTTTGGTCCCCAAAAAGACGGGAGACTGGAGACCAATATTGGATCTCAGCAGACTCAACAAGTCTGCGAGGAAGACAAGATTCCGAATGGTCACGCTTCAGTCAATTCTGCCCTTCTTACAGAAGGACAACTGGATGTGCTCAATAGATCTTCAGGATGCGTACTATCACATCAAAATTCACAGACGCTCCAGGAGATTTCTCCGCTTTCGGCTGGGGTCCAGTCATTTCCAGTTCAGGGCCCTGCCTTTTGGTCTCACTACAGCCCCCAGAGTGTTCACCAAATGTATGGCAGTGGTCACGGCTCACCTGAGACGTCAAGGATTCCAGGTGTTTCCGTATCTCGACGACTGGCTCCTTTCAGCCACCACCAGGCATCAGCTTATTCAAGCCAGGGATTACACAATAAAGCTTTGTACTCTTTTGGGCATCTCGATAAACTTCGAAAAATCATCCTTATCGCCCTGCCAGTCTATTACTTTCATAGGCGCAAACTTAAACACTGTTCGGATGTCAGCTACCCTTACAGATCAAAGAGTTTCAGACATTCAAAGTCATGTCAGGATCATTCTAGCCAACAAGAAAGTACAGGCCAGAATGGTTTTAAAGGTATTAGGCCTCATGGCTGCGGCCATTACTCTACATAGCCTGGCTCGCTTCTACATGCGCCTTCTTCAGTGGATGCTGTTCACACAGTGGTCTTACCAACAACTTCCAATGCGTCACCAGATTCTGGTGACACAGACTTGCAAAGATCACCTTGCTTGGTGGATCACATCTCCTCAGATTCACCAAGGCAGGCACTTTGTACCCCCATCCCCGATAGCCACTGTCACCACGGATGCCTCCCTGATCGGGTGGGGGGGTCATTATCAGGGCAGGATGGTTCATGGGACGTGGCAGCCGTTCGAGTACCACCTGCACATAAATGTCCTGGAGATGAGAGCGGTGCTTTTAACGTTGCAAGCCCTCAACGACTTTCTTCCCGTAGGGACAGTTGCAGTCCACACAGACAACATGTCTGTAGTTTGGTATATCAACAAACAGGGCGGAACCAAGTCCTACCCCTTGTGTCGAGAAGCGCTCAGACTATGGCAATGGGCGATCTCCTCTCATCGGTTTCTGGTAGCAACGCATATCCCTGGGAAAACCAACATTGTAGCGGACAGATTGAGCAGAGCTATTCTCATGCCTCACGAGTGGTCTCTCAAGCAATCTATAGCGGAAGAGATTTTTCTGGAATGGGGTCGTCCATGTTGCGATCTTTTTGCTACTCCCCAAAACAGCAAATGCCCAGACTTCTACTCTCTCTTCCTCTTCCAGGCCATCCCCCCAGAGACGCTCTGACCCAGGATTGGCCCCAGGGACTTCTTTATGCTTTCCCTCCTTTTCCTCTGATCCCTCAAGTTATCCAGAAAGCTACCATTTTGAGAGCCAAATTGATTCTCATTGCCCCTTACTGGCCTCGACAAGTTTGGTTCCCGTTCCTCCATCGTCACCTTTTGGTGCAGCCGTGGCATCTGGACCCAGTGCCAGATCTTCTGACTCACCAATCCGGTCAGCTGCACCGGTCTATCCCCTCTCTCAACCTCACTGCATGGTTGCTCCACTTCCTTCCTTAGCCAGGCTTCCTTTGATCTCTAACCCAGTTAGAGACATCATAGTAGCTTCTTTAAAATCCTCTACTAGGAGGATTTACGCAAGCAAATGGAAACGTTTCTCTTATTGGGCTAAGGCCAAGAATATTGATCCTTTCACTGCCCCTGTTCAGGCAGTCCTGGATTTCTTAGCAGAGATTTTTCATGCAGGCTCCTCTTCTTCCACAGTCAGAGTTCAATTGGCTGCTATCTCCAACTTTCATGTCGGGTCGCAGATCATAATATTATGTCCCATAGGCTCTGCAGGGCCTTCTTGAAAGGAATTTTCCTACTAAAGCCTCCAATCAGGAATCCTCCTCCTCAGTGGGATCTAAATTTAGTGCTGACATCCTTGATTCTTGCGCCCTTCGAGCCAGCTGTTTCTTGTTCCCTGAAATTTCTTTCTTGGAAAACTTTATTCCTAGTGGCTATTACATCGGCCAGGAGGGTGTCTGAACTTCATGCTCTATCGGTTCGACCCCCCTATTTGGTTTTTCACAAAGACAGAGTATCTTTGAGAACTAATCCGACCTTTTGCCTAAGGTCGCTTCAAAGACCAATTTGAATCAATCCATTGATCTCCTGTATTTTTCCCAAACTATTCAGACAGAGCCGAACAAAAACTACATTATCTTGATGTCCACCGTCAACTTAGATATTATTTGGACAGAACAAAAAAATTTAGAAAATCTGATCAACTTTTTGTTTCCTATGCGGATAATAAAAAAGGCCTTCCTGTTTCTAAAGTGACCTTGTCCAGATGGCTTTCTTCGGTCATCTCTGAAATTTATCTGCTCAGGGGAAAACAGCTGTGCTCAAAACCTAAGGCACATTCAACTAGGAGCTTAGCTACTTCTACAGCCTTTCAAGCTAGACTTCCTTTAGACACTATTTGTGCAGCGGCCACTCCTCACACTTTTGTTTCCCATTACAAATTGGACTTGGCCTCCAGGGACAGAGCCAGTTTTGGCTCTACAGTCCTCAAGAGTCTGTTCCATTGAGCCACCCAGGATAGAGGTGCTAGGGACGCGGTCCCATCAAGCAAGAATGAAGGCGAGATTGACAACTTAACATTAAGAAGTTATGTACCTACCATAACGTTCCATGTTAGTTGTCTCTCGCCTTCTTTCTTGACCCTCCTCCTTCCCCAGGCCTGGACAGACCTTGTTATAAGAAATTATTATACTGAAGACCATTCAGACCTGGTCCTTCTTCCATCCTGTAAGTTTCTTCTTCCTTTTGGAAGTGTTTTATGCTTGGTGCTATTGCCCTTTGTCATCAAACGAGATCTGGGTACTTACCGCCTTGCATCATGGGATATGGGGCTGCCTCAAGCTGGTAAAAGTGACTCTCGAGCTTAGCATGTGCCGAGTCGGAGCCGAGGGATCGGCTCCGAACCCATCAAGCAAGAAAGAAGGCGAGAGAAGACAACTAACATGGAACGTTATGGTAGGTACATAACTTCTTATTCACCGTCAACTATGCACCTCGTGGCTTGAAGAAGTTGCACTTTCAATCCCGGTTCTGACACCATGTTGCTCATCTGCTCAGGATAAAACAGACAAACAGTTGTGGGTTCGGTTCAAGCAGCTTTATTATATGCAAACATTAGGATTAAGGCTTAGTAACTTAAACTTAGATACATTTATAAACTGACTACTGCACTCATACATGTTAACATTCTGGCTGTTCTCTCAAAGTGGCACTGCTGCCTACACATACTCGCTATTTATATGCACGTGTCCACACTTGCAAATGCTTCTTAAAGTTACAACACATGCTCTGTTCTACAAATCAGAACAGACCAATTAAAACAATTTGGTTATCTTAAAAACAAACAACCATAGAAAACCTTTATAGACACACAAAAAAACATAACATTTATACTTTTCTAACCTTAAGTCTCCTATTTTTAAAAAACATTTAATGTTTATAACCTCATTTAAACCACGGTATTTGTCAGCCCCAAATTTCAGTTGCCAAAATGTTTCTTTTATCTCTCACCTATTCTTATAGTCCCCACCCCTCATATCAAGAGACACATGTTCAAAAACAGGAAAAATACATTTTTATATTTGTTGCAACTTCCAAAACGTGTATAAAATGCATTATTTTCATCACCTTTTTTTAATAGAGTAAACATACTCTTTTATTCTATCTTGTAATCGCCTGGTTGTCATCCCAATATAATAGGCTTCACAACCAGAACACTTGCTAAAATACACTATGCCTTTAATAATACAATTATAATGCCCTAAATGCCCTAAAATGCTAATGGTGTAGTTAAGGTGTTCAACATTAATAAAAGGTCCTTCAGCTATATATCTACACATGGAACAAGTTCCACATTTATACATCCCTTTCTCCTTGATGTGGATAGGATGATGAGGAAGTTTGTCAGAATGCAGATTCAGATGGGAGTTCTCCCAGCTCCAACTCCCACCAGAACCGAGGTCCATCGTTTGTCCACTTCCCCCTTGCTATCTCCTTCTCTGATCCCACCCACTGTTTTGGAGCCCTTGGATCTGAGATCTCTGGGAGAGTCTTCACTGTATCTGAAGACAATCTGTTCTTTGACTCTGATAGTTCCTGTGATGATATGAGGTAGTGCCATCTGTAACTAGGAGAGTAGGGCAATGCATGTGTAACATATGCCAGTGTCGCTTGGTGGAGTTTTGTAAAGAATTTTATTTCATTTGACTACCACACTGATTTGTATAGATGCTTGTGTTAAAAATGTATTTGTAAAGTTGCTTGTATTAAAAATGCATCAGCAGTGGGTCCTGCCAGACAGAAAAGAGATATACATGTATGTCAGACAGTATTATTATAACTAATTAAATGTATATATTTTCACAGAGAATTCTGGAAGGGAAGAGGTTAATCTCAGTCCAGCTAATTTTGAAAATAGGTTGAAAAGTAAATGGGTTGAGTTAGGTCATAAATATTTTATCTTTCAGGTCTGACTGCAGCCAGAGACAAAAATGTCTGAAACAAAATAGGACTAGGAATCTTACTGTATTGTCCTTAGGGTTGAACTAATTGCTATCCTGGAAGGGTGGAAGTTTTTGAAATTGTTTTATAGCTTTCAGATGTTGCAACAAATCTTAACAAAGCTTTGGATGTGTATTGTACTAGAGTCAGCTGACAAGATGTGATGTCATGCTGTAACCAGCACTGAAATGATTATTTAGATAGTGAAAGATATTTTGGAACTCTCGCAGCAGCACTGTGGAACTCTCACAGATATCTCACACAACACACACCTCATTCTGCCTTGCCGTAGTATGCAACTCAGAACTCATCATCTTGCCTTGCTTTAGTAAGTAACCAGGGAACAGTAATTCTTTAGTCAGTCAGGAAAATACAGTGAGATTAGTTAAGTGTTGTTTTCTGCATCTGTGTGAATCTATCCAACTGTGTTTTTTTATATCTCCTGTAAATGAAACCCCAGTGTTTATTGTAACTAGATATTCAGTATTCTCATTTTTTTATTTTATTATGTATTATTATTGTTATTATTATATAATAATTATTTCAAGAACTTTTATGTTGGCTGGTCCTTTAAAGAATACTTTCAACATTTTGAGAGTACTTATGCTTATTTTAGTGACACTGTTGCTACTCCTGAAAATCTTGCTGCATTGGTCATACTCTATTAGTATTAATTTTACTCAGTATAATTGGGTACCCTTGTAAGAGCTTACAGTAGCTGACTGATGGCAGTGTAATATACCTCATAGTCTGTGCAAAGGGGGCACAGCTGGTAAATCTGTACCAGCCCTTCCCGTGTGTGTGTGTGTGTGTGTGTGTGTGTGTGTGTGTGTGTGTGTGTGTGTGTGTGTGTGTGTGTGTGTGTGTGTGTGTGAAAATCAAATATCCAAGAGTGTGTGTGTGTCAGCTTACTGGGAATAGTGAAACTGACCACCAAAGTGGTCAGTGTGGAGTCTTGTTTGGGGCCTGCAGAGAGAAAGAGAGTCCACCCCAGGTCTGGAGTGTGCTCCCTGCGGACTGTTAAGAGAAATTGTGCTTGGTGCAGAGAGCTGCATCTAAAATACTGTGTGTATCCATATTTGCTTCTAGTGGCTGTTCCTCACCAGTGTCAATGATGAGGATTGAGGCTTCTTGATTACTGGCCCAGAGTAGGGACTGTCACAGTTCTCCTGAGTTAAAGCAGCTCTGAGCATTTCAGAACCAGAAGACTCTTCAAGCCAAAGTGTCAGCACCAGGTTGGGGGGGTCGACTCTGAAGTTTTTGGAGCCACCTCTTCCTCTTAGGGCTTTGGCAGCAAATAGCTTGGGTCTGACACCCTTCTCGGGCGGAGTGCTGGTGGGGTTGCAGGAGCTGACGGTTCAAGAAATTCCAGCTCCTGTCCCATTTTCTTCTGTGTTCTAGAGGCATGCTGCCAGTGGGCTTTCTCATTGTATAGTGAAGGGACATCCCTTCCCCCTTTAGATCAGACAACCCTGCCTCATCCAGTTTTTTACTCTGAGCTTCTTCAATCCTTTCTCAGCCTAGTTTCCATCTGGTCCAACTGGGCATTGCCATTTCTTCTGATACTTCCCTAAAGCATCCCATTGAGAAGGCCCCTTGGAAGAGAACATGTAAGAGGAGGCATTAGATTCCCCACAGGAATCTCTCATGGAGGACACTGATTTTTATGATGGGAAGTCTCCCCCCCCCAGGTCACCATCTGAAGACATCTCCTCTGAAATCATCCTGGAAATCCTGAAGCAAAAAGGTGGCTGATTGTCCAACACCCCCTCCCAGGAGGAATCGGTGTTTCTGGTGGCTTTTGGGTATGACCCATTTATTTCTTGGGTGACCCCCCCCCCCCCAAGCCAATGAGCTCATAGACCTTGTTTGTTGCCAGGCATGGAAGAATCTGGATACTGTAGAGCCAATACTGAAAAGACCAGTCATGATCTTAGCTTCCCCTAAAGAATGGGCACACTGGAGCAAGGGAGTCCTAGTTGATG
Source organism: Protopterus annectens (assembly GCF_019279795.1). Lineage (NCBI taxonomy): Eukaryota > Metazoa > Chordata > Ceratodontiformes > Protopteridae > Protopterus > Protopterus annectens. Next base: position 643,796,171 of record NC_056743.1, read on the forward strand.
CCATGGTTGCAGCAGCAGCCACTAAGAATGAACTTTCAGATTTAAGAACCACTTGTCTTTGGTGACCTTTGCCCTCAGGTTGCTAAATTATCTGGCACATTTTACAGGGTTACAAAGAAATCTGACCAAAGAACTTGCCAAGTCTCTTTCTGGGTCCATACTGACTGAGGATGAAAATAGAATCTCCTTGCAACTGGGCATCCTTCAGTCTATTTCAAATGCATCTAAAGAAATATAAATATCAAATTCTTCAGCACAAACTATTTTTATACTGACAGTATTCTTTATATTTTGTGTCTTAAACTAGATGTTATAAATCACAATAAACACAGTAGCTATTAAATTTATAATATTTTGTAAACAACTTCTATATCTCAGTAACCACTCTAGTTAGACACATATTACAGCAACATTTTGTTCATCCAGCTAAGAGCTTTCATATGAGACTAAGCAGTTCTGCCTTTGCTAATATGTTATTGAGGTATTCCTATTCACACCCTGTGGTAATAGGTTATTGAGATATTTCCATTCCACCCTTATTTTCATGTACAAACAAAATTAAAAATACACTCCTTCCAACCCATGTCTTTACTCTCACTTCTGTAAACATTACCTCTCACCATTATCTTTCTGTGTATTTCCAGGCTATAACTCTAATCCATCATAGGTTCATAGGTTCATAGGTTCATACTAGGCTATCTGCCCGAGGGCATTTACAAGCCTAGCCCATCGTTTTGTGGCTTACGCCACCCCTTTAGTACGGGGAACTAAACCCATTATTTTGCTGTGCCTCTGTCGAGCAATGACACTGAGGTAATCCCTGGGGTATATCTGCGATCTCCCATCCATTGGTCAAGATTTCTCTTGAACAAGGCCAGTGAGGTGCTCTGCCTCACATGTACCGGGATTTTGTTCCACAGCATAGGGAGTCTTTGGGTGATGAATCTATCCCTCCAGCACGTCCTATTAATAGTCGTGTCCAGGTTTAAGTCTCCCGCCCTTGTGGCTCTGATGGATCTGGATTTTTTGAGGTGAAGCATATTCATCAAATCTGGGTTTGACATGGCCTTGTATGTTAGGCAAAGGTCACCTCTGAGCAAGCGGTAAGCGACTGAGTAGAGCTGGAGTTCTTTCAGTCGGGCAGCATAGGACAGATTTTTGAGACCCTTTATCCTTTTGGTGAGGAACTTTTGTGGCCTCTCCAGCTGCTGCAAGTGTCGGGTCAGATACATTCCGAATGGGGCATTGTACTCAATCATAGGTCTGATGAGTGATGAGTAAAGGGAGACTATGACCTCCCTTGATCTAGATGAGAAACCCTTCATGATAAGGTGGGCAATGTAGAAGGTCTTCCTAACTACTTTAGCTACATGGGTGTCGAATGACAGACTACTATCAACCTGGGTCCCCAGGTCCCTGATAACTTCTTCTGCGCTCAGTGGATTGCCACCTATTTGGTAGCTAGGGGTAATCTTGTTTTTCCCGAAGGGTATGACCATGCATTTTTTGGCATTTAACTTTAGGCCGTGGCTCTGGCACCAGTTATCCGTTTCTGTGAGACCCTTCTGAAGGATATCTGTGTCAGATGTGTTTTCTACTATGGCGCCCAGTTTGCAGTCATCTGCAAACTTGGTCAGCCATAACCCTCCTGTGTTTGCTTGTACTTGAGAAGTAGATGCCAAACAAGTGGGCCCAGGACTGAGCCCTGTGGGACACCACTTGTGACAGGCTTTGAGTCTGACATGGCGCCAGCAACTCTGACCCTGTGGGTTCTGTCACTCAGCCAGTTTGCAACCCATCTTGTGATGTATGGGTTGACATTTAAGCTGATGAGTTTTTCAATGATACCTGAGTGGGGTATTGTATCAAGGCCTTAGCCAGATCGAGGTAGGCTGTATGGACTGCCTTTCCTCATCAATGGCTTTGGTGACTGTTTCAAAAGTCAACCAAATTTAAAAGGCATGATCTGCCTTTGACAAAGCCAAACTGGGTTGGATCCAAAGTCTGCAAATTCCCTATGTCTTTATTTATGAGGTCCATTATGATCCTCTCCATGGCTTTGCAGATAAGGCTTGTCAAACTAATGGGCCGGTAATTTCCAGGGTCGGTGGAGGCACCGCCTTTGTGAAGTGGTACCACAGTTGCAGTGCGCCACTCCCTGGGTATGTATCCAGAGGTAAGACTTTGATTAAACAGCTGTCCTAGCTGTTGGTTTAATTCCTCATTGAGTTCATGGAGCACACAGCCGGGGACACCATCAGGTCCCATGGATGCTGTGTTTTTTGCTTTGGAGAGAGCAGTTTTCACTTGGACGCTGGAGATGTATGGGGGGCTGCAATCGTTTGGTATAGATATCCCTCCTTTTGGGGGGGAGGGGGGGGAGAAGTTTGCACTGAACCTGTAAGCCAGTATGTTGGCAATGTCTGTAGGATCAACTTCAACTGCTCCCATCTCTCCCATCCTATCTACCATGCAAACCTGCAACTTGTTTTTTCCCCCATCTCCTCCTTTACTCTAATCCTCCTATATAACCTCACCCCCTACAATATGACCCATTTACTTCTTGGGTGACCCCCCCCCCCAAGCCAATGAGCTCATAGACCTTGTTTGTTGCCAGGCATGGAAGAATCTGGGTACTGTAGAGCCAATACTGAAAAGACCAGTCATGATCTTAGCTTCCCCTAAAGAATGGGCACACTGGAGCAAGGGAGTCCTAGTTGATGCCATGGTTGCAGCAGCAGCCACTAAGAAGGAACTTTCAGATTTAAGAACCACTTGTCTTTGGTGACCTTTGCCTTCAGGTTGCTAAATTATCTGGCACATTTTACAGGGTTACAAAGAAATCTGACCAAAGAACTTGCCAAATCTCTTTCTGGGTCCATACTGACTGAGGATGAAAATAGAATCTCCTTGCAATTGGGCACCCTGCAGTCTATTTCAAATGCATCTAAAGAAATATAAATACCAAATTCTTCAGCACAAACTATTTTTTATACTGGCAGTATTCTTTATATTTTGTGTCTTAAACTAGATGTTATAAATCACAATAAACACAGTAGCTATTAAATTTATAATATTTTGTAAACAACTTCTATATCTCAGTAACCACTCTAGTTAGACACATATTACAGCAACATTTTGTTCATCCAGCTAAGAGCTTTCATATGAGACTAAGCAGTTCTGCCTTTGCTAATATGTTATTGAGGTATTCCTATTCACACCCTGTGGTAATAGGTTATTGAGATATTTCCATTCCACCCTTATTTTCATGTACAAACAAAATTAAAAATACACTCCTTCCAACCCATGTCTTTACTCTCACTTCTGTAGACATTACCTCTCACCATTATCTTTCTGTGTATTTCCAGGCTATAACTCTAATCCATCAACTTCAACTGCTCCCATCTCTCCCATCCTATCTACCATGCAAACCTGCAACTTGTTTTTTCCCCCATCTCCTCCTTTACTCTAATCCTCCTATATAACCTCACCCCCTACAATATGACCCATTTACTTCTTGGGTGACCCCCCCCCCAAGCCAATGAGCTCATAGACCTTGTTTGTTGCCAGGCATGGAAGAATCTGGGTACTGTAGAGCCAATACTGAAAAGACCAGTCATGATCTTAGCTTCCCCTAAAGAATGGGCACACTGGAGCAAGGGAGTCCTAGTTGATGCCATGGTTGCAGCAGCAGCCACTAAGAAGGAACTTTCAGATTTAAGAACCACTTGTCTTTGGTGACCTTTGCCTTCAGGTTGCTAAATTATCTGGCACATTTTACAGGGTTACAAAGAAATCTGACCAAAGAACTTGCCAAATCTCTTTCTGGGTCCATACTGACTGAGGATGAAAATAGAATCTCCTTGCAATTGGGCACCCTGCAGTCTATTTCAAATGCATCTAAAGAAATATAAATACCAAATTCTTCAGCACAAACTATTTTTTATACTGGCAGTATTCTTTATATTTTGTGTCTTAAACTAGATGTTATAAATCACAATAAACACAGTAGCTATTAAATTTATAATATTTTGTAAACAACTTCTATATCTCAGTAACCACTCTAGTTAGACACATATTACAGCAACATTTTCTTCATCCAGCTAAGAGCTTTCATATGAGACTAAGCAGTTCTGCCTTTGCTAATATGTTATTGAGGTATTCCTATTCACACCCTGTGGTAATAGGTTATTGAGATATTTCCATTCCACCCTTATTTTCATGTACAAACAAAATTAAAAATACACTCCTTCCAACCCATGTCTTTACTCTCACTTCTGTAAACATTACCTCTCACCATTATCTTTCTGTGTATTTCCAGGCTATAACTCTAATCCATCAACTTCAACTGCTCCCATCTCTCCCATCCTATCTACCATGCAAACCTGCAACTTGTTTTTTCCCCCATCTCCTCCTTTACTCTAATCCTCCTATATAACCTCACCCCCTACAATATGACCCATTTACTTCTTGGGTAACCCCCCCCCAAGCCAATGAGCTCATAGACCTTGTTTGTTGCCAGGCATGGAAGAATCTGGGTACTGTAGAGCCAATACTGAAAAGACCAGTCATGATCTTAGCTTCCCCTAAAGAATGGGCACACTGGAGCAAGGGAGTCCTAGTTGATGCCATGGTTGCAGCAGCAGCCACTAAGAAGGAACTTTCAGATTTAAGAACCACTTGTCTTTGGTGACCTTTGCCTTCAGGTTGCTAAATTATCTGGCACATTTTACAGGGTTACAAAGAAATCTGACCAAAGAACTTGCCAAATCTCTTTCTGGGTCCATACTGACTGAGGATGAAAATAGAATCTCCTTGCAATTGGGCACCCTGCAGTCTATTTCAAATGCATCTAAAGAAATATAAATACCAAATTCTTCAGCACAAACTATTTTTTATACTGGCAGTATTCTTTATATTTTGTGTCTTAAACTAGATGTTATGAATCACAATAAACACAGTAGCTATTAAATTTATAATATTTTGTAAACAACTTCTATATCTCAGTAACCACCCTAGTTACACACATATTACAGCAACATTTTGTTCATCCAGCTAAGAGCTTTCATATGAGACTAAGCAGTTCTGCCTTTGCTAATATGTTATTGAGGTATTCCTATTCCCACCCTGTGGTAATAGGTTACTGAGATATTTCCATTCCCACCCTTATTTTCATGTACAAACAAAATTAAAAATACACTCCTTCCAACCCATGTCTTTACTCTCACTTCTGTAAACGTTACCTCTCACCACTATCTTTCTGTGTATTTCCAGGCTATACCTCTAATCCATCAAATTCAACTGCTCCCATCTCTCCCATCCTGTCTACCATGCAAGCCTACAACTTGTTTTTTTCCCTCCTCTCCTCCTTTACTCTAATCCTCCTACATAACCTCACCCCCTACAATATGCTATTAAAACCTACCATCAGTCACCAACCCTCAGTCCATCCAAAAGCCATGTCATACCACTCATACTCATTTCTGTCAACTCTACCTAACCCTTTAACAACTCTCCTTCTTCCTGAGATCAAACTTCCCCCTAGCTCATCAATCTCCTCTAAAAATAAGGTAAAATATATTACTTAAAGGACTTCCTTCCTCTACCTCTCAACTCTTTTCCTACTTTAATTATACTGCTCATATCTGGCACTACCCATCTCAACCTAGGACCTGGTAACTCCTCTTCCTTTGACTCTATGCTCAAGTACCCCACCTCACCTCTTCCTAACATTCCAACAAGACACCCCTCTCTGTATTCCATGAAAATAAGAAGTATTGTAAACAGTGTCAGTGAATTCCATGCCTGGATATCCCATCACTCCCCTGATATCCAAGATCTCTGTGAAACTTGGCTGAAACCACACATTCTTGAAAAGGACTTCCTACCCCCTGGCTACAAGATCTTACGACTTCCTAGAACCCACAAAAAGGTGGAGGGGTTGCTATTATGTTCTCCAACCACCTCACAGTTATGCCCCTACATATCCCTGCTCCCTCTGCCTCACCATCCATACCACTGTTTGCTAACTGCAAAATCAGTGCTCACGATGTCTTCACCATAGTTTCAATTTACATACCCCCAGTGACAATATCCCTGTACTAGAAAATATTCTCTCCTGGCTCACTCAGTACTTACTGAATGATACTATCATCTTGGGTGATATCAACATAAATTGCCTATCCCTCTTCTCAAATGCTCCTAACTTCTATATTAATTTACATGGCTTCTCCCAATTAATCTGTACTCCTACCCACACCAACAAATCATCAAATTCTTCCTTTCTTCTTGAATGGATTCTAGTCTCTCACCCCCTTAAATATCACTCCCTGAAACGCTTCTTGATGCTCTCAGTGACCACTGTCCAGTCAAAGTCCTCCACAGTACACTAGATCACACAAGTTCATAGCTTGTCGCAAATTATCTAACTTTGACTCTTATACACTTAACAACTATCTCTCTGCTATCAACTGGAGCTTCCTTAAACACCTACACCTAGATGATGCCATTCAAAAATTCAATTTCATATGCCTTAACATTTTCAACTCATTTGCCCTTTTGTATACAGTAAGAGTAAAATATATTGTATCCTCTTGACTTACACTCACCACCCTCTCCATAAGGCAAAAAAGAGACAAAGCTTGGAAGCTCTGGTCCAAAACTAAACTCCCTGCCCACCTCCAACACTATAAAAAACTTCACAACATTACTAAGAAAGCCATCTATGACAAAAAGAACTTCTGTAATAAACTTCCCAATCCAAACTTTGCTAAACCATAGAAAATCTGGCATGCCATCAACCAGATTCTTCATGCTGGAAACCCCTCATCCCCCCAACCATGTCCTAGTAATACTCCACTAGAAATTGCCACTAATTTCAACTCTTATTTCATAGATACTATCAGCAAGTTGACAGTTCAAACCAACCCCAGCCCAAATGCTAATATCTCCTCCCACCCTTCCCACCTCCTCCAACTCCTCTCTGGCCTTCTCACTAAAAACAGTATTGCTAACTACATTAGATCCTTACTTCCAAATCTTAAACCTCTGTTGATAATCTACCACCTGTCTTTCTCCAGAAAGCTGTTAACTCTCTTGCCCTTCCCATCTCCATTCTTATTAACTGGTCCATTATTGAATCCAAAGTACTTACTGTCTGGAAACATTTCTATACCTTACACATCCACAAGGGATGCAGCTCCTCTGATCCTGTCAACTTCAGGCCCATTGCAATTCTATCACCCACTCTCTAAAATTCTTGAAAAATGTGTACACAAACAAATCCTTCATTGTCTCCTACAAGAGAATTTACTTATTTCCACTCAAAATGGCTTTCGACCTAAACATAGCACCTCCACTGTTCTTATTTCCTTCATAAACATCATATCCTAAGCCAGAGACCATAATAGATTTGTTTCATGCCTATTTCTTGATCTCTCAAAGGCATTTGACACCGTCTCCCACCCTCTCCTCCTGCACAAACTCTATGAACTAAACCTCTCCACTTCCACTATCTCCTGGTTCACTAGTTACCTCAGTGACAGACTCCAGTCTATCAAATGGCTCTTTGCTAGTTCTCCTGCTCTGCCTGTCAAGATGGGTGTACCTCAAGGATCAATCCTTGAGCCATTACTGTTTAATATCTTTACCAATCTTTTATATACTTCATACCCCCAATCATCACTGGTGCAATACGCAGATGACTCCGCAGTTATCACTATAGCTGATTCTCTCTCTGACCTATATACATTGACACAGATTTCCTTCTTATCCATCGAAAATTAGCTCATCATCTTATTCTAAATCCAAAAAAGACTAAGCTCCTATTTCTCATCCCCAAAACATTTCTGTCTCATCCCTCAATAACACTTCTATCTCAGTTGATTCGCACACCAAACTATTAGCAATCATCATTGATGACCATCTCAGATGTGATCAGGACGTCCTCAGCAACATTAAGAAAACCCACCAAAAACTTTGACTCCTTTATAAGGGGAAAATATTTTTATCCAATAAAGCTAAAATCTCAATATCCCATATCTACGTCCTACCCATTCTATTCTATCGCTCGCAAATCCTTACTAACCTTCAAACCACTCTTCTAGCAAAACTTGAATCCACCTATAAAGTTGCTAGATGCGTGGTAGACCATCCGCACCAATCACATGACTGCCTTGCTCTTAAAAAATTAAATTGGCTAGAATTTCTCCACCAGCTGCTTCTCTGTCAACTTCAAATAATTCATTCTATATTGTATTTGCCTTCTTTCTGTCCCAACATTGCCTCAGTTGTCTCCCTGTACATCCACCCAAGGTCTCTACGAAGCTCCGAACAAAACCTTCTCCAAATCTACAAGCCTAAAACAAAAATAAAACAAAAGATGTACAGTTACTCCCCAGCCCAATCTTGGAACAAACTTCCCTTGGATGCTAGAAATATCAATCACCCACATAAATTCAAAACTACAGCTAAAAATTATCTTAACAGGATATGGATCTGTCACTGTAACTACCCTTCAAAAAGGATCACCCAATACTCATCACCACCATCTCACCTATCCCATCTTTCTTCTACTTAAATAATTCTCTACAACTAATATGTTATCTCTTTATTTACAGCATTTATACTGCACATCTTACTGAAGTACTCAAGACTTATTTTCTGTTAGGACTGTACAGCTTGATTTTATTGATGTAAAAATGTATATATTCTCTGAATTGTTAACCATGTACTTTATGTTATGTATATTCACTTTAATTTTTGTTTGAAATTGTAATTGTGGATCTTTTCTCCCCGGGCTTCCACTGAAAAAGGTCTTTGGCTCAGTCGGACTAACCAGGTCAACAAATGTCAAATAAATAAATAAATAAAATTTAGACAAACATGACGTTTATAATAATATAGATAAATATATGGACACCAATTAATATTATTTTACATGCACTAGATTGAAGTCAAATATCAATGCAGCTATGTTTGCCATTGTGTAAGCTTTAATATGGAATATTTTATTACTTTGTATGTAGCTTCATTCTGGAATTATTAATGCACATTTGAGCAAGTAAAATTTGATGCCTAGAGGCATCAGTAGGATGTAACTGCAGAAACACCTGGAGGTGTCACTAGGGTATAATTAGTTAAGTCTTCATTCACCAGTGCTCCTGTTCAGCCCTAATGTAAACAACACACTGTCCTGATGTGAACAAGAGGGAAATACTCTGTCTGCCATGGGTATATGTTTTTCATCCCCTCAAAGACTTTTTTCAAGGAATCAGAGAGGAGGTAGAAAAAAGTGGTTTAAAAAATCCCAGGGTCCTTTTCAGGATTCATGCTGAGACAGTTCCCCCAGAGGCAGAGAGAGGAACTTGAATGGAAAATGGCATCCTTATGGCAGAGATGGCCTACAGAACCAGGGCATTAGGGATTTCTTCTCAGATAAGCCTTATTAGTGCTTCTGAAAGTATGCCCGCCTGCTTCCTTCTGGAGGCAGTCAGGGACATTTGTCTCTGCACCAGGGAGCCTGGCTATCTATTACAAAAGATTCTTGGGTGCAGAGGATCATATCCAGAGGTTATACTATACCATTTTCTTTGTTCCCTCACACCATTGTGAAAGAAATCCCTGATGTTCCACCGAGTCAGAGGGAAGCAGCATTTCTAGAAATAAAAAAGCTGCTAGAAGAAGGAGTCATCCAAGAGGTTCCCCCACACCAGAGAGAGAATCCGGAACATACTCAAGATTCTTCCTCGTGCCAAAAAAGAAAGGGGACTTGAGACCAGTTCTGGATCTCGGAAAATTAAATAAGTTCATACGGTATTCAAAGTTTTAGATAGCCATGGTTCAGTCATTTTTGCCTCTGCTGCAAAATAACGATTTGATATGCTTGTCAGAGGTTCAGGATGCATACTATCACATCAAAATGAGCAGGTGCTCCAGAAGATACATGTGCTTCTAGCTGGCAACCAGTCTTTACCATCTCAGAGCACTGCCCTTTGATCTCACCACAGCCCCCAGGATGTTCGCCAAATGCATGTCAATGGTAGCAGCTCACTTGAGACTGCTGGGATTCTGAGTGCTTCCATATCTAGAAGACAGGCTTCTAACTGCCCCATCCAGATATTGGCTTCTACAGGCAAGGCACTTCTTGCTCCAGTTGTGTGTTCATCTGGGAATCACGGTCGATTACAGCAAATCTCAAGTGTAACCTACACAGAGTCTGGAGTTCATAGGTGCCCGTTTGGACACAGTCAGATAGCCTCTCTTCCCTCTTCTCGGATACAGACACTGAGGATCCAAGTCAAAAAAAGTGATTCAAAGTTCTTCTCTTCCAGCCTGATTAATCTTACAAACCCTGGGATCCATGGCAGCTGCTATCACCCTTGTTCCTCTGGCCAGGTTCCACATGTAAATTCTTCAATGGGCACTTTCAGTCCAGTGGTCCACTCTACAACATCCGTTAAACACTCCAGTCAAGATCACACAAGCGTGTAGAAGCTATCTTCTTTGGGGGATTCATTCAAATCAGCTCCACAAAGGCCAGCCATTTGTTCTCCCCTGCCCATGGCCACAGTGACTACTGATGCCTCCCAGCTGGGGTGTGTGGGTACTACCTGGGAAAGACAGTCCAAGGTATATGGTCCCATGAAGAGGCCAAGGCACATATCAGTGTCCTGGAGATGAAAGCAGTCCTCCCAGCATTGCAGACCTTTCAAGACATTCTCCCATCTAGGACAGTTGCCATTCAGATGGGCAACATGTTAGTGATCTTGTTTATCAACAAACAGGGAGGAACCACATCTTGCCCTCTGTTGAGAAGCAATGAGAGTGTGGCAGTGAGTGATCTCTTCCATTCACTTTCTAATAGCAATGCTCATGTTGGGAAATCCAGCATGATTGTGGGAAAACTAAGCAGGTCCATTCTGATGCCTCATGAGTGGTCTCTCAATATCAAAATGGCAGAGAGATTTTCCATCAATGGGGCCAGCTGTGCTCTGATCTGTTTGCCTCTCCCCTCAACCAGAAATGCAGCAGGTTCTTTGCCCTGATTCCTCCAACAGGAGAGTGTTAGGTTTGTTTTACCTAAATACCTTTCTGAAACTACCCAAATTCAAATGCTCACCCTGCGTATAGTTCTACTTCTTCTTCAGGACCATTGTTTCATGGCGACTTTAGCTCTGCAAGATGCTCATCATCGCATTCCAATTGTTCCCAGCTTCAAGTTGAACCTACAAAAGTCCTGTCCCACACCCTCACAAAGAATTGTCATCCTGGGTTGTATGGTAGGCACAGAATAAAAGAATGGCCTTTCTACCAGAAGACAAAGTTATGACTTTTAAGAACATCTTCAGGGATTTCTCTCTTTGAGAAACTGCCTCTGCAAGACATCAGTGATCCTTGTGATACAACTGGCCAGACTTCACATGAGAAAGATTCAAAGATATTTAAAAAAAAATGTTGGACCCAGCATCTGCATTCCTTAGAGCTCAAAGTACCAGTGCTGGAGTTTGTGAAACAACTGAATTACAGTGGTAGAGAGATCAGATGTCTCTCATTCCATGCCTACCTTTCTACTTCTAGACTTTATTTCAGTCAGTCCAGATAGACTTGTCAGAATCTGTATAGGGAGCAGTGTCCAGAGGAGTTCAAGTACAAAGCAAAGCAAAGCAAATGGATCTTCAAATGCTATAAAGCACAGAAACTTAAAAAAAAATGTTAGCAGTGATTCAGGCCTAAAAAGTTTGTCACTATTTTGGTTTCCAGTTCCCCTTTTAATGGTCATAGATAACACTACACTCATGCAGTAGCTGAACAAACAAGAGTGTACAAGGTCATGCTCTTTTTGCCAGTTGGCAGTGATGGCCTGGGAGCTAGCTTACAGCATTCGATGATGCTGCAAACCTCATATGTCCCATCAGAGCAAAATATAGTGACAAACAGACTAAGCAGATCACAGACAGATCTTCACAAGTGGCAACTCAGGATAGAGGTCTTTCATGATTTAGTCCCGATGTGGGGAATACTTCAAACAGATCTGTTTACCTCATTTCAAAACAGGAAGTTGGAAAGATTATGTTGAAGACATCCTTGCATGCATGCTTGGAGGACAGATGCATTTCCACCCTTTCCACTGATACCCACGGTACTTCTGATGTTTCAGAAAGAATTATCAAAGATCATTGTGTTGATCCCCTTTTGGCCCAAGCAAAGTTGTGTCTCCCTTTTAATGGAATTGACAAAGGATAATTACCTCAAACCTCCTCACACCCTGGATCTGCTCACGCAGTGATATGGGTGACTGGTGCACCCCATATTAGAGCAGTTGCAGCTGCCAGCCTGGTTTATTCTACCTTAATACCTTTTAGGCACTTGTTCCATGAGGATGTGGAGCAGTTATTTTAGGAGGCAGGAAAACCTGCAATGAGAAAACTTTTATGTGTACAAGGAGAAGAGGTTTTCTAGGTAGTGTCTAACCAGCAACAGAAGGGTCTGGTATGGTATCTACCACTATTGTTTTGAAATATTAGTGTGAGATACTTAATGATGGCTTAACATATGCATCTATCAAGGTGCATCTTGCGGCTATCTGAGCTTGTCTGCCAATAGATCCCCCTCTTTTGTCTCTTTTTGTGGTCAGTTTATGAAAGGAGTGTTGCCCTTGAGACCCCCTTAAAAAAACAAATTCATCCTCCTTGTGATCTCAATTTTGTTCTTACAAAATGGACTTGATCTCCTTTTGAACCTGCCTTTCAGCCTAATATAAAGCTCATCACTTAGAAAACTGTTTTGGTTATTGATTTGACATCAACAAAGCATGTCTGTGAGCTAGAAGCTCTCACAGTGGCTCAGCCTAATCTGATTTCCCACAAGAGCAGACAATGACCTCCTTTTTTCTGGATGAAAAGCCAGTAGTGATGAGGTGTGCCACATAGAAGGATTTCCTGACTGTTGTGGCAATGTGATTATCGAAGGTGAGACCACTGTCTACCTGTGTCCCTAAGTCTGTTATCACACTTTGGGTGTTTAGTGTACTGCCACCTATGTGGTAATTCATGGGTACATGTTTTTTCCTAAAGGGGATAGCTATAAATTTCTTGGCATTGAGCTTGAGCCCATGGCTCTGGCACCAAGCATCTGTTTCTGTAAGGCCCTTTTGTAGAGTATCCACATAATTTGGTGATTCAATAATGGCTCCCAGTTTGCAGTCATCTGCGAACTTTGTTAACCAGAGTCCCTACACTGTACTTATCACTCATTGGACCCATTATAGAATACAACACCCTGTTTGGTATGTACCTCTGAAGACATCTGCAACAAATGGAAAGGACGCAGAAATACCTCACTAAAGGAATCACAGGCCTAAAGCAGATGCCCTATGCTGACCGCCTTAAAAAAACCCAGCTATACTCTGTCGCATATCATCTACTCAGAGGCGATCTCTGCTTAACATACAAGGCCATGTTAAACCCACAACTGTTGGACATGCTACACTTAAAAAAATCCCAATCCCTCAGAGCCACACGCTCCAGGGATCTAAACCTTGTCATCACAATAAACAAAACATGCTGGAAGGATAGGTTCCTGACCCAGAGACTCCCCAGACTCTGGAATAGACTGCCCATATATGTCAAGCAGAGCGCCTCTTTGGCCCTTTTCAAAAGGAACCTTGACGACTGGATGGGAGAAAGGAAATTCACCCTGGGGATCACGTCAGTTGCCCTGCTAGACAGGGGTCCAGGGAAGTAAATAGTGTGGGAAGAAATAGCCAGGGAATTATTATGGCTAGACTTGTATAGGCCCTAGGGCCGACAGCCTAGTACCAACCTATGAACCTATAAGAGCAGAGTTATTCTACTCGCTATTCCATCTTTCATACCCCAAATTTTTTTTTTTGAATTTTCCGTGAATCAAGCCATCAATCTCCCAGTTTTCTTTCCGGAACCTAAAAAACATGGGAGAGAAGATTCTATATAACTTTGATGTGCACAGGCAGTTCAGGTGCTGCATTGACAGAAGTAAGTCCTCAGGAAAGCTGAATAGCTGTTTATTTCCTCTTTTGGGGCTAAGAATGGTAAACCTATCTCTAAGCAAATGATTGCTCTTTGGTTGTCCTGTGCTATTGTTTTTTTTGTTACTCCCACCATGGTATATGTCATCCAGGCAGGATTAAGGCACATTCCACCGAGCCTTATCCCCTTTGGTGGCATAAGAGAAAGGAATGGTCTCTAGAAGCATTCTAAAGGCAGCAACATGGTCTTTTGTTCATACATTTACAAAGCACTACCCTCTTGTCCTTCCTACTTAGCACTAAAAGCCTGAAGAACTGACTTCCTGAGTCAGAGATTAGGTTTTCCCTGATGGGAGGGTCTCCGCTGATTCCCATATCACAGGGAGTCAGGGGAAGGAATTCTGAGCTCTGGAAAGCTGCCAGCATGGGTTTGTGCAGGCACAGAACCCATATGCCACTGAGACAGTGTGAAACTCAAAGATCTACTGTTACTGGTAAGTAGGACTTATGCAACTGTACTTTCTTTGTAGTCTGATTATGCCAGGATAAATTTGCTGTTATTTTTCTGATATGCTTTCAGTTTGAAGTGTTGCATTTAAATAGCGCTTTATAGTGGGATCAGCTGTTCTTTTTGGTTGGGCTGTTTGTGCTATATTTTCTTGCTACTCACTGCTACTGGATGACCAGTTGTAACAGGATTTGACCTTGCTGCACTATATACAGCAGAGGGGCATCTTGCACTGTATAAATACAATTGGTTTGTTTTAAAGTATTTATAACTGTTATGTAACATTCCTTACATTTGCCTTGATCCCTTACCTAGTTTGCACTGTTGCTAAAGGTTGCTATTGATAGTGCAATGTGACTCAAAGCTGTGCAGAGTTGCATGCTACTGTTGTGCACTGCTGCTATTTGTTTGTATTAAATTTTGTTATCTGCATGTCTGTTGCTGAAATTGATTTCGCTTGTTGATATATCATATTGATCACTGCTGGAGTAAGTAGCCTTGGAGTAAGTATGGGTTATATCCTGCCAAGAGTATAACAGCTGGCCAGCTTCCAAAGCTTCAGGGCACCTTTCATGTGCCCAAACTATCTGACATCTCAACCTGAGCTGACTAATGACAAGTCTGGGAGTTGAGCCCTTCATAGCTTTACTGCAGCTGAAGAGTATGCTCCTATGAGGCTTTTAAGGATCAATGGTTGGCTTATCTTGTTCATTTGCTGGGCAGATAAGTTCCTCTTGGGGAAGAAACATTCCACTCAATAAATCTGGTTTATTGTGAATACTTTCCTCTTTGTGGAAGTTATTTTAAAGCTGGGCGTTTGTATTTTAGTGGTGTGTCATGAGACTGACTGCATTGTAATTATAAACAGGAGGACTCTTTTTCCTATCAGTTTAAAAGTTATTTAAGTAACTGCAAGACATATTTTCTGTGAAGAAATTGTGTTTATTTTATTTTGTGGAACTGGCAAAGTATTTTAAAGTGCTTTTTACTGTGTTTGTCTGTGAAAAAAAGTGATTTTTTTTTACAGACTTTTAGTATTTACCAGCATTTGCTGCTTGGTTTCCATGGGAAAGAGGCACCATTTTCAGCATGACCATGGAACAATCTGTCAGTCCTTTTTCCACAAAAAGAAAAAATTAAGAAAAAAGCCTTTGCCATCACAACAGGCTAGAAATTTGCCTCAGCCTCAGGTGGGTGACTCTGTGTGGCCATTAGCCATCTCTCAGACCTCTCATCTTTTGCCCCAGATCCCTCTGGTGTAGAACCTCCAGCCACTGTGGACCAGAGGTTACGCACTTCTTCTGCAACTGTTGGAGTTCCCTCAGTGGGCGAGTAAGAGACCCCTCAGTGGCCAGTTTTATTGGTCTTGGGAGATGGAATAGAGAAGGCTTCCCTGTTTTGTCAGCATGTTGTGCCCATCCCTGGAGAAGTTGATGCTGCCATTAATAACACCTTTGGTTCCAGTTTTCTTGTCAAACAGAAACAGAAAGCTAAGCATATATCTACTCCTCCTCAAATTTCTTTAGGCAGGACTAGTTTACTAGATCTGTCTCAGGGTTTAATTCAGGCTATTTGTCCTTCTTGTAAAATAGTTTCTGGTAAAAGAGCCATACCTTCTTCCCTGGAGAGAGATTCATGATTCAGAATCTGGACAGGAGAATGAAGGGACAGATGCAGGATCTTCTACTCAGATTTCTGATTCAGACTCAGAGGAGAGCTCAGTTTCTGACTCTCCCTGTGTTGAGTTCTCTTTCTCTGAGACTATTTTTAGAATGTGGTAATGTTTTCAGTGGGAGAACACTGACAAATTTAAGTCCCTCAGAAAATACTATGAGCTGTTACAGAACGAATTTCCAGAAACTGCACCCATGGTGATATGTGTGAGGATGTGTGTGTTAATGCCTGCAGTTTTCCTGGAATTAAGACAGATGATCATTCTGCTCTTTCTGATAAGGATGGGAAGATTATTGATAAGTATGGGGAAAATGTATGCTCCTGCAACTTTTGATCAAGCTCATATGTTAAGTTTTGTTCTGACTTATTGTAAAAAGTATGGGGAATGTTTTATCTAAAGCTTCTTTTTCTGAGGAAAAAACTGCTTTAAATAATTTAATTTCTTCTGTGTTCAAGTCACTACACTTTGTTTATGGGGAGTGTAGGGATTTATTGACACTTCTTTAAGCACTGTGGCCACTGATACTGTTTTGAGGAGGTTATCATGGCTGCCTCTTCGGAACCTCCAATATGACATTAAACATGGGATTTTAAATTCTCCTTTGGATAGATATTCAGGTTTTTGGCCCCTCTGCTGCACAGGTAATTAAAATGTGTGATGAAAGGGGGAAGCTGATACACAGAATCTCTAAGATTTTTCAGTTCGCCTTTTCCTAGTTTTTTAAGGGATTGTCTAACTCTTCATCCAGTTTTGGTAAGAAACAAAATAAACGGTCTTACCAAAATACAGTAAATAGGCATTTAAGAAGAAATGGCTGGGGTTCCAAGAAGAAATATGGAAACTTCCAAAACTAAGGACAGTGCAGCAAGTCAAATGCCTGTTTAAGAGATTGTGTCCTCCCTCCCACCCTGGCAACTCCTTTTTTTCCCCAGAAAGTTTGAACCTCCAAGTTTCTCTATGGCAATGGGTAGTTTCAGACAAATGGGTTATACAGATAATTCATCAAGGTTACACACTGCAGTGGGAGGAAATTCCTCCTTTCTAGGGGGTAATTCTTCCTCCTCTAAACCAGACACTTTTGTTTCCATCTGTCCTTCATCACAAGCTGTCCTGGGAGTGATAAAACCGGTTCCCCCTTCCCAGATGGGAAAGAGGTTGTAATCAAGGATATCTTTGGTGGCAAAGAAAGAAATACAATGCTTGGAGACCACTTCGGAATCTTTCTTTCTTTTTTCATAACTGTAATAATATGCTCAAAATATTAAGGTTGAAAGTAATTCTGCTACAAATATGTAACATAAATAAGGAATAAATAAAGCTTTCTTAAATGTAGAAATAGAGTTTAGTAATATGTAATCAGCATCCATACTAAAATGACTGTGGCCTGGAAAATAAGGAATTTGCTTAATGGACCTGTTTTTTTAAAGAAAGCTGACCTCTTACAGACTTGGCAAGAATGTGAAAAACAGGATGAAAGTTAACCTGGTTCTGTAGAGCGTGAACAACAGGAAAACATTCTGTGCATGTTTCTATCATATGACACTGTTAAGCAAGGAAGTTTGAATGATCAAGTCAGCATTTGTATGTGTTTTACTACAATGTGTTTCCTTAAAAAACAATACCAGTACAGGACGAAAACATATTTTTCTACAAACACCAGCAAACAGATGTTCTCATACAGAGTTCAAAATAGAATACCAAGACAAAAACAGGATTTGAACTGCGTGACTAGAACAGTATAAAGAGACTATAGCAGATAACATTGTTAGAGATATCTGTGTAGGAACACACACTTATTCTGCGGTAATATTGTATCTCTCACATCATCTGTGCTATTTGAGAATTAAAGTAGAACAGTAACTAAAGCTGTAACAGTAGTTCATGTGATTTGTTATAAAAAGTATTTTATCGGTTACTGCTCAGAGTTTTGGTGCTGCATTAGTGTACACTCTGCAAGTTTCTGTGGGCAACAGACTGTGATAACTAGACTTTGATTTCAGCAGAATCCAGCCAGCAAGACCTAGTGTCTTAAGAAGACTTCAGATCCATCACAGTAAGCATCAGAGTAACAGCACCCTGCTTTAGCACCATAAAATTACATTTTCAATGGCGAGCATACCTGCATTTGAACACAGGGGGAGTAGAGGTAAGCCCTGCAGAGGGTCACTTCAGTCAGATTGCAGTAACTAACATTTGTACATATGTGTAAATCCTAAACATAAGTATTCCAGTTTATGCAGCCTGCAGTAGTAACATTTTTCAGACATATGAATCCAGATTGAGCCTGAAGTCCAGGAAAGTTGCAGTGCCATTAATTCTGCAAGAAATGTGGACATCTGCTTTCACAGCAGTTCACTGCCTGTTGTGTTTCCCCAGCTTTTCGAGTGACTCTGAAAAATTTCCAGCCATCAGCAACAACAGCCTGATCACGTGTTTTCTTGCTAACTGGTAAGACCATTTTCTGTGTCACATTTTTAGTATGGATGCTATTAGTCATAATTTGTGCAGGAGAAGCCAAGCTTCAATAAATTGCAATGTTGGTATACACAGCACATTAGTAAATGTAAAACCTTATTAGGGCAGGTTTATAGTAAGGCATTATGCAAATGTATTACAATATTTAACTTGTATCTCAAAGAAAACCATGTGGGGTATGACAGATGTTTATTTTGTGATTCAACAGAAGCTGCATTTTGTGTGCCATGCCATAAAAAGTATTGCATGATATTGCTAAAGACAGACCTTTTCATGATAAAAAATTAACTAAGGGTAAAGTGTTTCCATTATATTCAGATGTTGAACAGCTATGTCCTATCACCACATGTAAAAGGTTTATTTCAGAGTTACAACATGAGTCAATCAGTTACTGACAGGACCTCTAATATATTTTGTTACAAAAGAATGTAATAAACTTCTAAAAGACAGACACAATGAGTTCAGGAAAATTAGACAAGTTATACAAACATTTTTCCAAAACTGCATAGGAGTTTTAGATTCAGTAGAACAGGTTACTAAAGAATGTCAGACAGACCATAACATTACAGAAAACTCTTGAACAACAGTTACAGGATAAAGAAAATAAATTAGCTGAACTGACAGAGACTGACTTCCTCCATACAACAGCTGAGCTTAAGAAAACATTGGAGAAGAGCAGGAAACTACAGCTGATCTCTACAAAAGAGATATATTTTATAATACGTTTGTGTTTTGAAAATGGTTAAGCATACATGGTAGGATGGTAAAATCTGATGTCTGGACAAATCATGGCAATTCCACTAGATACTTCTAAAGAGACATAAAAATTTTCCAAGATTTTGCTTGATGTTAATGTTACTACATTTATAAGATTAGACTAAATGTACTTTACAGTCTCTTTATGTACAAATACAAAAGAATTCAGTACAAATGAAATTAATGTGTAGTAATGAATATTTGTGAAAAACCATGTTTAAAACAATGGGTCCAGGATAGCTACTAGATTGAAATGCATGAATAGCAAACAGCCTGTGTAAATGCATACTGTGCAGTATACATTGTAATAAGTTCAAAAGTAATTTGTCAAGTTGTAATATTATCACTGGTTTTAAGTTGGAGTCTTATTATTGGTTTTTGGACCATCATTTTATCTGTACTAATATTGGTTACCCCAGTTAGAGGAAAATTATATTAAAATATTGTATTCATACAGCTGATGGACTAATATGTACATAAAATTCTTTAGTGTGTACATTGTGTTTTTTTAAACCCTCAAGTATTAAATATACTGAAATAATTGCATTTAAATATTTATTATCTAAGCCCAGTTCAGTACTTTACCAAGGTGTTAATGGGCAGTTCAGTGGCATGACCACAATGTTATGGTTAAAATGACATTGAAACTGTATATTTCAGCAGTGTATAAATGCTTGGAGTAGCACATAGTTCTTGTCTCTTATAGATATTAGTCTATCTCTAACCTTTTGATATAAAATGATTAATAAAATAGTTCTAACTCATAAATGAAATTCTGTGATTGCAAAAGAATTAATCAAGTTAAAAAATAAAATGAAAGCAGACACAGTTAAACACCGGTGAAATATTTTCACAGAATGGTTTGTAAAAGAAAAAGTTGTTAGATACATTCAGTTTTGTGTCTTTCGGCTTTTCCCGGTTAGGGGTCGCCACAGCGAAACTCCGGTCTGCTATCGATTGGCAGTAGATTTTTATGTGCCGAGTTGCCAGCCCTGACGCACAACCTTCAATAAAGGTACGCCCATTCACGCATGTCTCCACACAGAAGACACTCTAGTTGAGAATCAAACAGGGCAACGTCTTACTGTGAGGCGACAACGCTACCGCAGCACCACCACCGCAGTATACTTGATGTCATTGTATTAACTATGTAAAATTGCATTTTGACTTGTTTCAAAAGAAGACTAAAGGTTTTGTTTCTTAATGTGTTTTCTATATAATGTGATCAAAAATACATATCAGTATAAAGTGTTTTGAGTATGTTTTAAAATAAAAAGAGGGAATTGTAAGAATATGCTCAAAATATTATGGTTTAAGGCAATTCTGTTAAAAATATGTAACATAAATAAGGAATAATCAGGAAAAGGAAAGCGACCACACTGCTAGGTAGATCTCTCATCAACAGACCAAGCTCAAAGGAAGAAGATAATGAGAGTACTAGCCACGATGTAATGTTCCTTCAGGCTCTGTAAAAAACTCAGACTGCAAAGTAAAATCCGAACACGATTTATTAAGAGTGAAAAAAGATGAGCGCTTTCGCGTAGTGTGACCTACGCTTCATCAGATGACTAACAAAAAACTGCTATACATTTAAATACTTAAGTGCGCGGGAAAACTTTTCCTCATTGAAATAATTAATCAATTAAAACAGTATGCTGCAGTTAAATTCTTTGTAATATGTAGGTTACTGCTTAAAAAACTCCATTATAAACACTGAAACATGGAAAGACAATGTGCAATTGAGTAAACATCAAAAAATCAAAATATATATATATATATATATATATATATATATGTATTAATAAAAAGCTTTCTTATATAAGGGTGAAACGAGCAAATGAATATTTTAGTCTGTTGTTGATGTCATATATCAAGACCTGCTTGTAGATAATTAATAATCAACGTCCTATTACTAAAGTTGTATAAAAATGTATATATTACACTGTAAATATTAAATTAAACATTTGTAAATGTATATTAAATGCTTATTTGATATTTTTACATAGAACTGATGATGCATGTAAATATAAAAACACGCTAAGTGAATATATTACTCTTGAACAATGTTAATAGCATCCTCAAGGTATAAATGTTATTCATTTGATTATATAAATATATATGCCTGATAAACAAAAACAAATCAAATAGAAAACAAATCAAATAAAAAACAAATCAAATAAAAAATCAAATAAAAAACTAAGTGCAAATACAATAGCGATATAAATATATGTATGTGGAAAGTGTAAGTGTAGATATAGATAATTACAATAGTATATGAAGTAACTATCTAATTTACGTTATGTGTCATATATGTAAACAAGTTAATGAAATGTAAATATAAAAATGTAATAGGATGTTATTGTATTGATTGAATGTGAATACACTGTGAGATCAATATTAATATAAAATAAATAAGGAATAAAATAAAACTTGCTTAAATGTAGAGATAGAGTTTAGTAATATGTGATCAGCATCCATACTAAAATGAGTGTGCCTTGGAAAATAAGGAATTTGCTTAATGGACATGTTTTCCTAAAGAATGCTGACCTCTTACAGACTTGGCAAGAATGTGAAAAATTGGATGAAAGTTAACCTGCTTCTGTAAAGAGTGGACAACAGGAAAACAATCTGTGCATGTTTCTATCATATGGCACTGTTAAACAAGGAAGTTTGAATGATCAAGTCAGCATTTGTATGTGTTTTACTACAAGTTGTTTCCTTAAAAAACAATACCAGTACAGGATGAAAACATATTTTTCTGCAAACACCAGCAAACAGATGTTCTCAAAGTCCAAAATAGAATACCAAGAGAAAAACAGGATTTGAACTGAATGACTAGAACAGTATAAAGAGACTATAGCAGATAACATTGTTAGAGAAGTCTGTGTAGGAACACGCACTTGTTCCGAGGTAATATTGTATCTCTCACATCATCTGTGCTATTTGAGAATTAAAATAGAACAGTAACTAAAGCTGTAACAGTAGCTTGTGTGATTTGTTATAAAAGGTCTTTTATTGGTTGCTGCTCAGAGTTTTGGTGCTGCATCAGTGTACACTCTGCAAGTTTCTGTGAGCAACAGACTGTGGTAACTAGACTTTGATTTCAGCAAAATCCAGCCAGCAAGACCTAGTGTCTTAAGACTTCAGATCCATCACAGTTAGCATCAGAGTAACAGCACCCTGCTTTAGCACCATAAAATTAATTTTTCATTAACCCTGTTTGTGATAGTGTCCAAATTCAAAATGATGTCACTTCACAAGCTGTTACCTATTCTTCCTCATTCAAGCTTCCTTGTAACATTAGATTTAAAAGATGGTTATCATCACATTCCTACTCATCCATATTACAGACATTTCTTAAGGTTTTGTATAACTGGATCACATTATCAGTTCTCCTCCTTACCCTTTTGGACTATCCACTGTGTCAAGAGTGTTCACATAGTATTTAACTCCACATCTGGTGTTGTCAGTCTTCATTAATTCTTGACAATTGGGGCTTGGTTCCAACCCTCAGAACTGGCTCAGCCATTATACAGCTCATGCCAGCCAAAAAACCTTCAAGCTAAGGCTCTACTCACAATGCCCCTCTCTATATTACCCCAGATTTCATTTGCTGCTCTGTCAAAAAGACTCATCAGACGTTGCTCTCAGCTAAGTGATCTAAATCGTCTTCTATATTTTAAATATCTCTAAACATCTTTAGGTTAATAGTTTACCTTTCTCTTTCTCTTAACTCTGACTGAGTGTTGAGTGATTCTACCCTTACTTTGAATTTCTGTGTTCCCTCTCTGCTAACCCATCAGGTTTTTCTCCTTGTACCATCGTTGGTATTTCTCCTTCCTTTAATTTTGGTAGAATTCCTGTTTTTCCTCAGTTTGTGTGTGAGTGAGTATTTTTTGTTAGTGCCAGTTTCAATATGGTAGAATAAACAAAAGGCACATCTGGCTTTAAGCAGTGTCAAGATTGTGGGAGGAAGATTCCCGATTCCGATGGGAATATTTCCTGTCTCTGTTATTTAGGAATATCAGATTGTGATATTTGCAAGGGCTTCAGTCAGAGAACTTTGGTTGAGTGCTGCAATAAGCTCATCCTTAAGGGATTGCTAAAAACCTCCTTTATTGAAGCCTTGTCCAAGGCCGACTCCACTAAACTTGACACTTCAAAAAAGTGAAGCCACTTGGTGCCTGCATCTCCCATGGCACTGGTGGCACACAAACATAATACTTCTGTTCCGGCTACTTTGACACCGACAGCTAAGGTACTGAAACTTCAAACTGATGACTTTGCGGCATCATCTATGTCCACAGTGCCATCAGCACTAGCGTCAGCACTGACTTGTTTGGTTTCCAGCTTGGTGCTGGCCTGTCCTTCAGTGGCGTAGCATGTTTTAACAGCCTTCTTGGTGCATCAACAGGCTCTGCCCATTCTCCTGGTGCTAAAGCAAGATCAAGACCAGCCCAGGACAAGATATTCACCTTCTATAGACCCCTTTGTGGGCCAGCTGTGTAGCACCTTCCTAGAACAGCCAGAATCTTGTCCGGGATTCTTAGTTTGATCCTCCAGGAGTCTTTCTGAGTTGGACATTGTGAGATTGGTGGATCAACTGTTGTTGGCCAGAGGTATTTCTGCCTCTTCTCAGATCCCTCTCCCCAGAGTTTGGACTTCTTCTCCCAGGACTCCCATTATACCTCCTTGTCCAACTTCCATTGGAGCTTCAGAGCCCACCACTTCAATTTCTACAGTACCAGCTGTTTTGATGCCATCAGGCACTTCTACCTTGGCACTAGATCTAGCCCTGACTTCATCGGTCCCAGTAGTGGAACCGATGGACTCTTGGGGCCTGACCTCTCTGCCGGTTCCAGAGGTCTCAGACTGGCACCTGGTTTTAGTACGGTGATGACCTCGGCTATCAGGATCTCATCAGTTGTGAGTCCTTACCCAGCTCTGGCTTCGGAGGGCAGACTCTCGGCGCAGAGTGTGACCTCAGTTCTGAAGTGGACTGTCTCAGTTGCAGGCTCCCACTATCTTCGGGGGCACTGCCTTCCAGTTCACAGAGAGGCCTTGCCTCTGCAGGCTTTCAGCTGGTCCTTCCTGCATTGGAGTGTCATATTACTATATCCTCTGGTCCAAAGTTGACACCAATCCCTGCAGCAGGACAGCGAGCACTGAAGCTTCAAGTTGCACCTGTTCAGGGTCCCTCTTCTTTGGAGTCCTCTTCAGATATCCACACTGAGGAACCACCCTGAAAGAAGACATGCAAGAGGAAGCACATAGATTCCTCAGAAGAATCTGTCGCTGAGGATACGGATTTCGATGAAGGGGAAGGTTCTCCCTGGTCACCCCCTGGCAATGTAAAATACTAAAGATGAGGGATAACTGGAAGTCCCAAGACCCTACCTTGGAGGAAAATGTGTACTTGCCAGTGTTTGGTGCTCTACCATCTACTTCCTGGGTGTCCCCACCCACTAACAATTTGATTAATCTAATTGTGCAGTGGGTTTGGAAGACTCCTGATGCCATAGACCCTATTCCCTGGAGGCCAGACAAACTCTTATTGCCATCAGAGAACCATCAGTATTGGGCCAAAGGTTTAACAGTAGATGACATGGTAGTGGCGGCTGTCACCAAAAAGGAACTTGCTGATGAGAATCCTACTATATACATCCACCTAACAGAGAGTCTAGGATGATGAACAGGTTTGGAAAGCGGGTCTACACTTCATCAACCTTCGCATTTAGGTCTTTGAACTTCGTGCCACACTTTACTAGACTCCTGAGAGACCTGATCAGGGGAATTATAAGAAACTCTAGCTGGTGCTGTTTCAAACGAGGTGCAGGATAAGGTCTCCATGCAACTAGCCACCCTGGAGACTTTATCAGACTTGTCCATGTGGATCATCATGCATGCAGCCGAAGGCATGACCAGAGCAGCAGGTTCCGGTGTTGCTATTAGGCAACATGCCTGGATGCTCTTGTGTGATTTTGAGGAGCCCTTTAAGTCTCCCTTTGTTAGTGTGCATTTTGATTGGTCATCTTTGTTTGGGCGCAAGGTGAAGGACACACTAGCCAAGTGTGAGAAGTATGGTAAGACCCTGTCTGATGTGGGCATTCATTTTTCTTCTCCTCAGTAATCCTATTCCAGGAATCAGAAGAGTGAGAAGATATGGTTCAAAAAGTACCTAGGGCCTTTCCAGGACACATGTGGTGGTGGCTCCCCTTGGGGCAGAGAAGGGGAGGTCTAATGGAAGATGGTGACTGTTTGGCAGAGGTGGCCCATGAAACCAGGGTTCCAGGGACTCCTTCTCTGGACAACCCTACTGCTCCTGAAAGGAGGCCAGATTGCTTACCTCTAGAAGCAGTCAGGGAAGACT
The DNA here is from genome assembly GCF_019279795.1 of Protopterus annectens. NCBI lineage: Eukaryota > Metazoa > Chordata > Ceratodontiformes > Protopteridae > Protopterus > Protopterus annectens. Next base: position 643,821,960 of record NC_056743.1, read on the forward strand.
CTCACTGCACTTGACAGCCTGGTGACAACCTCCGATACGTGGGTGCAGCGAATCATTACCAGAAGTTATTGTATCTTTTTTACCCTATTCCAAGGTCAATGAGAAAAATTCCTGATGTTCCACCCTATCAGAGGGTTCACGCAGCCATAGAAATTCAAAAGCTGCTGCAAAAAAGAGTCATCCAGAAAGTCCCACCAGGCCAGACAGGATCAGGATTTTACTCAAGGTTCTTTTTAGTGCCAAAAAAGATGGAGGCCTAGAGACTGATATTGGACCTCAGCCTTCAGAACAGCTTTGTTCAGCAGACAAAATTCTGGATGGTCATGGTTCAGTCTATTCTACCCTTTCTAGAGGAAAATTATTGGATGTGCAAATATAGACCTTCAAGATGCATATTACCATATAAAGATGGACAAATGCTCAAGAAGGTACCTCCGCTTCCATATAGGGTTCAGTCATTATCAGTTCAGAGTGCTGCCGTTTGGCCTCACCACAGCCCTCAGGGTGTTCACCAAATGTATGGTGGTGGTCATGGCTCATCTGAGATTACATGGATTCTGGGTGTTTTCTTATCTGGATGACTGGTTCCTCACTGCCCCTAGCAGGCATCTACTGCTTCAGACAATAGACTTCATCATGCACTTGTTCAGTACCCTGGGCATAACAGTTAACTATGAAAAGTCTCAGCTATCCTCCTGTCAAGACTTAGACTATATAGGAGACCACCTCAACACAGTTTCATGCTTAGCTTCTCTACCCTTTCCCAGGCTCCAAAAGATAAGATCTGAAGTTCAGTCCATTTTAGTGAAAGGTGCCCACTCTTGTTCTTCAGGTTGTAGGATCCATGGCAGCAGCCATCACCTTGTTTCCATTGGCAAGATTTCACATGAGGACACTTCAATGGTTTCTAGTCTCCCAATGGTCCATTCTTTCTCACCCGACAAATCACCCAATCCTAATAACAGAATGCTGCAAGAAGGATATTTCCTGGTGGATGCAGTCAGAGGAAATTCTAATGGGCTGTCCCTTTGTTCCCCCTCAGCCCAAGGCCATATTGACCATGGGCACCTCCCAGATGGGGATGGGGGCATTATCTGGAAAGAACAGTCCAAGGTCCACAAGAAGCCAACTTGCACATCAATGTCCTAGAAATGAGAGCGGTGCTCCTAGTGCTGCAAGCTTTTCAATCTGCTCTTCCTCTGGGTATTTTTGCAATCCACTCAAACAATATGTCAGTAGTCTGGTACATCAACAAATGGGGGGAACCAAATCCTACCCCCTCTGCCAGGAAGCTCTCAGAGTTTGGCAATGGGCAATTTCTTCCAACCACTTTCTTGTGGCAACAAACATCCTGGGGAGCTCCAGTTTGATAATGGACAAGATGAGCAGACACATTCTACTGCCTTACAAGTGGTCTCTCAATCCCAAAGTAGTGAAAGGAATCTTTCGCTGCTAGAGCCAGCCTAGCTACAACCTATTTGCCTCCCTAGTGAACAAGTTCAGCAGCTACTTTGCCCTAATACCTCCTCAGCAGGAGTCCCCGAGAGATGCTCTTCTCCTCAATTGGCCCTCAGGTCTCCTTTATGCCTTTACTGTCTTCCTCTCATTTCCTTCTTCCTGAAGAAAGCCCCAAGGTTGCGAGCCAAAGTGATCCTCATTGCCTCATTCTGGCCCAGGCAAGTTTGGTTTGCTTGGTTCACCAGCCATGGATTCTAAACCCAGTTCCAAACCTACTGTCTCACCCACAAGGGTTGCTTTATCCCAATCTTTACAACCTCAAGCTCACAGCTTAGTTCCTCCAATTCCCTTAATCACCAGGCAGAATAATGTTACTTCCCCTGTCCAAAAAAATTCTTCTGGTTTCCCATAGACCTTCCACCAGGAAACTCTATTCAAGTAAATGGAAAAGATTTTATCTTTGGGCCTCGGAAAACCATTTAGACCCCTCTCGGCCCCAGATGAAAATGTTTTAGAATTCGTAGCTGCTTTCTTCAATCAAAGAGCTGCTGCCTCCTCCATTAGAGTTAATTTAGCAGCCATTTCTAATTTTCACAATGGTTTCAATGACCACTCTTCAATTTCACATCGTCTTTGCAGTCTTTCTTAAAGGAGTTTTGTGTATCAAACTTCTGTTCAAAGAACCCTTAGCTCCACTGGATCTTACCTTAGTTTTACAGTCCTTACTACTACCCCATTTGGAGCCAGCAGCTACATGCCATCTCAAATTCCTTTCTTGAAAAACTCTTTTTCTAGTGGCCATCACCTCAACCAGAAGAATTTCAGAAATTCAGGCGCTATGTGTGAAACCACCATACATCATTTTTCGTAAAGACATGGTATGATTTAAGACTAATCCTTCCTTTCATCCTAAGATAGCCTGTGAGTCGAACATTAATCAATCCATAGAATTACCGGTTTTCTTTCCCAATTTTTTCAACAAAGGTGAATATTGATGTAATGCGATCCTATCTCGCCTACATTCTTGACTGATGGGCTCCCGACTCGAACGATACAAAAGCACAAAACCTCTCATTGGCTGGGCCAACCCCTTATCCCAGGATGCACCACGCCCAAACCCCCAGATCTCGTTTGCCGCTTCTGAAGTAACAACGTGGTCTCAACTTGGCTGTGGCTAACTACCCTTCCTTTTTTGGCCTTTTTGGTCGTTTTTGCTCTTAGCTTAGAAATTTTATAACCAAACAGCTATTTTAATAAGCTATCTTCTTCTGTACTACCCTGTGATTGGCTGTATTTGTTTTCGGTTGTTGTGTAATTCCTTCTGTTTGGTGGGCTAGACCCATTTAAGTTAGAGGGCCTTTGCCCTATTTCTTGTCGAGTGTTTCAGTTAGAGCTCTTTTCTCCCTTCCCTCCTTGTGTTTTGAGTGCTTTGTGGGTCATTTCTGGCAAAGAAAAAGAGCATAAGCTGTCGGGCTTTAAAAAATGTTCGAAATGTGGCTATAAAATGTCGTTAACAGATGGCCATGCCATCTGTGTTTATTGCTTAGGGGCTAAACACTTGCAAGAATCTTGCAGTGTTTGCCATGCCTTCTCCTCTCGTGTACTACAGGAGAGAAAAAATAAGTTGATCCTGAAAGGTTTAATAAAACCAGCCTTTGAGGAAGTTATATCTTCTTCTCCCTCTTCGAAATCGAAGAAAAAGAAGTCTTCGGCTCCGACAAGTCCGTCGGAGCCGCCTGAAAAAAGAACTAAATCTTTGTCCTCTTCCTCGGCTCCATTGGTCTCGGAGCCGCAGGAGAGAAGATCTAAGTCTCAGTCTCCTTCCTCAGCACCATTGGTCTCAGAGCCACAGGATAGAGAATTCCAATCTGGGTCTTCCTCGGCTCCATTGGTCTCGGAGCCGCAGGTGAGTGTTTCGGCTCCAGGGTCGGTTTCGTCGGCTCCTGAACCGTCGGCACCGAAGGGGGTCTCAGTTCTAGTCGAGTCTTCCTCGGCTCCGATTCTTCTGGAGCCGATTAGGAGTCAACATTCCAGCATTGCCTCGGAGCCGGTGGAAAGAGTTTCTCGCCCACTGTCTGTTTCCTCCAGGTCCTTTAGGCTTTCAGATTCGGATTTAGATAGGGTGGTCCAGAGGCTCCTCCAGTCACCTGTCTTATCTAAATTATTTTCAGCTCCAGCCCAGCGGCCGGAGCCAACCATTTCAATTCCGTTTCTTCCTCTTCTGACAACCCTGGTGTCATCAGAGACGGAGTTCGCAGAGTCGGGTGAGGTCCCTGAGTCGGTTCCAAGACCCACTACTAGTCTCTCGGCACCGTCTTCAGCTCCAACCTTTTCTGTTCCTTCCAGGGGTTTCAGTTCTCAGGTGTCCTCGGCCAAGCCTGAGGGGGATTTGTCGGGGCTTCTGGTTTCAGCCCTGATTCTCCCACTTGGCGCCTCGGCTAGTGGGACCCCGACACCGGTCATGGTCTCGCAGGCGGGCCTTTCTTCAGATTCTGGTGGACCCACCTTCGAGGCTATGAGGAGTGCGCTAGACAAGTCTCTAGTGACTTCACAGGAATTTGTGACTCTTTCCCTAGACACGGCGACTAGAGCTTCTGGCGCCCCCCTGTCTTTGGACAGCGCTGCTCCGAGGCCTGAGGATTCCTCCATGTGTGGTCCCCCTTTTTCCGAGGAGCCTTCAGAGTCTTTGCCTGAAGAGCCCCCCAGGAAAAAGTTGTGCAAGAGGAAGCACATAGACTCCCCAGATGAGTCTGTCACCTCAGACACCGACCTTGATGATGCGGAAGGGTCCCCGAAGTCGTCCTCTGACGATGTCTTGTTCTCCGATGTCCTGGAGATCTTGAGACAGAGGGGCGACTGGCCGTCCAAAACTCCTCTACGGAGGAGTCGGTCTTCCTCAAGGCCTTCGGAGCCCAACCCTCCGCCTCCTGGGTGTCTCCACCCTTCGATGAATTACTGGACCTTATTTGTCGAAGGGTGTGGAAGCACCCTGATTCTGTGGAGCAAGTTCCTTCTCACCCCAACAAATTTTTATCCGCCCCCCCCGTGGCAAGGAGTTTCTAACCAAGGGAGTTCCAGTGGATGCTATGGTGGTGGCATCTGCTACCCAGCAGGATGTGGCAGAGGCATCTACGTCTATCCATTCTCCTAACAAGGAGTCCAGGAGCATGGATAGGTACGGGAAGCGTACCCTGACTTCAGCGACCTTTACCTTGCGGTCGCTGAATTATTTGTGTCATTTTACAAGGCTACAAAGGGATCTCATAAAGGAGTTGGGAGATACCCTGTCAAGTAACGTGCCTGAGGCATTGATGCAGTCTGTCAACACTCAGATGTCTACCCTTTCGTCGATTGTTAACTTGTCCATGAGGCTCATATTGTATGCAGCCGAAGGGGCGAGTAGGGCAGCGAGTTTGGGCGTAGTCCTTAGGAGGAAAGCCTGGATGCACTTGTGTCACTTTGCGGAGGCTTTCAAGTCTTCTTTCACATACGCTCCATTCGATGGGTCCTCTCTCTTTGGACCCAAGGTGAAAGACACACTCACTAGATGCGATCAGGAGGGTAAGAGTTTGTCTGCTGTTGGGGCCCATTTTTCGCTCCTTTCGAGACCTTATCCCAAGGCGCAGAGGGGAGGAAAGATGTGGTTCAGAAAGTCTCAAAAGTCTTTCCCTGCCCATCAGAGTGACCCCCCTTCCAGAGGCAGAGGAGGGGGGAATTATTCTTGAAGACATCGCCCTAGAGGCGGCGGAGACCCCCGCAACACAGGAGACCATGAATCCTTTTGTGGTTCCTCCTTCCAGCATCCCTGAGGGACTGCCTGACTGTGCGTCTCCAAAGCCAGTCGGGGGTCGATTTTCGGAGCATCCAAGGGCCTCTGGTTCCATCACCCAGGATCAGTGGGTGCTTTGTATCATCGCTGGAGGTTACACCATTCCTTTTATCTGTCCCCCACCACCGTCAAGGAAAATCCCAGATGTGCCACCCAGTCAACGGGATCAAGCAGCTGTAGAGGTCGCAAAGCTGCTCGAAAAGGGAGTCATCCAGCCAGTCCCCACAGGCCAGACTGGATTAGGAACTTACTCAAGGTTATTTTTGGTGCCCAAAAGAACAGGGGATTTGAGACCCATCCTGGACCTCAGCCGCCTAAACCGCTTCGTAAAAAAGTCCAAGTTCTGGATGGTCACGTTACAATCCATTTTCCCATTGCTGGAAAAAGGAGTATGGATGTGCTCCATCGACCTCAAGGACACTTACTATCACATCAAGATAAACAGAGCTTCTAGGGTCCATTTACGCTTCCGCCTAGGAGCCAGTCACTTCCAGTTCCGGGCCCTGCCCTTTGGTCTCACCACAGCCCCCAGGCTGTTTACCAAATGTCTGGCAGTGGTGACGGCTCACCTGAGACGTCTGGGATTCCAGGTGTTTCTGTATCTAGACAACTGGCTCCTCTCCACCCCAACCAGGCATCTTTTCACTCTAGCCGTGAGTGCTACCATTGAGTTGGGTCATCTTTTAGGGATTACATTCAACTGGGAAAAGACTGTATTGCTGCCATCACAGCATGTTGTCTTTATAGGTGCAGAGCTAGACTCTGTAGAGATGTGAGCATTTCTACCAACAGAGAGGATAAAGATATTACAGGACCAAGTACTAGCCTTACTGCCCCGACGGAAAGCCCCAGCCAGGATGATTCTTCAGCTTTTGGGATCAATGGTCGCCTCCATTCTTCTGGTCCCTCTGGCAAGATTGCATATGCGAATTCTCCAATGGCTCCTGTCGACCCAGTGGTCATACCAAGTGCTGCCACTGTCCCATCCGATTCTCATTATGGAATCGTGCCGGCAGGATCTTCGTTGGTGGCTCCTCTCCTCCAACCTGAACCAAGGGAGATCATTCTGTCCTCCCCCTCCCATTGCCACAGTGACCACAGACACCTCCCAGATAGGGTGGGGGGGCATTATCTGGGCAGGACAGTCCAAGGCACGTGGCAGGATCACGAAACCCACTTGCACATCAATGTGCTGGAAATGAGGGCAGTACTTCTAGCGTTGCAGGCATTGCACAGCTCTCTTCCCAAGGGTACCATCGAAATATTCTCAGACAGTATGGCAGTGGTATGGTAGCTAAACAAGCAGGGAGGAACCAGGTCTTACCCCCTTTGCAGAGAAGCTATGAGAGTGTGGAATTGGGCGATCGCTTCCCAGAGGTTTTTTGTGACAACGCCCATTGCGGGGACGTCCAATGTGATAGCAGACAGGCTGAGCAGAGTTATTCTGATGCCTCACGAGTGGTCCCTGAACAACCAAGTAGCGGCTCGGATCTTCTACAAGTGGGGGGTTCCCTGCTGCGACCTTTTCGCCAGCCCCTGGAATGCGAAGTGCAGCAATTTGTTCTCCCTGATTCCTCCTCAGAGGGTGTCACCCAGGGATGCTCTAGTCCACAATTGGCCCTCCGGTCTGCTCTACGCCTTCCCTCTGGTCCCTCTACTGCCAAAGGTGGTTCAGAAGGTGATCTGCTTGGGAAGCAGCATGATTTTGATCGCTCCACATTGGCCCCACCAAGTTTGGTTCCCCTTCCTTCGGAAGTATGCAGTGAAGGATCTTTGGATTCTGGATCCAGTTCCAGACCTCCTGACTCTGCAGTCGGGTCAGGTCCATCCTTCACTGTGGACTGCGGCTTGGCTGCTGCACTTCCGACCTTAGTCAGACAGCATATCCTTTCACCTGAGGTGGTCCAGATTCTGTCTTCCTCCCACAGGGTTTCCGCTAAGGAGTTATATTCTAATAAATGGAAAAGGTTTGCCATTTGGGCCCAACGGCACAACCTTGACCCACTGACAGACCCGGTGTCATCAGTATTAGATTTTCTGGCAACTCTTTTTAAACAGGGTTCCGCTGTCTCCATGCTTAAAGTCCAATTGGCAGCGATTTCTAACTATCATGTTGCCGTTGAGCCTTTGCTCATGAGTCATAAGTTGTGCAAGGCCTTCCTCAAGGGAGCTTGGTTGCTTTGCCCCCCGGTGTCGCAACCTGTATTACCATGGGATCTGAATGTGGTTCTGACAGCCTTGATGTCTCATCCCTTCCAGCCGGCGGCCACTTGTGATAAAAAATTCTTATCCTGGAAGACTGCCTTCTTGGTAGCTATTACTTCAGCCAGAAGGGTTTTAGAGATTCAAGCCCTTTCTGTCAAAGCTCCTTATCTAATCTTTCATAAGGATAGAGTATCTCTACGATTAAATCCGTCATTTTTTCCCAAGGTTTCTTCTGCTGTTTGTCTGCAACAATCTATAGAGCTACTAGTCTTCTTTCCAAAATTTTCCAACAAGGCAGAATACAGACTTCATCAGTTGGATGTGCATAGACAACTGCAATTCTATTTAGACAGGACACGGCAGCACAGGAAGTCAGACCAGTTGTTTGTGGCCTTTGCGGATAACAGGATTGGCAAAGCAGTAACCAAGTCCACTATTGCTAGGTGGATTAGAGTTTGTGTTTCATTTATTTATGCATCAACAGGAAGGGACCTTCCATTTCCAGTTAGAGCACATTCTACTAGGGCTATGGCAACCTCTGTGGCCTTTCACGCCAGACTGTCTGTAGATGAGATATGCGCAGCTGCCACTTGGGCTTCTCCACATACCTTTATTTCTCATTACAAACTGGATGTGGCATCCAGGGGTCGGGCGTCCTTTGGTTCCACAGCGCTCAGGAGTGTCTTCCAGTGAGCCTCCCAGGATCTAGGTGCTAGGGATGCTGTCCCATCAGTCAAGAATGTAGGCGATATAGGATCGCATTACATCTTTTAGTTATGTACTTACCATAACGATAGATGTATGTGATCCATCTTGCTTACATTCTTACATACCCGCCCTCCTTCCCCCTACCTGTTGGTTCTGGAGGAAACACTGTTGTTGTTGTTCCCAGGAAAGTATTATTTTTTCTCTCCATTCCACGTGTCTTCTTGTTGGATTGGTACATGTGGATGAGTGATTGTGGGGCAAACAAGATCTGGGGGTTTGGGCGTGGTGGTTCCTGGGATAAGAGGTTGGCCCAGCCAATGAGAAGCTTCATGCTTTTGTATCAGCCGAGTCGGAGGCGATTCTCGGCTCCGAGCCCATCAGTCAAGAATGTAGGCGAGATGGATCACATACATCTATCGTTATGGTAAGTACATAACTAAGTTTGCACTTATTGGACTTTCATAGGCAACTAAGGATGTTAAGTTGTCAATCTCGCCTTCATTCTTGCTGTATGGGTTCGACTCGGCACTTACTAAGCTCGAGAATCACTTTTACCAGCTCGAGGCAGCCCCATATCCCATGATGCAAGGCGTGATTACTCAGATCTTGTTTGACGCTTTGCTTATGAGGTAACTCCTTTTACCAGCTCCTGGTAAGTGAACTTTCTTGGCTTCTTTTTTCGAGCTATAGCCCCCAATTACCTATATATTTTTGTTTTAATTAGTTTTTAGTTATTTTAAGTTCACTAGCCCTATTCCCTTAGTTTATCCACTCTTCCCTTGTTAGTTTGTTAGTCGGGCCTTTGCCCTCCCTTCCATCCCTTCCTGTCAGGGTTTCTCCGGTGTGTTGTGTGAGTTTCCCTATACCTTTAGCTTAGTTAGTTAAAATTTTTGGACTGAGTGGGTGTGTGTTCTCTTTACTGAACATGTCCAAAGAAACTAGGGTCTCAGGCTTCAAGAAGTGTGACTCGTGCTGTCAGAAAATGTCTCTGACAGACGGTCACACTTCTTGTATTTATTGCCTGGGACCTCTCCACCTGCAGGACTCCTGTGCTATTTGCCACTCTTTCAGACAGAGAGTCCTGCAGGAAAGGAGAAATAAATTAATTTTGAGAGGTTTATTAAAACCAGAGAGCTCCCCGGCCAAGTCTAGCTCGGGGCAGCCCTCTAAGTCTTCCAAGGCCCAGGCTTCAGTTCCTAAGCCTCCGGCCCTGGCTCCGACTCCCTCGGAGTCGAGATCGGCTCCGGCTGGAGCCGATCCTTCTTTCATTAAGACTTCGGTGTCGGCTCCGATCGGTGCCGATGCTTTGACTTCTGTCCCGGCGTCGGCTCCGACCAGAGCCGAGCGCCCTTTACCTAAGGGTTCGGCATCGGCGCCACTTGGCGCCGATACCCTTGCTTCTATACCTGTGTCGGCTCCGGCCGGAGCCGACACATCTTTGACCAGATCCGGAGCCGACACGCTGTCGGCTCCAACTGGAACCGAGGGTTCTTCGGCTCCAATGGCTCCGTCGAGAAAGAGGTCTAGGTCTCCCTCACTGGAGTCTATACACTTGGCTCTGGCCTCTCCTTTGCTTTCGGAACGGAGCCATCGGAGCCGATCCTCAAGGTCTTCTAGGCTCTCAGACCATGACTTGGAGAGAGTGGTGAGTAGACTGTTGAAATCACAGGCACTGGCCCAGATGCTCCATAGCCCGTCTCAGCAGACGACCGCTAGTCCACACCCTCTTCAAATTCCTCCTTCGACTCTCCTTCAGAGCTCAGAGCCGGAGTTTATTGGAACTGTAACTGCTGTGGCTTCGGAGCAGATACCACCCCTTTCGGCTCCGTCGTCTTCTACTCCTATCTCCTCCTTGAGACCTTCCTTGGAGGGATCCGGTCGTCGGGCTTCCCTGGTCGGTTCCGAGGGGGCGAGTGGCATTGGACCCCATTCTCCCTCTCAGAGCTTCAGCCTTGGTGAGCTCGGCTCCGACATCTGCTTCGGAGCCTTCCCTTTCGGTGGGACTGGGGGTTCCTGTTTCTGTCCTCCCCGGGAGGGGAGCCTTCGAGGTGATGAGGAGTGTGCTAGCCCCTGAGCTTAGTCAGCAGTCGGTTCCTCTAGCTCCTCCCTCTTCGGTGCCTGTAGATGTCTCTTCCCACTCTCTTGCTCCTGGACCCAGAGATCCATCACCCCAGGTTTCCCCTTTGGGAATACCTTCCTCTTCCGAGGTTTCCCCTGATCCGTCAGGGGAACCCCCGCGTAAGAGGACCTGCAAGAGGAAGCATTTAGACTCCCCTGAGTCTACTACATCAGATACCAATTTAGATGAGTCGGAGGGGTCCCCAAGATCCCCCTCTGAGGATGTCTCCTTTTCAGACATCCTTGAACTCCTAAAACAGAGGGGGAACTGGCCCTCCATTAACCCCTCCGAGGATGAATCGGTATACCTGGAGGCTTTTGGATCTCGACCTTCCACCTCCTGGGTGTCTCCGCCTTTCGACCCTCTCATGGACGTGATAGCTTGAAAGGCGTGGGCATCTCCTGATTCTGTGGAACCAGTCCCCAGGAGGCCTTCTAAATTTATCACGGCCCCCACTGATAAGCCTTTCCTTACTAAGGGTGTCCCGGTTGATGCCATGGTGGTGGCGGCCGCCACTAAGAAGGAACTTGCAGATCCTTCCGTACCAGTCCATCCTCCTAACAAGGAGTCTAGGACCATGGACAGGTATGGCAAGCGGATGTTTTCCTCAGCGACCTTTGCCATGCTTTCGCTGAATTACTTATGTCACTTCACCCGACTTCAGAGATATATCCTCAAGGAATTGGGTGAGGTAGTACAGGATCCGTCAGCTGCTGGGGCTCAAGAGAAGATTGCCTCTCAGCTGGGAATCCTTAATTCCATAACCAACTCCTCCATGCGGCTCATTTCTTATGCAGCCGATGAAGCGAGTAGAGCCGCAGGCACAGGAGTAGCTTTTAGGCGCCAGACCTGGATGCGGCTCTGCAACTTTGCAGACCCCTTCAAGGCGTCCTTTACTAACTCTCCCTTTGACGGCACAACTTTGTTTGGATCTCAGGTGAAGGACACTTTGACCAGGTGAGAGCAAGACGGCAAGACTCTTTCTGCCGTGGGAGTCCGTTTCTCCACCCCTTCTAGTCCTAATCCCAAAGGTCAGAAGGGAGGGAAAATGTGGTTCCGAAAATCCCAGGGAGTCACGCCCAACGCACGTGGTCAGTTTACCCCCAGAGGCAGAGGGGGTAATGGCAATAGACGCCGCCCTAGGGGCAGGGGGGGTCCGCAGAACCAGGGCAGCAGAGAGTCTCTCTCTGACAGGCCCTTCCAGCATCCCTGAGGTGTTGCCCGACTGCCCACCCTTGGAGGCAGTCGGGGAAGATTATCACTGTACCCAGAAGCCTGGCTTTCCCTCTCTCAAGACAAATGGGTACAGTCGATCATATCCGAGGGTTACAAAATTCCTTTCGAGAAAAGCCCCTTCCCTCAAAAGGGATCCCTTCCAGACGTTCCACCCGGTCTAAGGGAATTTGCAAACCTAGAGGTTTCAAAGCTTCTAGAAAAAAGGGCCATCCAGCCAGTTCCAACAGATCATTTAGAATCCGGAATCTACTCAAGGTTCTTTTTGGTCCCCAAAAAGACGGGAGACTGGAGACCAATATTAGACCTCAGCTGGCTGAACAAGTCTGTCAAAAAGACGAGATTTCGGATGGTCACACTCCAATCAAATGTGAGAGTGTTCAATCTCGCCTTTGTTCTTACACATGGGTTCGGAGCCGATCCTCGGCTCCGTGCCGGCCGACTGCAAGCTCTGCATCGAGAAGAAGCTCGAGGACATCTAATACCCACAATCCCCCTCTGCCCTTACCTCAGATCTAGTTTGCCGCTGCTGCATTCGCATCGCTGGGAGCTAGCTCGAGCATCTTCAGATAAGATTTAACTTTCTTTTTGTTAAATTTTAGGAGAACTTGTTTAAAAACTACTTGTTAGTGTATTTAGTGTATGTGTGTGTGTGTAGTGAGAAATTCTCGGTACCGTTAACTTAGTTTAACCTTTTTTAACTGGTATATTGTTTTTCGGGGCCTACCACCCCTACTTGGATAGACAACCGGACTGACATTTTTACTGGATTTGACCCTTTTTTCTCTGGACTTGACTGTTACTGGACTTGACTTTTTTCTCTTACTACAATATGTCTAAGAAATGAAATCAGGATTTAAACGTTGCCAGTGTGGCCAAAAAATGTCGGTCACTGACAACCACAGTTCCTGTGTCTACTGCCTTGGCCCTCTCCACTTACAAGAGGACTGTTCAATTTGTCACTCTTTTAGTGGGAGGGTCATGACAGATAGGCGCAGGAAACTGATGGACAGAGGTTTATTGAAACCTTCTTTCCAGGAGGCTCTGGATGCTTCAGACCAGGCATCCAAATCCTCGAAGGAATCGAAGACGTCGGAGCCCAAGTCATCGGCTCCGAGCTCTTCGGGTATAGTTAGATCACCGGTTCCACAGACTTCGGGGCCGAGTGTTCAACTGTTGGCAGTTTCCGAGCCTCGAGTCTTGGAACCGGTGACGGAGCTCCCTCCACCGACTCTGTTGAGGTTGGCTCCGTCTTCGATCCCTTCGACTCGTTCTTCCAGACCCCTCTCTGACACCGATGTGGACCGTGTGGTGCAGAAATTGATGGAGAATACGGCCCTATCCAAGCTTATCTCGGTCTCCTCTCAGTTGGTGTCGAGACTTGAAGGCCTTCCAATATCTCCATCTGTTCCTCCTCCGAGACCTGTCCAGTCTTCGGAGCCGGAAGAAGCTGAACTGATGATTGTGGAGCCCTCGGTGCCAGAACCGTCCTTTGCTCGGTCGGCACCGTTCACCTCGACTCCATCCGATCCGGTACTGGAGTCTTGGAGCCGAAGATCCATCCTTGGTTCCGGGACCGAGAGTCGGACTGATGTTTCGGTTCCGACACTCCCTCTCGGAGCCTCGGCGCGGATCGACTCGGTTCCGTCCTCGGGGTCGATGCCTTCGGTTCCTGTTTCGGGGATTCTTCCCATTTCTTCGGAACCGGGAGATACCTCGACTCGGGACCCGGGGGCCTTCGACCTTATGAGGAAGGTGTTGTCTACCCAGACAACCACATCAGCAGGAACAGCTTCTCCTCCCCATAAAGGACCGTTATCCTCCTCTGCACCCACGGCTACATCCAAGCGTCGAGCACCGGTGTCTCAGCCACCCCTGGAGGGTGCCCCCTCTTCCTCGGAGGCTTCTTCGGATGTTCCCCACGAAGAAGTCCCTAGGAAAAGATTGTGTAAGAGGAGACACTTAGATTCTCCACAAGAATCTTTAACATCCGATACTGACTTGGATGAGTTAGAAGGGTCCCCTAAGTTACCTTCAGAAGATGTCTCCTTTTCTGACATCTTGGAGATTTTAAAGCAAAGAGGTGACTGGCAATCCCTCCCCCCTTCTGAGGATGAGTCAGTCTTGCTGAAGGCATTTGGTGCTCGCCCCTCCTCCTCCTGGGTCACTCCGCCCTTCGATGAGTTAATGGAGTTGATTGCTCGAAGGGCGTGGGAGACACCTGACACGGTGGAACCAGTCCCTAGGAAGCCTAATAAGTACATTACGGCGCCACAGGACAAGGCTTACCTCACCAAAGGAGTTCCAGTAGACGCCATGGTGGTGGCAGCGGCCACGAAAAAGGAGATGTCGGAATCTTCCTCATCTGTCCATCCTCCTAACAGAGATTCTAGGACCATGGACAGATACGGGAAGCGCATTTTCAGTTCAGCGGCTTTCTCTATGCGTTCCCTGAACTATTTGACTCATTTTACACGCTTGCAGAGGGATCTAGTCAAAGAGTTGGGAGATACCCTCCAGGGTACTACAGATGCTGCTGTTTCAGAGAAAGTTACAGCACATCTCAACACCCTAACATCCATTGTAAACTCGTCCATGAGGCTGATATCATACGCAGCCGAGGGATCGAGTAGGGCAGCGGCTTCAGCGATTGCTCTTCGTAGGCAATCCTGGATGCGCTTATGTTCATTTGCGGAAGCCTTCAAGTCTTCCTTTACTAACGCCCCATTTGATGGAGCCACACTTTTTGGCCCTAAAGTAAAGGAGACCCTTACCCGGTGTGAACAGGAGGGAAAGACTCTGTCTGCTGTCGGAGTCCGTTTTCCACCCTTCCAGACCGTACCCCAAAGGGCAACGCTGGGAAAATGTGGTTTCAAAACCCCAAGGATCTTTCCCAAACACACAGGGGATGCCCCTCTAGAGGCAGAGGGGGCAGAGGTGGAAGACGCCGCCCTGGCGGCAGAGGGGTCCACAAAACCAAGGTGACAGGGATAACCTCCTGGCAAACCTTTTCAGCACTCCTGAGAGGAGGCCCGACTGTCCTGCTCTGGAGGCAGTCGGGGGTCGCTTAGCTTTATACCCTCAGGCCTGGCAAAACCTTTCTTCAGACAATTGGGTAAAAAGCGTTGTTACCAGAGGTTACAAAATCCCATTTCTATCCAACCCCATTCCAAAGAGAAAACTCCCAGATGTACCACCCCATCTGCGAGAGCCAGCAGCTACAGAAATTTCAAAGTTGCTAGAAAAAAGAGTCATCCAACCAGTCCCAGCGGACCAAATAGGATTCGGAACTTACTCAAGGTTCTTTTTAGTTCCAAAGAAAACAGGGGACTGGAGGCCGATTCTGGACCTAAGTGATCTCAACACCTTTGTCAAGAAGGAAAAGTTCCGAATGGTCACGCTTCAATCGATCCTTCCATTCTTACAGAAGGACGACTGGATGTGCTCAATAGATCTAAAGGACGCATACTACCACATCAAAATGGCCAGGGCGTCCAGGGATCATTTGCGCTTCCGGCTGGGAGCCAGTCACTATCAGTTTCGAGCCCTGCCCTTTGGTCTGACCACAGCCCCCAGGGTCTTCACCAAATGCATGGCAGTGGTAGCGTCTCATCTGAGACGCCTAGGATTCCAGGTGTTTCCGTATCTGGATGACTGGCTCCTGTCTGCCACCACCAGGCGTCAACTGATACAGGCCAGGGACTACACCTTACAACTTTGTACACACCTCGGAATTTCAGTAAATTTCGAAAAATCTTTACTACAGCCATCACAGCATATCTTATTCATAGGAGCGGAATTAGATACGCACCATTTAGTTCTAAGACTTCCTACAGAAAGGATAGTAGCACTTCAAAACAACATTTCTCTTCTGCTGTCGTCCAGAAAATCCCCGGCAAAACTTGTTCTGAAAGTCTTGGGTCTCATGGCAGCTTCTCTAGTTGCGATACCATTGGGAAGACTGCACATGAGAGTGCTACAATGGCTTCTGTTTGCACAATGGTCATTCCAACAACTTCCACTAACTCACGAAATATTGATAACGAAAACATGCAAATCACACCTAACGTGGTGGTTACAGACTTGCAACCTGTCCAGCGGAAGACCATTTGTGCTACCCACACCGTCAGCGACGATAACCACGGACGCTTCCCTGATAGTGTGGGGGGGCATCTTTCAGGGACAGACAGTCCAAGGCGAATGGACCAATCTGGAGTACAATCTGCACATCAATGTTCTGGAGTTGAGGGCAGTGTTTTTAGCGTTGCAACACTTTGCTCCCCTTCTTCCTCCAGGGACCATTGCAGTTCAGACAGACAACATGTCGGTAGTCTGGTACATAAACAAGCAAGGGGGAACCAGGTCTTATCAACTATGCAGAGAGGCAATGAGAATTTGGCAATGGGCAGAGTCCACCGGTCGCTTTCTGATCGCAACGCACATCCCGGGGTCATCCAACGTCATAGCCGACAGGCTGAGCAGGGCAATACTGTTGCCTCACGAGTGGTCCCTCAAACAGTCAGTTGCGAGAATGATTTTTCGCAAGTGGGGCCAGCCTACCTGCGATCTGTTTGCGTCTCCAATGAACGCCAAATGCAGGAGCTACTTTGCCCTATTACCCCCTCCAGGGGAAGTCCCCAGGGACGCACTGGTGCACGATTGGCCCCCGGGTCTCCTATATGCTTTTCCTCCATTTCCCCTGATTGCAAAGTTTCTACAGAAAGCCAACAACCTTCAGAGGACTATTATCCTCATTGCTCCATTCTGGCCTCGTCAAATTTGGTTCCCTTTTCTATTACATCACCGCATTCGGGGACCTTGGATGCTGGACCCAGAGCCAGATCTACTGACTCACTCGTCAGGAGTTCCTCACCCATCTCTAGAATCTCTCCATCTAGCAGCTTGGCTGCTCCGCTTCCCTTTCTAGCCAGGTCGGTTCCCCTTACATCGGCGGTTCAAGATATTTTAGTGGCTTCTCATAAAGTTTCCACTACGAAGACTTACACCAGTAAGTGGAAACGTTTTGTCTTCTGGGCGGAGTCACATCATTTGGACCCTGTTATAGCTCCGTTAAACAAGATTTTGGAGTTCTTGACTGAACTATTTCATGAGGGAGCTTCCCCGGCTACTTTAAGAGTACAGTTAGCTGCCATTTCTAACTATCATGTAGAGGAATGTGGTGCACCTATTATGGCTCACAGACTTTGTAAAGCCTTTTTAAAAGGTTCTTTTCATATCAGACCACCAGTCAGAAGTCCGACATCACCGTGGAATTTGAACCTGTTACTCTCTAAATTGATGTTGCCACCCTTTGAACCAGCCTCAAGTTGCACATTGAAATTTTTGTCATGGAAAACTTTATTTCTAGTGGCCATTACATCTGCTAGACGTGTGTCTGAGCTTCAGGCCCTTTCTGTCAAACATCCTTATTTAATATTTCATTCTGACAGAGTATCCCTATGCACTAATCCATCCTTTCTCCCCAAAGTTTGCTCTTCTAGTAATATTAATCAGTCCATTGAATTACCCACTTTCTTTAAGAACCACTCTAATAAATTGGAGTATATGTTGCACAAACTGGATGTCCATAGACAACTCAGATTTTATTTGGATAGAACAAAAGATCACAGGAAATCTGATCAACTATTTGTAGCTTTTGCTGACAGTAGAAAGGGTCTTGCAGTTGCGAAACGAACTCTTTCCAAATGGCTAACTGACTGTATCACATATGTTTATGAGGCCTCTGATCAAACATTATCAGTCAAACCCAAAGGACATTCCACCAGATCAGTTTCTACATCTTTGGCTCACGCAGCTCGCTTACCACTAGACACTATTTGTGCTGCTGCTACTTGGGCTAAACCACATACATTTATCTCTCATTACAAAGTGGACAGGGTTTCTAGGGATAGGGCAACCTTTGGTTCCACTGTGCTCAAGAACGTTCTCCCTTGAGTTCCTCAGGATCATGGAGCTAGGGACGCTACCCATGTGTAAGAACAAAGGCGAGATTGAACACTCTCACATAAAGAAGTTATGTCCTTACCATAACGTTCCATGTGGAGTGTTCATCTCGCCTTGGTTATTACACTCCCACCCTCCCACCCTTAGGAAGAACGTTCAATTTGGTGCCTGGTCTGGAGTATTCTCCTTCTGCTGTTGCATTGGTGGTGTTGCTATCATACCCTTGGTATGTTTGTGTATATGTACAGCTGTGTATATAGTTGGCATGTGTGTGTGCTTTTATGTCTGGTTTGCTTGCAAACTAGATCTGAGGTAAGGGCAGAGGGGGATTGTGGGTATTAGATGTCCTCGAGCTTCTTCTCGATGCAGAGCTTGCAGTCGGCCGGCACGGAGCCGAGGATCGGCTCCGAACCCATGTGTAATAACCAAGGCGAGATGAACACTCCACATGGAACGTTATGGTAAGGACATAACTTCTTTTTTTGCCCTTTCTGGGCAAAAACAGCTGGATGTGCTCTATAGACCTTCAGGATGCGTACTATCACATAAAAATCCACAGACGCTCCAGAAGGTTTCTCCGCTTTCGGCTGGGGACCAGTCATTTTCAATTCAGAGCCGTGCCCTTTGGTCTCACTACAGCCCCCAGAGTGTTTACCAAATGCATGGCAGCGGTCACGGCTCACCTGAGATGTCAGGGATTCCAGGTGTTTCCGTACCTAGACGACTGGCTCCTCACAGCCACCACCAGGCATCAACTTCTCCAGGCCAGGGATTACTCCTTACGTCTCTGCGGCCAGCTAGGAATTTCAGTCAACTTCGAAAAATCTTCCTTATCGCCTTGCCAATCTATTACCTTTATAGGCGCAGATCTAGACACTACTCGGATGTCAGCAAACTTAACAAGCCAAAGAATTCTAGATATTCAAAACCATGTTCGGATCATCCTATCCAGCAAGAAAGTACAAGCCAGGTTGGTCCTGAAAGTGTTGGGCCTTATGGCAGCCGCTATCACACTTCTTCCTCTAGCCCGCTTTTACATGCGTCTACTGCAGTGGATGTTATTCACCCAATGGTCCTTCCAGCAGTTGCCCATGCGTAACAAGATCCTCGTGACACAGACCTGCAAGAGCCATCTATCCTGGTGGACTTCTTCCCCCCTGGTCCATCAGGGCAGACCCTTTGTTCCCCCGGCCCCGGTAGCCACGATCACTTCGGATGCCTCCCTGATCGGGTGGGGGGGGCATTATCAGGGCAGGATGGTCCATGGCATATGGCAACCGTTCGAGTACCACCTGCACATAAATGTCCTAGAGATGAGAGCAGTGCTTTTAACGTTGCAAGCCCTCAACGACTTTCTTCCTTTAGGAACGATTGCAGTCCACACGAACAACATGTCTGTAGTATGGTACATCAACAAACAGGGCGGAACCAAATCCTATCCCTTGTGTCGAGAAGCTCTCAAACTTTGGCAGTGGGCGATCTCCTCTCATCGGTTTCTGGTTGCAATGCATATCCCCGGGAAAACCAACATCATAGCGGACAGATTGAGCAGAGCTATACTCATGCCTCACGAGTGGTCTCTCAAACAATCGATAGTGGAAGAGATTTTTCAGAAGTGGGGCCGCCCTTGTTGCGACCTTTTTGCTACACCCCAAAACAGCAAATGCCCAGACTTCTTCTCTCTCTTTCCACTTCCGGGCCATCCCCCCAGAGATGCTCTAACCCAGGATTGGCCCCGGGGACTTCTTTATGCTTTGCCTCCCTTTCCGTTGATACCTCAAGTGCTCCAGAAAGCTACCGTCTTGAGAGCCAAGCTGATTCTCATTGCCCCTTACTGGCCTCGACAAATTTGGTTCCCGTTTCTTCATCGCCATCTCTTGGTGCAGCCTTGGCATCTGGACCCAGTTCCGGATCTTCTGACCCACCAATCAGGTCAACTGCACCGGTCCATTCGTTCCCTCAACCTCACAGCTTGGTTGCTCCACTTCCTTCCGTAGCCAGGCTTCCTATGATCTCTAACCCTGTTAGAGATATCCTAGTAGCTTCCCTAAAGTCCTCTACCAGAAGGATTTACTCTAGCAAATGGCAACGTTTTTCCTTTTGGGCAAAATCCAAGAACATAGATCCTTTTACTGCCCCTGTTCAGTCAGTCTTGGACTTCTTAGCTGAAATCTTTCACTCTGGTTCTTCTTCTTCCACAGTTAAAGTCCAGTTGGCAGCAATATCGAACTTCCATGTCGGATATGCGGATCACAATATTATGTCTCACAAACTTTGTAAAGCCTTTCTCAGAGGGGTATTCTTACTTAAACCCCCTGTCAGAGACCCTCCGCCACAGTGGGACCTAAATTTAGTGCTGACATCCTTGATACTCCCCCCTTTCGAGCCTGCGGCTACATGCTCATTATAGTTTCTTTCTTGGAAGACGCTCTTTCTAGTTGCTAAAACCTCGGCTAGGAGAGTGTCTGAACTTCATGCTCTCTGTGTTCGCCCCCCCTTACTTGGTCTTCCACAAGGACAGAGTATTCTTGAGAACTAATCCGTCCTTTTTACCCAAGGTTGCTTCTGAGGTAAATCTAAACCAGTCTATTGATCTTCCAGTATTTTTTCCCAATCATTCTGACAGGGCAGAACAAAAATTGCATTGCCTAGATGTTCATCGCCAACTCAGATATTATTTGGACAGAACAAAGCAATTTAGGAAGTCTGATCAGCTTTTTCTTTCTTCTGCTGAAAATAAGAAAGGTCTCCCTGTTTCTAAGGTGACCTTATCCAGGTGGTTGTCTTCCACTATTTCTGACATATATCAGCTTAGGGGCAAACAACTGATCTCAAAACCAAAAGCACATTCGACCAAAGGTCTAGCTATATCTACAGCTTTTCAGGCCAGACTACCCTTAGACACCATTTGTGCAGCAGCCACCTGGGATACTCCTCATACTTTCGTTTCTCATTACAAATTGGATTTGGCCTCCAGGGACAGGGTGCGTTTTGGTTCCACAGTTCTCAAGAGTCTGTTTCTTTGAGCCACCCAGGATAGAGGTGCTAGGGACACGGTCCCATCCAGCAAGGATGAAGGCGAGATTGACAACTTAACATTTAGAAGTTATGTACCTACCATAACGTTCCATGTTAGTTGTCTTCTCTCGCCTTCTTTCTTGCGTCCCTCCCTCCTGTCCCCCTAGCCTGGACAGACCTTGAAATCCCTTCTTCTATAGGAGATTGTTCTTCCTTGGACACCAGTTAGCTCTGGACCTTAGTTACCTGGGTTCCCCTTACAGCCTTTTCAGGTTAGTTGTTCTTCTTCCCTTGTGGGAAGATTATGGGCAGTTTTTCCTCTAGATACCAAACGAGATCTGGGTAATCACGCCTTGCATCATGGGATATGGGGCTGCCTCGAGCTGGTAAAAGTGATTCTCGAGCTTAGCAAGTGCCGAGTCGGAGCCGAGGATCGGCTCCGAACCCATCCAGCAAGAAAGAAGGCGAGAGAAGACAACTAACATGGAACGTTATGGTAGGTACATAACTTGTAATTTTACCTTGACAGGAATAAAGATTGCTGGACAACAGACCAATTGTTTATTTCCTTTATGGGACCAAAAGTAGGAAAAGCTGTATCAAAAGTGATCTTATCTAGATGGTTGAGAGATTGTGTTACCTTCATTTATAAACATAATAGTTGAAAATTATCTGCATCTGTAAGAGCACACTCAACCAGATCCATCGCCACATCAGCTGTTTTCTATTTGAAAGCTTCTCTAGATGAAATATGTGCAGCTGCAACTTGGGCTACACCTCTTATCTTTATCACTCATTACAAATTAGACATGGTCTCCAAGAGAAGAGCATCCTTTGGCTCTATGGCTCTTATTCTGTCAGGTCACCCAGGGAATAAAGTATCTGGGGACACTGTTCCAGCTGTTAAGAATTAACAAAGACTGCCAACATCAGATAAAAAGTTATGTACTCACCATAATGTTCCATGTGTGTTGTCGATCTACATTCATTCTTGACATCCCTCCCACCTTCCCCCTCTCATAGACTTCCTGGAGGATCAAACCCTTGCCCTGGGTTTTCATGACATTTTACCTTGGACATTGCTTCTCCTTACAATTCCTGTCTCCATTTTTGCTATAATATGCAAACTCGATCTGAGGTAATATAGAGAGGGGCATTGTGGGTAGAGCCTTAGCTCTAGTGTTTTTCGGCTGGCGCGAGTTGTATGACAGCCAAGCCAGTCCCAAGGGTCAGAACCGAGTCCCAGCTGTCAAGAATGAATGAAGATCGACAACACAAATGGAACTTTATGGTGAATACATTACTTCTTTTTATAATTTATTGCAGGCTACAGCATATCTACATTTTTACATATGTAGATGACCTGCTTATTTTACCAGCGTCTCTCTCAAAGTGTCAGGAATCTCTTTCTTGGGTGAGAGATCTTTTACACAAACTGGGATTCCAAGAGAACATTAAAAAGTCTATCTTGGCTCCTTCTCACAGAATTGTGTTTCTAAGATGTTAACTAGACACCACAGTTCAAACAACCTTTCTGCCACAGGAAACAAAATAGATGTATATCTAAATCTATTTCTTTGATTTTCCACTCATTTCGGTCACTGTAGGGGAACACCTCAGGATTTGGGGGCTCTTGGCTTCTATGATTCTCATGATACCTCTAGCAAGACTCCACCTGAGAAAAATACAGTGGTATCTGAAGTTTCTTTGGTTCCAGCACCAACACCAACACCCCTTGTCCTTTCAGATCCCAATGCTGGTGATTGTTAGAAGAGAAATCACTTGATGGAGACAACAGATATATTCCTAAATCCAGGACTCTCCATATCCCACCCTGTTCCAAAATAGTCAGTCTTCAAAGGCACCTCTGAGTTTGCTTAGGGAGTAGTTTCAGAAGGGTTAAAAGTGCAAGGTGTGTATGTGGGACACCAAATACAGATGCAAGTACATAAATATAAAATAGATGCTTGCCCTGATCAAGGCCCACAACTCTTTGTATCATCTTTGATCTCCAGGACCTCTTTGAATTGTTACAGACAATACCACAGTCATATGGTACATCAACATACAAGAGGGAACCAGGTTGGATCCCCTCTACAGACTAGCCATGTTAGCTTGTGATATAGCTTTACATCACAATCTCACTCAACAGGCATCCTATATTCCATCAGAACAAAATTGTTTGGCAAACAAGCTGAGCAGAACAAGGGCAGACCATTATGACTGGAAACTAAATTAGGGGTCTTCCATAGGTTCATAGGTAGGTACTAGGCTATTGGCCCTAGGGCTATATAAGCCTAGGCAAAAAGGTACACTGGCTTTCGCCACCCAAGAAAATTATTTACCTGTGCCCCTGTCGAGCAAAAGTGATCCCCAGGGTGAATTTCTTGTTTCCCATCCAATCATCAAGATTTTTGTTGAAGAGTGCTAATGAGGAGCTTTGTTTGATATAGATAGGTAGTTTGTTCCAGAGCATGGGAAGTCTCTGGGACAGGAATCTATGCCTCCAGCATGTTCTGTTTATTGTGGTGACAAGGTTTAGGTCCCTAGAGCGTGTAGCTCGGAGGGATTGTGATTTCTTTAAGTGGAGCAAGTTCAACAGCTCTGGGTTTGACATATCTTTGTATGTTAGGCAGAGATCACCTCTGTGTAGGTGATATACGATGGAGTAAAGTTGGATTTTTTTGAGATGGTCTGCGTAGGGCATCTGTTTGAGGCCGGCAGTCCTCTTTGTGAGGTATTTCTGCGTCCTTTCCAGTTGTTGTAGCTGTCTTGTGAGGTACATGCCAAAAGGGGCATTGTACTCTATAATGGGTCTAATGAGTGATGAGTAGAAGGGAACAATGACATATTTTTTCCTGGATGAGAAACCTTTTGTGATGAGGTGTGCCACATAGAAGGATTTCCTGACAACTGTGGCAATGTGATTATCAAAGGAGATACTACTGTCCATCCGTTTCCCAAGATCTTTTATCACGCTTTCGGTGTTATGTAGACTACCACCTATGTGGTAGTTCATGGGAACAGAGTTTTTACCAAAAGGGATTACAATGCACTTTTTGGCATTGAGCTTGAGGCCATGGCTTTGACACCAGGCATCTGTCCTAGTGAGGCCCTTTTGTAGGATGTCCACATTGTTAGGAGTTTCGATTATGGCTCCTAATTTGCAGTCATCTGCGAACTTCATTAACCAAAGACATTGTGTGTTAGCTTGTACTTCAGAGAAGTAGATACCAAACAGGAAAGGGCCCAGGACTGAACCCTGTGGTACTCCACTTGACACTGGTCTGAAGTCGGATTTGGAGTCTGCCTACTTTCACAGTGTGGGTTCTGTCAGTGACCCAGTTGGCAACCCATCTTGTGACATAGGGATTTATACCTAATTTAGTGAGCTTATCTATAATTCCAGAGTGGGGGATGGTGTCGAAAGCCTTGGCGAGATCTAAATAGGCTGTGTGAACCACCTTACCCTCATCTGCGGCTTTGGTGACTGCTTCAAAGAAGTCTATCAGGTTTAGGAGACGTGATCTGCCTTTTACAAACCCAAGAGAGGCTAACACTTTCTCTATTTCAAGCAGATAACCTGGCTAATTTAAGTTTCATAACACGGGAAAACAGTTTATGGGTTGCTCTGAGCTCTGCAAGAAGGGTATTTTGAGTTGCAAGCTCTTATGGTGACTCAACCCTATGTCATTTTTCACAAGGACAGTGTTTGTTTGAGGGAGACAGAGAACTTTGTACCTTAAATTCCACAGACCTCAAGTATTATCTTGACAGAACTAAATCCTTCAGATCTTTGGATCAGTTGTTCATTTTTGCGAAGGAAGAAGAAGGTACAACCTGTGTCACAACAAACTTTTTCCAAATGGTTGTTTAAGGCTATTACCAGGTTTTCCTGCCTGAAAGAAGCTACCCTGAAAACCAGTACCCACTAACTACCTGAAGTTCACCCTATGAGTGGCCAAGGTTAATTTCCTTTACTGTTCTCATTATTTTGTCCTTTAAAACGCTGCCCTTGGTCTAAAGCCACCTAAAGTCTATTTGCTATTTAAACACCATTGCCCATAACACTATCTCTAGCCCTGAACTTATCCCTAATCACTGTAGTTTACTCCATTCCCCCACTAATAGCCCTGAAACTCAAACTTTGTGCCCGCTACATGTAGCTCTTAAATACCCTGTATAAGCATATAACACAGCCTAACTATATTCAATTACTTAGTCTAAAGATATACCTTCTACTGCAGTGGTGGTGCTGCGGTAGCATTGTCACCTCACAGTAAGACGTTGTCCTGTTCGATTCTCAGCTAAAGCATCTTCTGTGTGGAGACATGCGTGAATGGGCGTACCTTCGTTGAAGGTTGTGCGTCACATCTACTGCCAATCATTAGCGGACCAGAGTTCCGCTGTGGCAACCCCTAACTGGGAAAAGCCGAAAGACACAAGTCTAAAGATATAGCTTCTCCTGCTGCTCTAACCCCAGTTTAAATTGGATTACAAAGTAAGTCAGACCCTGTATACTTACCAAGGACTAAACAGAAACTTGGAGTCAGTGTTAGCCCCTTAACTCCACCCAGAATCACTACGTATGTGAGATTTCTTATATTCCTCTCAGAAACTGCCATTTTCAAATGTCTGGTGCCTCCGGACCCAGTCAGCAGTGTTGATTATCCTAAGAGGTATGTTATTTCTGCAAAACTGCTCTGTATTTACTCTATGTCTCTGTGCTATCTAATATCAGCAACAGATAGCAAATAAGATGAACGGACATTTCCAGGAGTATTCCTAGCTATGTTAAATGTTTTTTTTTTATTTCTGCTACATAGTTGCAAGTCGGGTTAACTCACCATGTGCTGCTGTATAAACAATTGAGCCAGAGATATAGCATTCTGCCTTACTTTAATTGTGCCTCTGCAGGTTTTTGAACACTATTATCCCAGCGTTTATTTGGGCTAGTTTTTAGTGTGTACTGAAATTTCTTGATAAGATTTGTTGAGGACACAGGAATATGAGCCATATATGGTAAATTTGTAAAGTGTATGTCTCCATTTAAATCCGTGTCTCTGCATTAGCTACTCTATATAATCATGCACACACTCTGAGCCTTTAAAAAAAAAGATTTATGGCAGTTGTTGCCCAGTATCTGCTTTTTTTACATGTAATGCATTCTAATAAGGCTTGTTCAATGACCCTGGCATAGATTGTTTTTTCTATTCTGAACTTTTCCTGCATGTGGAATGGTAGCCTGTTTAACAAAGAAATACTGGTAGAGGAAATGAAGACCAAATACTTTCCCTGTTGTTCACAACAATTCTAAAACTGATATTAATTTCTGACTTTGTTTAGCACTGAAATTAAGGTCTAGCTTTGTGCAATACTGTTTCCTAACCTTTATTGTGTATACGAAGCAATAACTCTGTATAGATATGGAGCTACTGTTTACCGTATATCCTATGACTGTTGTGAATGTGAATTGTTTGCTTGCTTAGAGAGTAGAAGCATGTGTCTGTAAGGTTCTCACACCTAATGTATGTTTCATTTGTAGGAATACCCCCTCAAAATATCTAAAAATAAGGGTTTCCTGCCTGAAAGAAGCTACCCTGAAAACCAGTACCCACTAACTACCTGAAGTACATCCTATGAGTGGCCAAGGTTAATTTCCTGTACTGTTCTCTATATTTTGTCCTGTAAAACACTGCCCTTGGTCTAAAGCCACCTAAAGTCTATTTACTATTGAAACACCATTGTCCATAACACTATCTCTAGCCCTGAACTTATCCCTGATCACTGTAGTTTACTCCACTCCCTCACTAATAGCCCTGAAACTCAAACTTTGTGCCCGCTACCTGTAGCTCATAAATACCCTCTATAAGCATATAACACAGCCTAACTATATTCTGTTACTTAGTCTAAAGATGTATCTTCTCCTACTGCTCTAACCCCAGTTTAAATTGGATTACAAAGTAAGTCAGACCCTGTATACTTACCAAGGACTAAACAGAAACTTGGAGTCAGTGTTAGCCCAGCTCCACTTGCGCTCACTGCGCTCGGGCTCGCTCTGCTCACCTCCCAGCCCCCAATTTTCACCCGCCCCCACTATCTCTACATTTATAAGTACTTAGCCACACCCCTGCGAACCCATCCTATTAACGTCTACCTCATACTCTCCGCCCTATCCCCACCATCCTATTGCCTCACTAAACATATTTCCCTCCACTCACATCATTGTCTCTGATTTGACTATCAGATGTACCACTGTTGTGTCATACATAACTAAAGTTCAGAGTAAAATACTTCTCTCTCATTATGTTAATCTACACCTTACTACCCTTTCTGTTCACCACTTATATACTCACCTTATATGAAAACCATATGTTTACTGACTATCAGTCCCCTAAAGGCCATACTATCACTCCAGCTGTAAAGCTTCCCACCTTCAGCCATGTCAATAGCAAAGGGTATAGCCCTATGTGGTCCCTCTTTCAGTTTACTAACCCCTTGCACATTACTTCTCATTCTAGACAATACTACACAATTTTACACAAATTCCTGAGGCTTATCACAAGGTACAGACCAAGCCTCATACTCAGTGGAGACATCCACCCCAACCCAGGCCCATCCGTCTCTGATAAATACACCCCCTCCACCAATGATCTAAGCCCTAAAACTATAATCAGCAGGCCAAATAACTCTCTCCTGGCCTATCATCTGAATATTAGAAGTATTAATAATAAGATACACAAATTTCATGCTCGCTTGGCTGTATACTCCCCCGAGATTCTCTGTCTGTCTGAGACCTGGTTAAAGCCTAACACCACAGACAATGAAGTGTTACCACCAGGGTATAATTTACACAGGCTGGATTGTGCTTCCAGGAAGCAGGTTTGAGTAGCTATACTCTACAAATCTGAGCTGAATCTGAGCATAGTTGTTAATCAACCACCTCAGATTAATAACTCAGAAATACTTGCCACTAGACTACAACTCAACAAAAGGGAATGCGTCAATATCATCTGTATGTGTATCCCCCCAGGCAACAATCTAACAACTTAACAAAAGGAAATGCATCAACATCATCTGTATGTATATACCCACAGGCAACAATGTAGCCATGCTTGAAGATATTCTTCACTGGCTATCATGTCACTATCCCCAAGAAACCCTACTACTTGGAGACTGTAACATAGATTGGGGAACCTGTTCCTCAAAATCCCCTTCTACCCACATCAACTTACATTGTTTCACACAAACCATAACCACCCCTACCAGACTAGGTAAACCCAACCAAAAAGAAAACATACTTGACTGGGTACTAGTAAATAGTAACCACCAGCTGTACACTGCTGGTACCTTCCCCGATGACCTAAGTGACCACCTTTTCACTTACATAATTAAACAAAAAGCTATCAACCAACAACAACCCTTACTCAGGAAAGTCAGAAACAAAAGTGACTTTGAACCTACCAAATTCCAACAGGAACTGAACTCCTGTAACTGGGCTATGCTAAAACATCTCCCCTTAGATGAGGCAATTGTATTTTTTAACAACAAATTCCTTGAAAGCCTAGATTTGCATGTATCTGTCCGCTCAAAGCGTACTAAATTAGAAACGGCACCCTGGATTTCCAAAGAGATTAGACAAAAAATTATCAGTAGAAACAAAATATGGGCTCAGTGGCACTCCACCAAAGACCCCCATGACCATGTTAAAAATAGGCAAGCTAGGAATGAAACTAAAAAATCCATAATGCAAGACAAAAAACAATACTATAGTAATTTCCAAACTGCTAACCAGAATAATCCCTAAAAGTTCTAGGCAGGCCTGAATAAATTACTTCATCCCGATAAAACATCTACACCTACCCCTGCTGCTACCATTGATAAAATCCCTGAAGAAGTCTCTAACAGTTTTAACTGCTTCTTTACTGAGACAATTCAAGCCCTAGCTAATCAGTTACCTCCTAGATCCTCTTGCCCTGACAGTATCACCTCCAAAAATCAGCTCTCGTTCAACCTTACACCAGTGTCCATGGCTCTAATTCTGTCCTTGATCAAAAAACTAAAACCAACCACACTCTCCGCCGACAAACTCCCCGCCGGGTACATACAAATATTAGTTGATGCCATCGCCTATCCAATATCAATACTAATTAATTGCACCATAGCAGATGCTAAAATCCCTACCATTTAGAAGACATCCCACGTAATCCCACTGCATAAAGGAGGTTCATCCACTGAATTTTCCAATTATAGACCAATTGCCATACTTTCTCCACTTGCAAAGATAATGGAAAAATGTATACATAAACAATTCATGTACCATCTGATCCAAAATCACCTTATGGTTGATGATCAACACAGCTTCCGACCTCACCACAGTACAACCTCAGCCATACTGGCCTTCAGCAATACCATAAATAATAACCGGAACAATAAATGTTAAGTTGTCCATCTCGCCTTCATTCTTGCTGGATGGGTTCAGAGCTGATCCTCGGCTCCGACTCTGCCTATACTAAAGCTCAAGAGCTAATTTTACCGGCTCGAGGCAACCCTATATCCCATGATGCTAGGTGCTAACTACCTAGATCTCGTTTGCTGCTTTTGCTAGCGAGGTGCTTTTTTTACCGGCTCCACAGGTCAGTGAAAAATTTCAAATTTTTCTACTCCTTTCTTAGGATTTTTTCCCTTTTATTTTAAAAATAGACTAGTACCTTAGTATACCACTTCCGTTGGGTTCCCATTTTTGTTAATCCCTAATCCCAAAAGTTATATCCCTCCCCTGTTAAGGTTAGGCTTAGGCCCTTTCCATTTTTTTCCCCATTCCCTTTTTTTGGGACAGTTAGGTGTGTGTTTGGTTTTGTTAACCTTTAAATTTACTGTGTGTGTTTTAACTTTCTAAGGAAGATTTTTTTCTTCCCTTGACAGCTTAATGTCTAAAGACATTAAAGTCTCAGGCTTCAAGAAGTGTGACTCATGCTGTCAGAAAATGTCGCTGACAGACGGTCACACTTCTTGTGTGTATTGCCTAGGACCCCTGCACCTGCAGGACTCTTGTTCTGTTTGTCATGCGTTCAGTCCAAGAGTCCTGCAGGAGCACAGGATTAAGTTAATTTTGAGGGGCTTATTAAAGCCCGAAGGTTCCCCAGCTAAGTCCTTGCTGGGGAAACCTTCAAAGCCACCCAAACCGTCAGCTCCGTGCTCCAAGTCTTTGGCTGGTGGCTCACCTGCTGCGTCACGATCGGCCACGGCTGGAGCCAATACGGCTATGTCGCAGTCTTCTGCATCAGCTCCGTTTGGAGCCGATGCCTTAAAGACTCTGTCTTCAGAGTCAGCTCCGGTTGGAGCCGGCGTGTCTTTGGCTCCATCGGCACCACTAGTCTCGGTGCCATCTTCCACCCACAAAAGATCTAGGTCTCCGTCCCTGGAGTCCATTCACTTGGCTCCGAGATCACCTTTGCTCTCGGAGTGGAGCCATCGGAGCCATTCCTCTCGGGCTTCCAGGCTTTCGGACCATGACCTCAAGAGGGTGATTAGCAGACTCCTAAAGTCTCAGGCACTGGCCCAAATGCTTCATATCCCGTCTCAACAGACAGTGGCTTTACCCATACCATCTTCGATTCCTCCTCCGACTCTGCCCCTGAGTTCAGAGCCAGAGCTCCTTGGAGCCGTGACCGTCGAGACATCGGAGCCGATACCTCTGCCTTCTGCTCTGTCGTCTGCTTCGATCTCTTCCATGGTCCCATCCTTGGAGGGATCCGGGCACTTGGACTTCCTCGTCTGCTCGGAGGGGGCGAGTGGCATCAGACCCTTGTCTGACCCCGTTCTCCCTTTCGGAGCGTCAGCGCTGGTGAGTTCGGCCCCAACATCGGCTTCAGAGCCGTCCCTCTCGGTGCTGGCTGGGGTTCCTATTTCTTCAGAGCGGGAGCCCTCTGTGTTGCCTGATAGGGACACCTTCGAGGTAATGAGGAGCGTACTGGCCCCAGTGCCTGCTCCACGGTCAGCTCCATCAGCTCCTCCCATTGTAGTTCCTGCTGCGGTCTCTACCCACTCTCTCGTTCCCGACCGTAGAGATCCAACACCTCAGGTTTCCTCATTGGGAATATCCTCCTCTTCCGAGGCTTCCCCTGATCCATCAGGTGAACCCCCTCGAAAGAGGACATGTAAGAGGAAGCATGTGGACTCCCCTGAGTCCATCACATCTGATACCGACTTGGATGAGACGGAAGGGTCCCCACGGTCCCCCTCTGAGGATGTCTCCTTTTCTGACATCCTTGAAATCCTCAAGCAGAGGGGGAACTGGTCTACCCTCAATCCTTCCAAGGATGAGTCGGTTTACCTGGAGGCGTTTGGTTCTCACCCTTCCACCTCCTGGGTGTCGCCGCCTTTTGACCCCCTCATGGAAGTGGTGGCACGGAAAGCGTGGACGGCCCCTGATACGATGGAACCCACCCCACAGAGACCTTCCAAATTTATCACAGCCCCCGTCAGATAAACAATTTTTAACTAAGGGTGTCCCAGTTGATGCCATGGTGGTGGTTGCAGCTACTAAGAAGGAACTGGCTGATCCTTCAGTGCCTATCCATCCTCCTAAATAGGAATCTAGGACTATGGATAGGTACGGCAAGTGGATGTTCTCTTCAGCGACCTTCGCCATGCGGTCGCTGAATTACTTGTGCCATTTCACCCACCTTCAAAGAGCCATTCTCAAAGAAATGGGTGATACCCTACAGGATCCAACAGCTGCAGGGTCTCAGAACAAAATCAACTCCCAGCTAGGAACCCTAAATTCCATTGTCAACTCCTCTATGCGGCTTATTTCCTTTGCAGCCAATGGAGCGAGTAGAGCCACAGGCACAGGTGTGGCTTTAAGGCGCCATGCCTGGATGCGGCTTTGCAACTTTGCAGACCCATTCAAGGCATCCTTTATTAACTCCCCCTTTGATGGTTCGGCGTTGTTTGGACCTCAAGTGAAGGATACTTTGACCAGATGTGAACAAGATGGCAAGACTCTCTCTGCCGTGGGAGTCTGTTTTTCAACCTCGTCTAGACCATATCCTAAGGGTCAAAAGGGTGGAAAAATGTGGTTCCGCAAATCACAGGGAGTCATGCCTGACGCAAGAGGTCAGTTCCCCCTGAGAGGCAGGGGGGGGACAACAACAGACGCCACCCTAGAGGCAGAGGAGGTCCGCAGAATCAGGGTAACAGAGAGACTCTCTCTGACAAACCTTCCAGCATCCCTGAGAAGCTGCCCGACTGTCCACCTTTGGAGGCAGTCAGGGGAAGGTTATCACTGTACCCAGAAGCCTGGCTTTTTCTCACACAAGACAAATGGGTACAGTCGACTATATCCGAGGGTTACAAAATTCCCTTTATCCACACCCCAACTCGGCCAAAAGGGCCCCTCCCAGACGTTCCACCCAGTCTGAGGGAACAAGCAGTACTAGAAGTATCAAAACTGCTAACAAAAAGAGCCATCCAGCCAGTCCCAGCAGACCAACTAGGATCCGGAATCTACTCCAAGTTCTTTTTGGTAACAAAAAAGACAGGGGACTGGAGGCCAATATTGGATCTCAGCAGACTAAACAAGTCTGTAAAAAGAAAGAAGTTCCGGATGGTCATGCTACAGTCCATTCTACCCTTTCTGGGTCAGGACAATTGGATGTGCTCAGTGGACCTTCAGGATGCGTACTATCACATCAAGATGCACTGGCGCTCCAGGAGGTTTCTCCGCTTCCGGCTGGGGGCCAGTCACTACCAGTTCAGGGCCCTGCCCTTTGGTCTCACTACAGCCCCCGAGTGTTCAAATGCATGGCAGTGGTTACGGCATATCTGAGACGTCAAGGATTCCAGGTGTTTCCGTATCTAGACGACTGGCTCCGTACTGCCACCACCAGGCATCAGCTTCTTCATGCCAGAGATTACACCATTCAAACTTGTAAAGGGCTAGGTATCTCCATAAATTTCGAAAAGTCTGCCTTGTCGCCTTGTCAGTCTATTACCTTCATAGGTGTCACCTTGGACACCATACAGCTCTCAGCAAAATTAACTGAGCAAAGAGTTTTAGATATTCAAAATCATGTTCATATCCTCCTTCAGAGCAAAAGAATCCAGGCCAGGTTTGTTCTAAAAGTGTTAGGTCTCACGGTGGCAGCCATCACTCTACTGCCCCTTGCTCGTTTTCACATGTGGCTCCTTCAGTGGATGCTCTTCTCCCAGTGGTCCTTCCAACAGCTTCCTTTGACACACAACATCATAATAACTCTATCTTGCAAGAAACATCTGTCTTGGTGGATGGTCTCCTCTCAAGTCCTTCAGGGCAGACCATTCGTTCCTTCCCCTCCGGTCGCCATGGTCACAATGGACGCCTCCCTGATCGGGTGGGGGGGCATTTTCAGGGCAGGACTGTCCAGGACACATGGCAACCTTTCTAATGCCACCTGCACATAAATGTCCTGGAGATGAGAGCAGTGCTTTCGGCGTTGCAAGCCCTCCAAGACTCTCTTCCCTTAGGGACTATTGCAATTCAGACGGACAGTATGTCCGTAGTGTGGTATATCAACAAGCAGGGTGGAACCAAGTCCTATCCCCTGTGTCGAGAGGCATTCAGATTTTGGCAATGGGCGATCTCTTCTCAGCAGTTTCTGATAGCAACGCATATCCCCGGGAAGTCCAACATCATAGCGGACAGGTTGAGCAGAGCTATTCTCATGCCACACGAGTGGTCTCTCAAGCAATCAGTAACGAAGGAGATTTTTCAGAAGTGGGGTCTTCCTTGCTGCGATCTTTTTGCAACACCTCAGAACAGCAAGTGCCTCGATTTTTTCACTCTCTTTCCCCTTCCAGGCCATCCCCCCAGAGACACTCTAGTCCACGATTGACCTCGGGGACTTCTATACGCTTTTCCCCCCTTTCCATTAATCACTCAGTTGATTCAGAAAGCTACCGCCTTGAGAGCCAGGATGATCCTCATTGCCCCTTATTGGCCTCGACAGATATGGTTCCTGTTCCTGCATCCTTACCTCATGGAACAGCCTTGGCATCTGGACCCAGTGCCAGATCTTTTGGCCCACCAGTCAGGGCGGCTGCACCAATCCCTCCAATCTCTCAACCTCACAGCTTGGTTGCTTCACTTCCATCTCTAGCCAGGCTTCCCCTGATTTCCAATTCTGTCCGTGATATTATTGTAGCTTCCCTTAAGTCCTCTACCAGAAGGATTTATACTAGTAAATGGAAGCGTTTTTCCTTCTGGGCAAGGGCTAGGAATATAGATCCCTTCACTGCTCCTATACAGTCAGTTCTAGATTTCCTAGCTGAAATTTTTCATTCAGGCTCTTCATCCTCCACAGTAAAGGTTCAGTTAGCGGCCATTTCAAATTTTCACATAGGCCTATCGGACTCCAGCATCATGTCCCACAAGCTTTGTAAAGCCTTCCTTAAGGGTATCTTTTTAATCAAACCCCCATTCAAAGACCCCCCACCACAGTGGGATTTGAATTTGATTTTAACATCCTTGATTCTTCCTCTCTGTGAACCTGCGGCTTCCTGTTCTTTAAAGTTGCTCTCTTGGAAAACTCTCTTCCTAGTTGCCATAACTTCTGCTAGGAGAGTATCAGAACTCCATGCCCTTTGCATTTGTCCTCCTTATCTAGTTTTCCACAAAGACAGAGGTTTCTCTCAGAACTAACCCATCTTTTTTGCCCAAGGTGGCTTCTCAGGCAAATTTAAATCGATCTATCGATCTTCCAGTTTTCTTCCCTAATTATTCTAACAGGGCAGAGCAAAAACTGCATTATCTGGACGTTCATCTTCAGCTCCGTTACTATCTGGACAGAACTAAACAAACTAGGAAATCTGATCAGCTTTTTCTGTCCTATGCGGAAGGTAAAAAGGACCTTCCGGTATCCAAAGTAACTTTGTCTAGATGGCTGTCCTCTGTGATTACCTGTATCTATCAACTCAGAGGTAAAGAATTACCTTCTAAGCCAAGAGCCCGTTCAACCAGAGCTTTAGCTACATCAACAGCCTTTCAAGCTAGATTGCCAATAGATACTATTTGTGCAGCAGCCACATGGGCCTCTCCTCATACCTTTATTACACACTACAAATTAGACATGGCCTCCAGAAACAGGGCAAATGTTGGTTCCACCGTTCTCAAGAGCCTTTTCCAATGAGCCACCTGGGATGAAGGTGCTAGGGACGCGGTCCCATCCAGCAAGAATGAAGGCGAGATTGACAACTTAACATTGAAAAGTTATGTATCTACCATAACGTTCCATGTTAGTTGTCTTCTTCTTGCTTTCTTTCTTGCGTCCCACCTGTCATACCCCTAGCCTGGATAGACCGAAAGGATTTTCCCTTTTCTTATCAGGGTCTTCATCTTACACAATTTGAAGCCTAAACTGGTTATCCTTGGGTAGCTATAGCTTCAGGTAGTGGCACATGGGGAGTTTTTCCCCTTCTCCTTCTCTCCCTTGGGTTAAGAGGCTAAAATTGCTATGTTCTCAGCTACCAAATGAGATCTGGGTAGTTAGCGCCTAGCATCATGGGATATAGGGTTGCCTCGAGCCGGTAAAATTAGCTCTCGAGCTTTAGTATAGGCCGAGTCGGAGCCGAGGATCTGCTCCGAACCCATCCAGCAAGAAAGAAGGCGAGAAGAAGACAACTAACATGGAACGTTATGGTAGGTACATAACTTCTCATTACATATCCTCAGCTCTCTTCTTGGCTCTATTCAAGGCATTCAGCATGGTCAATCACCAACTTTTGATTGACACCCTGCAAACTTTCGGCCTCGACTATAAGGCCCTTCAGTGGTTTTCATCCTATCTCAGTAGGAGGCAGCAAGCAGTTCTCTGGCAGAACAAGCTCTCCAACCTATTAACAAATACCCTCGGAGTACCACAAGGCTCCATATTAGGGCCCCTACTGTTTTCCATCTTTATTAATGACCTACATACTGTCATCCCAAATGTCACCTGCATTCAATAAGCTGATGACTCCACCCAGGTTTGCTCAGATACATCTCCCTCAAACTTGAGGTCTGCTACCTAGTCCACATTCAATACTGTGGAAAATTGGCTGTCCAATCGGAAACTGTTATTAAACCCCAAAAAAGCTAAAATTTTACTATTCTTTCCAACACATTGGTCTACTGCTTTTAACTTCACTATAAATGCAAAAGATGGCAAAATAATCTCCCCTGATCCCTCTACAAAACTACTAGGTGTCATCATTGACAACAACCTAAAATTTGACTTACAAGTAAATCAAACTATCAAGATCATCAATAAAAAACTTGCATCTCTGTATAGAATTAAAGTCTTCATAACCTCTCCAGCCAAGATTGCTATAGCTCACTCTCATCTACTTTCTCACTGCTATACGCTTCCCCTCTTCTCTTCAATCTAAACAAGACTGTACTCAGCAGACTGTCAACCTGTTATAATCACAATGTCAGATTTGCCACTGGCCTGCCTTTTAGGACACACCACTGTATCAACCTCAAACAGCTTGGGTGGCTTCAACTACCCAATCTAATCCAATACAACCTTCTGATTATGGCCAATAAAATTCTCTATAACCCAAATCATACACCAGCTCTTAGGAACATAATCACCCCCTATAACAATCCAAGATTGCTTTGATCCTCAAATAAACTATTAATTCAAACCATCAAAACTAACAATGCAGCTGGTGATGCCCTATTCACAAACTCTACAAGTAGTCTGGAACCTACTTCCAGCTGACATCACAATGCTCTCCTCCATAGACTAGCTTAAAACCAAACTTAAACAACACCTGGCATTAAACTGGCTATGCCACTGCAATAAGCCTGGCTAGCTCTAATTAAGAAATGTTGAATAAACTAGTAATCTAGTTACTGTCTATTTGTTCTCCATGTTGTAAACAGGGTTAACCTTTAACCTGTGAACTTGTCTATTCATGATCGTCTATGTATACTTTGTGTACTTTGTAAATATCTCTATATTGTTTCTACACAATCTATTTTCCTGGAGATTTTATTTTGTAATGAGTTTGTAATGTTTTTTACTGTATCTGTTTATGCTGGAGCTTTTCTCCCCAGGTCCTCCGCTGAAAATGGACATGTATTCAGTCAGACTATCCAGGTCAACAAATGTAAAATAAAAATAAAATAAATAAATAAATTATACTCACCACAATAAAACTATTTGAGTCTGGGTCACAATCCACTCTACCAGGGTCTTGGCTTCATCTATGGCTTTTTGGAAATGTTTGGATTCTAGAATTATTCCAGAAGCTACAACCTGGTCCTTTGTACATACTTTTATAAAGGGTTCCTATCATGTTATCAAACTTTTACAAGTTCTAACCACTTATGGTCGAGACTATAATTTCAAATTTTTAAAAGTTTGAGCGTGTGAATGGAAATCTCCATAGGTGGAGGTTTCCATTCTGTTCAATGTGGTGCGATCTCGGAGTTGGTATATTTAAGTAGCGGGGGTGTGGGGGTGCAGGGGAGGGCTTATTTTGTTGTCCACTGTGTTTTTTTTAGCTAGTGGAGGTTATGTAACTTCGAACATAATGTTTCGACCATTAGGTGACCGAAGCTACGTAACTTCGACTATGTGACATAGACCCTTTTATAAAGCACTATAAGCTTGATTCCTTCTTTAGATCTAGATCAGGCTTTGCAAGGACCATTCTCCTGGGGCTCCGGACTTTTCTCCTTCCACCCCCCAAATGTAAGAAGCTAGAGTATTCTAGCCATATAGGTGAGGCAACTGCAGCAGTGCTCAATATGATGAACATAGTGTCCTTACCGTAACAACCAAAGTTTCAATAATCACCGCTGCTGTAGCTATCTCCCTCCATTCCTCTAGTATTTTGGTGTGTTGTTTATGCCGAGGTGAGATTATTTATTTATTTTTTGCTCTTCCTAGCATTGTTCTTTCAGCCTCAGTCTCCCTCTCTCTGTTGGAAGGAAAGCACTAAAGGACTTGGCACCCAAACTTCGTCTTTCAGTCAGCTCAACTTGAGCTACCACACAGTTTGGGCAGGCAGAAGTTGCAATGAAGCTTTGGAAACCAGACTGCTTATATCTTTGGCAGGATATAACCCATATAGCTAAAGCTATTACAGCAGTGAACATTCAGACATCTGTTGTGGTATGTTTACTTACATAACTGTACTTTCCTTCCTGCCCAAGAGCAGTTCATAGCCACATGCCTTATTTGGATAGACTACCTTGTAGTCCATTTTCACATAGTACTGGTTTGACAAGTTCTATCCAGCTGTCCTTGCTGCTAGTCCAAAAGAAATCAAGGCAGTGATTTTTTTTATTTAATCCAGTTTCATCGCTGTGCATTTAAAATGCATTTACTGCTATTCTGTTAATACTGTTTATTATGCCTCAGTATTGTTCATTTGGAACAGTTTTTGACTTTTTCTTTTTGTAGAGAAAATAGGAAATTTCCTCATGTTCTGAGTATTCTGCTTCCTCCAGAATTAATTTACCTGTTTTTCCTGACTGACTGAATTGTAAGTGTAGCTTTTATATAATGTTGCATAGTATGACCTGCTGCTTTGTTTGGCTGGGCTGCTTTGTGCTGCATTTCCTTGTTACGTACTCCTACTAGTTTAGCTTCTAATGGAATTTGACCTTGTTACCAGGCACAAAGACACAATAAAAGTGTGTTTATTTCATCCAGTTCCATCTGTCTGCTTTTAAAGTGCATATAAAATTAGTCTGTTAATAGGTTTTATTGTGCCAAAGTTTTGTTCATTTGGAACACTTTTTCCCCTAGTGTGATAGGATATTTGCTGGTGTTTTGGAAATTCACCTCGCTTCAGGCTTTGTTTACAGTTATTTCTCTTGCTGGCTGTGACCTTTATTTGTAACTTTTAAGTTGTGCTGAATGACATGGCTTGGTACTCTCTTTGGCTGAGCTGTTTCCTGCTGCATTTCCTTGCTAGACCCTAATACTGGTTGACTATTTCTAATAGGATTTGGCCTTATATACTCAGCAGCAGGGCATATTGTCCTATATAAATCACAAATAGTTTGCCGTACTCTGTTTATAACTATTACCAAATATTTTCTGAATTCATCTCGATCCCTTGCCTAGTTTAAATGGTTGCTGCGTGTTGCTGCTGTTAGTTCAACTTGGTTCTAAGCTGCACAAAATTGTACGCTGCTGTTGCTGTTTATTAACAGAAACTCCTTGTTGCTCCCATCTTGACTGGACTACCTTGTGCACTGCTGATGTTGTCATTTTTTTAATTCTTTTTGTTGCCTGCTGGTCAGTTGCTCCATATTGTTGTTATAATTGCTTATTGTTGCTTCTCGGCCATTTCATAGCCATCATCAACAGTAATTGATAATCTGCATTTGTTTGCCAGACTTAGGCAAGTTATTGACAGTAACTATGTTTAATGCTATACAAGTGTGGGGCAACTGAGTGTGATGAATCCTAGAAGCAATTATTGTGTGACACCTGAGTTTGTGGACTCTGAAATATGTGCTGCATGGCATCCTTGGAGCACTCATTGACACTTAAGCCAGTTGACTCTGACGTTTGTGTTTTTTGCCATCTGAGGTAGCCTGTCTTCATTCCTTTGTGACAATCATATATTGAAGTATATGGTGAGTAGTATCACAGACAACCTGCAATCATGCTATTGCTGGCATCTGATCCTACTATGCTAGAGTATATATATATATATATATATATATATATATATATATATATATATATATATATATATATATATACAGTGTAATTTTTTGTTACCTATTCAGCCTTTGTTCTATTGGTATTATATAAAATGCACAGGTAGCACTTTTACTACTGTAATTCTGTATTGGACCAAACAGTGGTTGTGTACTTCACTTGGGCCTTACTTTGTTTATACTACCTCTTATGTATACTTCCTGTGGCAACTTATGTTCTCCAGCTTACACCAGCTGTGCTAACAGGGGATCATGTTTTATTGTCAGCATAACCATGGAACAACTTACTGGTCCCATGGTTCTACCTTCTTCTGGACCAGCAAAGAAGAAAACATGCAAGGAGCTCTTGCAAACATAGTGGGCTCAGCCAGTGCCTCAGCAGGTGGTCGTGACTCTGTAGTGGCTACTACTAGTTAATGAGGTTAGACAGACTTTTTAAAGTTCCACAATCTTAACAAGTATTATCTGATGTTGTCCTTTTCATTCTTCTCAATGAATGGGTAACGGTTCCAATCTTTGGATCTGACTCAACCACATACTTCAGACTTTGGAACCAGCTCTCAAGCTTTTCCCTCTACCCATAATGCCCTAGTCCATCCCAATACCTCAGATCTCATTTGCCGTCATCAAGCACAGACTTGGGATCCTTCTCTCACAGCATTCAATTATAGTTTATATACTTGTAAATGAAAACGTTTAACTATCTTTAGGAAAATTTTACACCTTTTCTTTAATATTAAACCTTCCTCTTAGTTTATGGATTTTCTACATCAGGCTCCTACTGCTTTTATAGTAACCTCTTAAACTCACCATTGCTGGTATTTTCTCTTTCTTCATCATCTATCACTCCTACCCTATTAAGCACGGTATTTCTTTTTTACCATTTTCTCTCTAAAGAAAAAAAAAGAAACTCTGTCCTTACTTTAACTACCTTTTTCTCGTGGATTGTTACTGTCATGGCTGACAAGTCAACAGGTTTCAAGAAATGCACTTCTTGTGGGCATAAAATCCTTAACTCGGATGCCCACAAAAAGTGCATCTATCGCTTAGGAGCAGCTCATTTAAACATAAGGTGTTCAATTTGTGAGGATTCAAATCAAGAGCCATAGTTGACAGGCAGACTAAGCTTGTTCTTAAAGGTTTTTTTCCTCCCTCATCTTCTTCCTCTTCAGGGGCTCAAACCCCCAGTAAGCCTTTAAAGGCTCTGTCTTAGCACAGGACGCGTTCGGCTCCAAAGTCTCCTAAGACTTCCCCGGAGCCACCTTCAAGAATTATGAAATTGTCAGATCCCAATTCATCGGACCTGAAAAGACATACTGTGGACCCAAAGTCTTCGGATCCCAAGCCCTTGGATACTTTCGTTATCTCAGTCAGTTCTACCACTCAAATTACAGATCCTAACTCTTCAGATCCTAAGCGTAGCACATCTTACATGCTGAGGATTCGTTCACCTGAGTTTCTGATAGAGCCTATCTCCCCTTGGCTCCATTCCCCTTTTATGCAGACACCTAAAAAGCACTCCAGACCTCAGTCAACTACTTCATCCATCAGCTCCACTAGGAGTCTTTCTGAAGTGGTTGTGGATAGGATTATGCAAAAATTCCTCCGAGCTCAGATCCAGATGGGAGTTATCTTGGCTGTGTCCCTTTTTGGATCCATGAGTCTTCCTGCCACTACTCACACAGTTTTCTCTCCTTCTCTGATCCATCCTTTGGCTTTGGAGTCCCAGGATCCAACTGCTCTGAGAATTCCAGAGTTAGATCCAAAGAGAATTACTTCTTTGACTCTGACAGTATCCCTGACCAGTTTTGTTCCTATGCCTTCGATCGGGACGAGTCTCTAAGCCAAGTGTTGTAGTTTTGATCAGAGGGTCCAGGGTCTATTTTGATGATGTTGGATTCATCCCTGCCCCTGAAGCCTTGTTGCTAAATAGCTTAATTTCAGTTCCCTTTTTGAGGCATTGATCAAGTTAGAGTCATGAGCTACCCCATTGGAACATTCAGCTCTGTTGCAGGTGACCACAGCTTCTCTTTAACCATCTGCCTTCAAGGTGCGGAAAGGGTCTTTTTCATTCTAGAGATCTGGTCTCCCATCCTCTCAGGTCAGAGAAGAAAGGATTTGTATTCCATAACTTTTCTGTGCCAAAGAAGGATCCTTCTTGGAGACCATTTCCTAACCTATCCTCCTTCAGATCCTACCCCTATGACTTCTTTGGTTCTGAGCTCTGATTCCATCAGACCTATTTCACAGGGACAGCCAGTTCCACCTAGCTTCCAGTCAGTTTCCATAGAAGAATTTCCCCAGTCTTTTGACACCTTCCTAAACCATTCCCCTGAGGAGGCCCACTGGAAGACAACATGCAAAAGGAGGCACATAGATTCTTCTTTGGAATCTTTCACTGAAGATACTGATTTTGAGGAAGGGGAAAAATCTCAACAGATCACCACCTGATAATGTCTCATTTGGAAACATTTTAGAGATCCTTAAACAAAAAAGGTGGTTGGTCCTCTGACAATCTTTGGTCAGTATTTCTGGAGGCTTTTGTTGCTAGCCCATCTACATCTTGGGTGACTCCCCCGGTTGATGAGCTCATTAATGTAGTCTCTCTCCAGCCATGGAAGGAGACGGATTCTGTTGAATCATTCCTGAGTTGCCCATACAAGTTTTTAGCCCAACCAAAAGATAAACACCACTGGATGAAAGGAGCTGCTGTTGATGCAATGGTTGTAATACCAGCCACCAAAAAGGAGCTAGCAGAGCTTCTCTCTCCACCCCCATAACAGAGAGTCTAGGGCATTGGACAGATTTGGAAAGCATGTATTTGCTTTAGCGACTTTCGCCCTGATGTCCAACAACCTGGCACACTTTACAAAAGAACTGTCAAATTCTCTGTCTGAGTCCATGCCTGCAGATGATTTCAAAAGATCATATTCTCAGCTGGCCACTCCTTTGTCAATTTCCAGTACATGCATGAGGTTAATCTCTCATGCAGCAGAAGGTGCTTCACGGGCAGCCGGTTCAGGCATTGCCATAAGGAGACATGCCTGGATGTAGCTATGTGACTTTGTGGAGTCTTTCAAGTCTTCATTTTTGGGTATATATCATGTTGTCGAACTTTTAAAAGTTTGATCACCATACAGTCGACACCATATGTTCGAACTTTAAAAGTTTGAAAACGTAATTTAAAAAAACAAAAAAACTTACCCGAAGGTTGTAAGCAGGGGAGCAAGCCACCCTGCATTCCCCCCCACACCCCCTGCTACTTAAATATACCAACTCCAAAATCACACTACATTGCAGGAAAGGGAAAGTTTCCCTTATGGAGATCTCATCAAAAAACCCA
Source organism: Protopterus annectens (assembly GCF_019279795.1). Taxonomy (NCBI): domain Eukaryota; kingdom Metazoa; phylum Chordata; order Ceratodontiformes; family Protopteridae; genus Protopterus; species Protopterus annectens. The sequence continues at coordinate 643,864,549 of NC_056743.1, forward strand.
TCAAAAACTAGGTATGCTCTACCGACAAAATCATTACCTTACACCTGCCACCAAAATCACTGTCTCTACTTCCTTTCTTATCCCCTCTCTTCTATATGGAGCTCCTCTTCTAGCTAATCTACAGTCCACTCTTAAAAAACAACTCTCCTCTTGCTGCAACAAAATCGCCAAGTTCGCTACCAGCCATAAGTCCTCCACCCACCACTGTTCCTCCCTTTAAAAACTAAAATGTCTAGAACTACCTAATCATCTCACCAACACTCAACTAACTCTTGCCCACAAGCTCATTCTCAACCCCTCCCTCTGCCCGTCCCTTTCCTCTGCCTTTAAAATGTACCTACCTGATAGAGTATTAAGGTCAAACAATCAAAATCTATTAGAAGTGTACAAACCAACTCATCCCCCAGGCAAAAACCTTCTATTCTATAGCACAGCTCGCCTCTGGAACTCCCTACCACCATCCATTCGCACCACGACTAACCATTTTATTTTCAAAAGAACTCTTCATTCTTTCCTATCATCCCACTGGGAATGCTCTTGCTCCCACCCCTCATAATTAACATTGGAATTTCTTCTTTCTTCACCTTCCTTCATTCCCCTGTTTGCTCCAGCAATTTTTCCCCTCTATTTTTCCATAACATATACTCTATTATTCCTATGGTATATGCAAAGAATGTATCAGACTTTATTTCTGAAATTTATGCTTTCTAATATGTAATGACTTCCTGCAACATTCCTTTGTTAGGCTGTTTCATCTGTTAGATCCATCACAGCTCTGTATTATTTCGAATGTTTGTTAACTATTTGAAATTATTTGTTGAACCTTTCACAATTGTATAATTATCAATAATAATCTACTGTACTTAGACTGTTTTGGAGCTTTTCTCCCCAGGACTCCATTGAAAACGGGTTCATCATGGCCCAATGGGCTATCCTGATAAACCAACTGCAAATAAATAAAAATAAAAATAAATTTGAAACGTTCAAAGTTTTACAAGTTCGAACATATGGTTTCGACCATATGACATTCGAACTTGTAAAAGTTCGACAACATGAATGTGACCCTTCTTTCATCAGTGCTGCCTTTGGTGGAAGATCCTTGTTTGGCCCTTCTGTGAAAGAAATAATTACCAACAGTGAGCAAGAAAGAAATACCCTGTCTGTTGTAGGAATTAAATTTTCTACCCCTCAACGAACTTCTTTAAGGAATCAGAGAGGTGGCAAGAAAATGTGGTTCCAGAAATCCCAGGGACCTTTCCAGGCCTCATGCAGAGACATCTCCTTCAATGGCAAGTGATGGAGTTCTAATGGAAGCTGCCACACAAGGCAGAGGAAGCCCACAAAATCAGGGTTTATAAGATTCCTTTCCAGATAGACCCCTTCATCATTCCTGAAGTGCTGCCTGACTGCCCACCTCTTGAGGCATTTGGGGGACATTTGTCCTTGCACCCAGAAGCCTGAGATGCTATAAACAAAGATACTTAGCTACTAAAAATAATAGCAAGGGGTTACTTCATGCTCCTTTCCCAGACTCCATTTTCCAAAAGAAAGAAGCTTCCCGATGTTCTACCCAGTCAGAGGAAAGATACAGCACAAGAAATTCAAAAGCTACTGGAAAAAATAGTCACACAGGAGGTCCCACCATACAAAACAGGATTCAGAACTTACTCATCTTTTTAGTGCCTAAAAAAACAGGAGACCTGACAACAGTTCAGGATCTAAGCAAATTAAATCAATTTGTGAAGAAGTCAAAGTTTGGAATGGTCATGGTTCAGTCCATTCTGCTTTTTCTATGCAAGGATGATTGGATGTGCTCCATAGATCTTCTAGACTTGTACTATTACATCAAAATGGACAGCTGCTCCCAGAGACACTCAAACTTTTGACTGGGAGCCAGTCAGTACCAATTCAGAGCCCTGCGCTTTGGACTCACCATAGGCTCCAGGGTGGTTACCAAGTGTATGGCAGTGGTGGCAGCTCATTTGAGACTAAAAGAATTCCGAGTGTTTCCATATCTAGATGACTGGCTTCTCACCTCCCCTACCATGCATCTCCTACAACAGTCTGGGGATTATTTGCTCCAGATTTTTCATTCACTAAGTATAACCGTCAATTTTGCTAAATCAAATCTGACACCATTACAGAGCTTGGAGTTTATAGGTGCACATCTGAACACAACTCAGATTGCTACCTTACTTTCTCACCATATAGGCATGCTCAGATCTCAGGTTCATCTAATTCAGTCTTATCCTGCTCCTCCTGCCAGAATAATTCTTCAAGCTTTAGGTTCCATGGCAATGGCAATACTTCTAGTTCTTTAACATGCTACTTTATGCATATTCTAGAATGAACTCTAGCTGTTCAGTGGCCTTTTCTTCAACAACCCCTATCATTTCCAGTCAAGCTTACCCAAATATGAAAACACCATATTCACTGTTGGATCCTGTCAGATGACATTTACCTAGGTCGGCATTTCATTCGTCTTCCCCCATTGGCCACAGTGATGGATACCTCCTAAATGGGGTGGGGGGCATTACTTGGGAAGGATGGTCCAAGGCACGTGGTCCCCCCAAGAGACCAATTCATATATCAATGTTCTGGAGATGAGAGCAGTCCTTTTAGCATTGCAGGCATTTCAAGATGCTCTTCCTCTAGGGACCATTGCAATTCAAACTGACAACACATCTATAGTCTGGTACTTCAACAAGCAAGGGGGAACCTGATCTTACCTCCACTGCCAAGAAGCTATGATAGTGTAGCAATGGGTGATGTCCTCCAACTACTTTCTAGTAGCAATGCGCATTCCAGGAAAATCAATTGTACTAGTGGACAAGCTCATCAGGTGCCTTCTGATGCCTCATGAGTGTTCTCTCAATCAATCAGTGGTGGAGAAAAATTTTTATAGTTGAGGCCACCCTTGCAGCAACCTCTTTGCATCTCCCCACAGCAACAAATGCAGCAGGCATTTTGCCTTGATTCCCCCTCAGAGGGAGTCACCGAGAGATGCTGTAGTCCACATTTGGCCGTCCGGTTTCCTTTACACCTATTCCCCACTATCTGTGATATCAAAATTTTTACAGAAAGTTGAGTTGAAGAGCCCAGTCATCTTCATTGCCCTCTTCTGGCCTCTCCAGGTGTGGTTTCTCTTCCTTTGATCTCATCTTTGTTATCCTAACTGAACATTGGACCCAACTCCACATGTTCTGTCACACCTTTCAGGGATGAATCATCCCAATATCCCAGCCCTCAAACTAACCTCATGGTTTCTCCACTTCCACTAATAGCCAGACAGCCCAGTATTTCTTCCCCAGTGCATACCATATTATTATCCTCACAAAAAGATTCCACCAAAATTTAATTTTGAGCTCTGAGAAACAACATTGACCTTTTTACTGCCCCTGTCTCTGCTGTACTAGATTGTCTAGCTTTTCTTTTCAAAGAAGGTGCTAGTTCTTCCATGATTAAAGTACAATTGGCAGTCATATAAAATTTTCTTAAAAGGCACTTTCACACTTAGACCTCAAGTTAGGGATCCATAACCTCCCTAGGATTTGACATTGGTACTCAAAGAACCCTTTCAAACTTTCAGCAAAAAATGACATAAAATATCTGTCTTGGAAAATAGCCTTCTTAGTGGCTTTCACTTCTGCTAAAAGGCTCTCTGAACTCTAGGATCTTTCATCAGACTCCTTACATTATCTTTCATAAAGACAGGGTTACTTTATGGATTAACCCTTCTTTTTTACCTAAAGTGGTTTCTGAATCTAACGTTAACCAAACTATTCATTTAACAGTCGTCTTTCCATTTTTTCAAACAAAGGAGAATACATGCTAGATCTTCTGATTGTGCATAGACAATTACGATTCTATTTACACAGAAAATTAAACCAGCTGCTCATCTCCATTTCATTAAGTTGGCTGGCTTATCCAGTTTCTCAAGTTACATTGACTAAATGGATAACTCATTGCATTTCCTGGATCTATTCACAACAGGGTCTTTCCCTACCAAAACTGCCTAAAGCCCACTCAACTAGATCCATGGCCACTTCATCTGCTTTTTGGTCAAGAACTTCTATTGATGATACTTGTGGAGCAGCAGCAGTAGTTCTCCAGAATATCCTTCCATAAGAGCCACCCAAGATTTATGTAGCTGGGGACTCTGTCCCATTCATTGAGGAATGAAGGGATAAACATCAGATTTAAAAGTTATGTATTCACCATAACTAGGCATCTGTGTTGCCTATTTTCATTCTTCCTCAACTCTCTCCCCCATCCCCCTTCCTGTAATCTTCTGGAGTGACCTGATGTTTTCTTGTTGGAATCTATTCTATTATCTAGCTTTCTCTTTAACTACTTAATATAGACTTTATGGCCGCAAACTTGATCTGAGGTGTTGGGGAAGAACTAGGCATTATTGGTAGAGGGAGGAGCACGGGATTTGGATCCAAAGTCTGAAGTATGAGATCGAGTCAGGTCCAAGGATCTGACCTGTAACCCATTCATTGAAGAAGAATGAAAATGGACAACAAAGATGCCTCGTTATGGTGAGTACATAACTTTTGTTTTTTTTCATCCCAGGTATGACCCAGCAGCTATTTTAGTGTCCACTCAAGCTGCAACAAAAATATGGTTATTGCTAGTCTTTCTCCCCTTGACAAGGATGGAAAAGGTTTTAGCATGTTTAGAAAGAGAATTTGTTCTTCAACTACTTTAGCCTTTACAATTCTGAATTATCAGGTTCATATATTGAAATATTTGCTGGCTTCTTTTTACAATATGAGGAGCATTTCTTCCAGTTTGCCATCTTCAGACAATATTTCCTCTCCAAATTCAGTTATTCCTTCAGCTTCTCTAGTAACTAAACATTCTTTAAAAGGTGGCTTAACATTTTACTAACTTTGTGTCCAGAGCAGCAGCTTCTGCTACCGTGATTTGCTTGGCATTTTGCTTGGGAAAAAATCAGAGGTTTTCTGAATATGTTACATCTAAAATCATAAATTCTCCTTTGAACAAGTAGGGATATTTTGTGCTTCTACTATGCAGGTACTCAAACAGTTTGATGATAGAGGGGAAGTGATTCAGTGATTAACTCAGATTTTCAGCCCTTCACTACTGTTAAAACATCTGGTTCCTTTACAAGAAGCAAAATAAGCAATTTCAGCAAATTTCCAACAAGCACAAATTCAAGAAAAGTGGCAGTAAGGGTCGAAGAATAAAAAGAGCGAAACTTCCTGAAAAAGGGACACTTCAGTAATTCAAAATGACAATTGTATCACACCCACCTACACACACACACATGCCACTCCTTTACATCCGTTCAAGGGCCTGGCTGTCTATCTTCCCCTTTAGCATCAGATTATCTCAGACAAACGGGTTCTAACAGCTGTTTATAACAGTTCCGTATGATGGTGAGAAAATATTCCTTCCATTTGGGGATTTCAACCCCATCCTCCAGATCAGACATCCCTGTTCCCTTCAGTCATTGACCAAAACCAAAAACTTTACCTGGGAGTCATAAAACCAGTTCTCTCAGGTCAGAGAAGAAAGGATTTGTATTCCATAACTTTTCTGTGTCAAAGAAGGATCCTTCTTGGAGACCATTTCCTAACCTATCCTTCTCAACCTGTTTATGAAAGTTCCAAAGTTCATTCCTCTCTGAGTCTCATTGTCACAGGCTTTAGAAATATTCAAAGTTTTTTGTGTCTAGATTGCAGTATCAGTTTTCTGCATTACTATTTGGGTTTTCTCCTGCTCCAAGGGTGCTCAGAAAGTGTCTTCTTCTGTGATAGACCATTACAGAATTTGATAGCATTTACATTTTTCCTTCTTTATATGACTTATTTATTTTTCCAGAGGCTTTCTTCAAGTGTCAGAGTTCTCTTAGATGAGCAAAGAATCATCTTATCAATCCAGAATTCTAGATCAACGTTCATAAATCCTCTTTGGTTGATGCACCAGGATTGTACTTCTGGGATGCATTCTGGATACTGCCATGCAAATGGCATTCCTTCCTCAGGAGAAACTGGAACTAAATCTGGAACCATTACTGAGTTCCTCCAGTCAGTATCAGATTTCAGCCAGAGAGCTTTTCAGTGTACTACAGTTCATGACATCCATGATTCTTGCAATTCCTCTTGCCAGGTTGCACATAAAAAAAATCAGTAGTGCCTAAGTGTTTTTGGACTCAACATTCACATTCACTGTCTTTACAGATTCCATTGTTGGGTCTTGTGAAAAGAGTTAAATTTGTGGAGAGCAGTTGCCTCTAAGGATAGGTCTCCCATTCTCTCTCACATCCTATATCCAGTCTTTATCAACAGTTACATCAGATTTTGCATGGGTAAATTGTGTCCATGGGGAAAAAAGTGCAAGGTTTTTTAAGCAAACAAGACAGACCAAAGCACATCATTGTGAAAGAAGTGTCTGTTTATTCACGTTTTAAAATCTCTTTACCATCTGTGGTCATAAGACCTGTAGAAAGTGATCACAGACAACACCACAGTGTTATGGTAGATAAGTAAACAGGGGTGTACCAGGTCATACCTTCTATGCGGGCTGGCTGTGGTAGCTTGGGAGGTCACAATTCAGGATTGTTTAACCCTTTAACTACTTGCATTATGTCAGAGCAAAATGTAGTGGCAGACAAGCTTAGCAGGACCAGGACAGACCCTCACAAAGGGACCCAGAAAACAGCCAAGGCAGATTCTTGTTAAGTTTGACTCATATGCCCAAAAGTAGCAGTTACTGTCTATATTGTGGAAGACAGGCAATATCTACAAAATTGGGGAAACAAGGGTATATGCAGAAAATGACTGCTTGCTGCATAAGAAGAATAATCATTCTTTCATCCCTGTGATTAAGAAGTATAAAAAATGTGTCTGCATTTCAAACTGATATATCCCGGTCAATTCACAGAGTTTACTTTCTGCTGGAGGTCAAGATGTTTGTAGATTCCAATCAAGGAATGGATAAACTCGTAATAGAGAACTCAGTCTAGAAGTTGATAAAACTGCAGGAGATGCCAGTATGCAGAAGGACTGAGGTAGAAAGAAACAAGCTATGAACAGCAGGTAGAGGTATAAGAGGGAAACCCTTCCCCTTGTTTCAGTACAGAATGGCTGGTAAGACAAGACTTGTACAAGAACACAGTAAAAAAAGTAATGCAGTTGGGGGCAGCATCTAACATTGATAAATTAGGACTGGAGGCAGTGGGCTCTGTTACAATGCTCACTGATTAAGTACAGAAAAGTTCTAAGGTTACCAGATATGTAGCACGTTACTATGTTATTTTTTAGATTTTTTTTTTCTTTTTACTGCACTTTATTATTACTATTGCTTAACAGCAGTTTTTTTTTTTTTTTTAAAAGCATGTATGGACTTTTCCAAATTGCCAAACTTAGAAAAGGTGTTTAGAAAAGATGACTTAAGGAGAGTGGAATGGAAGTGGCCTCTTTATCTTCCCTGTTGTTTCTAAAATGAAACCCGAGACATGTTGATAAAGGTGAATAAAATGGTGGATAATGGGATGAGAAAGCAAAATCACCCAGAGCCTGCAAAATCTCCCCTAAGAACAAACCAACTGGTACTCACTAAACATGCTGAATGAGTACTGTAAGAAGGGGGACCAAGCCATGAATTTGGGCTTGGAAAACCACAAGTAAGAATGACAAAAGAAAAAAAAGAATGTTCATGACAGCTAGTAAGAAATAAACTAGAACACCAACTCTACATTTGGGCAACATATGGAAAAGGCTTAATTAATATTGCCTTATCTTGAAGCTTAAAATGTGCTATAGGTCATAACAACAAGATAATAAAATAATGCAGGGGAATTACTAGATAAAAAATGCAAGGCTGATTATACTTGAATATCTGCCTAGAAGCACAATGCAAGATAAAGGTAGAGCTAAGTAACACAAAGCAATATCAATTAACAGCATTAGCTTGATTGTGAGAAGAGCTATCTAAAATAATCATTTTGTATATAGTATAAATGCATCTAGGATTTAGAAAGAGAGGTAATTGAAAATGAGGTACTTTTCCATTAAACCCCTACCACTTTGTGGTGCTGTGTTTTGCCGGTATTTAAAAGATTTATGTTTGAGAGTGTAAATGAGTGTTTTCTAAACACTCTGCTTATAGAATAAGAAGACACAGTTCAACACTGTAAATAGATAACTTAGGAGACCTGCGAGAAAAGATAGGAATTAATGTATTCTTGTAATAATGGATTATATGTACATCAGCCACTGAGGAAAGGTACACAGGTCAAAAACATTGATGGAATTAGAGTATATTTGCTAGTAATATCTGATGAATTGTGTGTGTATTTGCACATGCAAGAGAGAGGTGTGCGTAGGGATTACTTGGGGCATTTCATGAAATTTTTAAAAGCTGCAGGTGAAGTATATTTTCCTTCGCAGTGTGCCAAAATGTTATCATCTGCTGTAAAATCTTTGCTTTAAAAACTGTCAAGGATGTAATATTGGAGAGTTGCTTAAGATGCTGTGGGCACTTTTAGGAGCTATGTTATCTTTTCATGTAAAAGGATAAAAGCAAGTGAGAGATTAAGGGAAATGCTGTGCAAAACCTGCTGTAGAAATGATGCCTTGGATCAGATAGCCAGCAGTACAGCTAAGGCTTATAATCTTACAATAAGAGAGTGACGTGTCTTGTCTTGCGATTAAGTTGCAACATTTAAGAATTAAGTAGCTGTGTATTCATTTTATATGTCGATATTTCTACTTGTTTGGTTCTGGCTGTCGGCTGTGCAAGACTTCCATATTGCCCTTTTGATGTCTGCATAGAGTCAACCTTTTTTTTTCATAACCCTGTCTGAAGCTTGCTTTTAGGTGTCTTTTATCAAGAAGAAAGGAAGTAAATTGTAGGTGCCAGATGTAATTACACAAGCAGGATGGAATAAGGCGAGATGAGTAGCAGGGGTTTAATGGAAAAGTACCAAAAATGTTATCTTCTTTTCTTATTGTGAATGTAGATAAGTTAATTAACCAGACAAAATGCAAGGCAGGAAAGACAGACTAAAAATATAAGCCCATATATATTTAGAATAAAAGACAAGATGAAGCATAAGGCAAAAAAAGTAATGAGATTTGTTCAAATAAGGGGAACTATTAGATTATACATATGAGAGTTACATTGTGAAATGTAAATGAGTTGACAAGCATGAATAAGTGCACAAAATATTAAAATACATAGAAAGGAGTTCTGCACCACTAGCAATGCTACAAGAAACACATTTATCGAAGAGTGAACATGAGAGACTGATTAAAATAACTAATACAAAGGGATACTACTTGGGTCTTGATGGGATGAGGAAAATAGGTATCTTGCTTTTGATTAAGGATGTAGAAGACTTAAGCAGATAAACACAAAAGCCAGAAGAAGTAACTGAATTTAACCCACTCAAAGTAATGCAGGCTGCAAATCACCACACAGTTGTAGAAAGAAGAATCCACTTTATTAACTTCAGAACATAAAAATCCAAGGATGAGACCTTTCGTCCAGCAACATCTAGACTTCATCTTCGTCTGATGAAGTCTAGATCTTTCTGGACGAAAGTGCTCATCCTTGTATTTTTATGTTGTGAAGTTAATAAAGTGGATTCTGCATTCTACAACTGTGGTAATTTGCAGCCTGCATTACTTTGAGTGGGTTCAATCCAGCTGCTACTTTTGGCTTTTGTGTTTATCTGCTTCAGTTTGTGCTTTGCGAATTTTTTGAATGTAGAAGACTTAAATGGAGAGAAAGCAGTGAGTGATAGCAATAGATGATATGTAATGATAAAAGGGAATGTGGCTTGGTAGCCCAGTGACATCGGTGGCAATATATTTCCTCCCAAAAATGATGATCCACAAGATTAAGCAAATTATGGGACAAATATTATTTTGACATGGAATTATAATAATAGCTTAAGATTGGAATATGATTGGTAATACAGTTGATGTTTCAGGGGAACCAAGGCGTGTTAAGGTCCTGGCAAAGGGGGAGATATTTTGAAAGGTAGAAGACGTTTTTTGGTGTAGTTGATGTCCTGAAATTTATCCTGAGGGAAATAAAATACATTTTTTTTCAGTAACAGATTTAAAACACGGGTAAGATTAGTCAGATGTTATATAATAAACAACATCTGTTTCTTATTCAGTGGGCACCCTCCCACTTATAAAACTTACAAATCACACTGCTATACTGATTGAGCTTAGGAATGAGAAAAGAGGTATAACTGAAAAACATTATAAGTTCCTTACATACCTGCTAAGAAAATATGGATTTGATGATTGGATAGCTCAACAGCTCTAGATACAGTTGGAGCAACTTGATAAGGGAAATTTAAAGCTTGCAGAACATTGGGACATAATGAAGGGCAGATTAACAGGTATAATAAAAAACAATGCTGTGGAATTTATAAGCCAACTGCAAAAAGATGAAACCCCAATAGAGAGTGGCAACAGGGAATAGCAGTTAAAAATGCAAAATATTCTTTTATACATAATAGGGCTTTATCAATGTGAGTTTATAGAGGGGAGACACACACTTGATAAAATTAAAACTAAGAAAACCCCTCCTGTGAAATTATATATGCTTGTAATAGGAGCCACAGTTCACAACCACTTCAAAAGTAAAAATACATTTATTTTGTAAAAATATAAAAACGAACCAGAAAGGTTTAGATGCACAATTCCTACAGGTTAAGTGCTTTCATCTGCTAACTGCAGACTTCATCAGAATACTTCTTCCTTTGCGATTCCATCTTATATAATTCAATGTAAAGTTTTTTCACCAGTGAGAATGTACACTCAGTCATCACTCCTCTGAATAATACATGACGTTATGAATATTCATTAACACCAACAGCTCTCTGATAGCTGCCTACACTGCACTTTTAAATCAGCAGGTTTAACATCTTATTACCTGCATTACTAAGTAATATGACTTAATGACCTCAAAAAATAAGTATAAAATGTCTCTATACTACTGCCATATATCTTCTTTTCTAGGAGAAATAATAGGGTCAAGGTGTATTATACTGCATGAACAAATATAGATTTAGGTTCATAGGTAGGTACTAGGTGTTGGCTTTCGCTGCCCCCTTAGATTAGTTCCCTGTGCCTCTGTCCAGCAGAGTCATTGAAGTGATCCCCGGGGTATACTTTCTGTTTCCCATCCACTCTTCAAGATTTCTCTTGAAGAGGGTTAGCAAGGAGCTCTCCCTAATGTAGATTGGAATCCTGCTCCAGAGCATGGGAAGTCTCTGGGACAGGAATCTATCCCTCCAGCACGTCCTATTTATTGTTGTGGTGAGGTTTAGATCCCTAGAGCATGTGGCTCGAGGGGATATGGTTCTCTTTAGGTGGAGCATGTCCATCAATTCTGGGTTGGACATGGCCTTGTATGTCAGGCAGAGATCACCTCTGAGTGGGCGGTATGCAACCAAGTAGAGCTGGAGTTTCTTCAGTTGAGCTGCATAAGGCATCTGTTTGAGGCCAGTGATCCTCTTGCTGAGGTACTTCTGTGGTCTTTCCAGCTGTTGCAGGTGTCTTGTAAGTTACATCCCAAATCGGGTGTTGTAGTCTATGATGGGTCTGATGAGTGATGCATAGAGGGGCACAGTGACCTTCTCTGATCTGGATGCAAACCCTTTTGTGATTAGGTGGGCCACATAGAATGATTTTCTAACCACTTTGGCAGTGTGATTAGCAATGGAGAGGTTACTATTTGCTTGGGTTCCCAGATCCCCTGTTACGTCTTCTGTATTTAGGGGGCTACCACCTATGTGGTAGTTTGTGGGTACTATGATTTTTCCAAAGGGGATGATTATGCACTTTTTGGCATTTAGCTTGAAGCCATGGTTTTGAAACCAGGTATCTATCTCTGTGAGACCCTTTTGGAGGATGTCTGTGTCAGCCGGAGAGTCAGTTATAGCCCCTAGTTTGCAATCATCTGCGAACTTGGTCAGCCATAGTCCTCCTGTGCTTGCCTGTACCTCTAAGAAGTATATGCTGAACAGGAGGGTTCCTAGGACTGAGCCTTGGGGAACGCCACTTGTAACTGGTTTAGAGTCAGACCTAGCTCCTGCAACTCTTACCATGTGTGTTCTGTCCATGAGCCAGTTGGCAATCCATCACGTGATGTAGGGGTTTATGTTTAGACTGGTGAGCTTGTCTATAATACCTGAATGGGGAATGGTGTCGAAGGCCTTTGCAAGGTGTAGGTAGGCTGTGTGGACCACCTTTCCCTCGTCTATAGCCTTGGTAACTGTCTCAAAAAAGTCCACCAGGTTTAGGAGGTATGATCTCCCCTTAACAAAGCTGAACTGGGTAGGGTCCAGGGTTTGGAGGCTCTCAATGTCTCTGTTAATAAGATCCATGATGATGCGCTCCATAGCCTTGCAGACCAAGCTAGTCAGGCTTATAGGGCGATAGTTCCCGGAGTCTGTTGTGGCTCCACCTTTGTGTAGCGGAATAACCATTGCTGTGCGCCACTCTATGGGCACGTAGCCTGTGGAGACGCTAAGTTTGAACAGTGTGTTTAGGTGAGGGGTTAGTTCATCTTTGAGCTCATGTAGAACACAGCCTGGGACACTGTCCGGTCCCACTGATGCTGTGTTTTTGGTTTTGGAGAGGGCTGTTTTAACCTGAGTGTCTGTGATTTCAGGGGCAGTATATTCTTCTGCTATGGTTATGGGCCCTTTTGGGAGTGAGAGGGGGGTGAAGTTTGCACTAAACCTGTCTGCCAGAATGTTGGTGATATCAGTCAGTTCAGTGTATTTTGTGCCATTCTGCACTAACTCCGAGCAAATCTGAGAATTGCCACGTAGATTCTTAACATAGCTAAAGAATGCCTTGTGGTTATCTTTGGAGTCCTTGGCAATTTTTCTTTCGAAGCTAGCCTTGGATGATTTTATGAGGGATCATAGTTTCTTGCTGATACTGATCAGGGGTGTCTTTCCTTCTTGGGATTTTACTCTTTTCTGTACTGGTTTCCTCCTTCTAATGTATAGGTTGTTTATGTCAGAGATCCACCAGATTGGTTTCCTTTTCTTGGAGGACTGAGTCTTGGTTTTGCTTGGGATAGCACGATCCATGCATTCTTGTAGGTGCCCATAGAGTGCATTTGTAAAAGATTTTGCATCTTGGATAACATTATCCTTTAGCAAGGGGGCTTTGAAACTTTCCACCTTAGTCTTAAGTAACATGAAGTTTGCTTTTGAAAAGTTTTTCACAGTGGTTTCTTTGAATGGGGTGGGGGTGAAATGTGGATATCCAGAGTGATTAGTTTATGGTCATATTTAACCAGCGAGGGTTTGACCTCCGGTGTGGAACACCAGTCGCCCATGTTGGTGATGACCAGGTCCAATATGTTGTCACCTCTGGTGGGGGTGTTGACCAGTTGATCCAGGATGTTTGAGTTTATAAATTCTAGGAAATGTTAGGCAAGGGAGTTAGTACTTGAGTAGTTCTCCCAGTTAAAGTTTGGGTAATTGAAATCGCCCAATATCAAGGTGTTTGGTAGGACCTTTATGTTTCCCAGTGTTTCCAGAAATGCCGAATGGGGGTCCTAGGACATGGTGGGTGATCTGTAGCAAGCTACAATTTGGATTGCAGTTTTGCCCATTGTTAGTTGCACGTAGATGATCGCTGAAGCATCATGCTGTGCCACTAATCTAGAGGTGTGGGTATCCTTGATGAATATGGATACGCCCCCACCTTTTGTATTTCGGTCTGGGTTTTGTGGCCGAAATGTATGGTATGAGTTGTAACCTGGTAGTGCTGGGGTGCTCTCTGGAGCCTTAAACCAGGTTTCTGTTACTGCACATGTATCGGTTTTCTCCATACCGAGGAGTGCCTCGACTGTGTGCATTTTGAGATTTAGACTTCTGGCATTGAGTAGCATTACCCTCAGTTTTTTGTTACTTGTGCTCTTTATGGCGGTGGGTTTGTCTTTTGAGCCTTGCCTAAAAAAGGCACTATGGGGGTGCAAGAGCCTTGGCCAGTATTCAAAAGCCTAAGGGTGACAGGTGCAAGCCATCTCTAGCGAAGCAGCATGGCTTTTCATCCCAGGCTGACAGACACTGGATCCCCTTTGAATGACACCAGAAGCTTAGCCAATTGTTGAAATTGATAATTTTTTTCTTTATACCGCGGTATCATTCTTGGTGAGGGCAGAATGCTACTCAGTGTCAGGGTCATATCGGCCTAGGCTGCATGATCAGAGAGCTCCTCCATGTCTCTTTTCATGTAGTCCAGGGAGGTATGGCTCAGGTCATTCACACCATCATGGACAATGACAGAGTCATATTTGTACTTGTTCTGGAGTGACCTGAGTGCTTGTGTTATGTGGTGGATCCTGGCACCCGACAGGCAGCTAAGAGTAACAGTCTCCTTGTTCAGCCTAGTGAGTGGGACGTCAGTGTGCCTGACTATAGTTTCACCTATTACTAGTGTATTGGGTATGTTATTTTACCTTAAGAACTGTGATTGCGTGGCACACTGGTTTTGTGAAGTATGCTTTTTATGGTTTATTTTGGAGGGTGGAGATTGCTTGGATGTCTGCTTTGGAGGTCTCTGTTGCTTTTACAGATTTTTATTTAGAGCCTCTGAGTATGTTTTCATGTATTTATGTGTGTTTTTTGATGATGCTGGTTTCATAGGTCTATGTGAGACTGGTGGCATGATGCAAGTAATTCCCTTCTCCTCTTGACTGCCTGGTCCAGCCTTGGGTTGAGAGAGCTTAGCCTCCAGTTTGGGTTGAGAGAGCTTAGCCTCCAGTTTGGCTGTATAAATGCATCTCTCGTATGTATTAGTGTTTGGTGGTAGGAGGAGAGGGTTGTCTCTGTACATGAGGCAGTTGTAACATTGCCTCAAAAATGCCCAGATTCACCAGTTAGACCAGAGAGTACACCTGAAACTACCCTTTGGACATGCCTGGATAGGTACAGTGAACTATTTTACTGATTGGCTGGTAAGGTCGAATAGAGAGCCTTGTCCTTCTCTACAGTATGGCGGGGGGGGGGGTCTAGTGCTAAGGTGTATTAGTGCTTGCTATGAGTTTTGAGCAAGTGCCGGCCTGAGAAGTGAATGGTTTGAGTGCTTAAGTTGAAATTTGTCTAGTTCTAAGGGTAAAATTGAAGAGCAGACCTTGTGATGCCGGGAATAGTTATACCCCAGCCAACTGGCATTGCCCGGCACGCAAAACTGTGCAAATGCGGGTTTTATAGCGGGGAAATGAAAGAGATAGAAATTAGCCCAAAATGGCCAATAAACTACTAATTTCTGGGCTGAAACCACTCCTCCAGGGACAAATAGGGTGCTCAAAGTTCCCCCTCTCACAGGTGAACAGAGAAACTTCCTTCTATCCAAGTAAGGTATGGGCAAACACATAAACTTGTAACACAGCCCTGAATTCAGCACTAACCTGAAAACTGGACTATACTAGCTTAGAAAGGTGGGAAAACAACTATTTTTCTTTTTTTAAGAAAATAAAGCAGATACAATCAAAAAAACACTTTAAATGCACAGAAATGGCTATCACACTCGAGTATGTAGCCTACAACAGTTAAACAGGTAATTTATAGATTCATAGGTTCATAGATTAGTACTAAGCTAATTGCCTAAACTAAAGGTAATGCTGCTCAATGCCAGAAGTCTAAACCTCAAGATGCACGCACTCGAGGCTCTCCTCAATATGGAGAAAATCGATGTCTGTGCAGTAACAGAAACCTGGTTCAAGGCTCCTGAGAGCACCCCAGCACTACCAGGTTATAACTCATACCATGCGTTTCGGCCCCAACACTCGGACCGAAGCACAAAAGGAGGGGGAGTATCTATATTCATCAAAGATACCTACACCTCCATGTTAGTGGCACTGCACAAAGCATCGGAAACCATCCATGTGCAACTAACAGCGGGCAAAATTGCCTTTCAGTTTGTAGCCTGCTACAGAACACCCACCCTATTACAGGAACCCCACTTGGCATTCCTGAGAACACTGGAGAATATAAAGGTCTCTCCAAACACTATGTTATTGGGTGACTTCAACTACCCAAACATTGACTGGGAAAACTACTCAAGCCCAAACACCCTTGCCCAACGGTGCCTTGAATCTATAAACTCTAATGCGATGGAACAACTGGTCACCACTCCCACAAGAGGGAACAACATATTGGACCTGGTCATCACCAGCATGGGGACTCTATGTTCCACACCAGAGGTAAACCCCTCATTGGTAAGATCAGACCATAAACAAATTTCCCTGGACATCCATATCCCATCCCCACCCCCAGCCAAGGAAATCACTGTAAAGAATTTCTCAAAAGCCAACTTGCACTTCTCAAGACTGAGGTGGAATCCTTCAAAGCCCCCAGGCCAGAGGATAATACTGCCCAATCAGCAGAATCCTTTACAAATGCATTCTGTGAGCACCTGCAGGAATGCATGGATCATGCTATCCCAAATAAAACCAAGACTCACTCCTCCAAAAACAGGAGACCGGTCTGGTGGACCCCGGCCGTAAATAAGCTATACAACAGAAGGAGGAAGCTACTACATGACAGAGCAAAATCCCAAAAAGGGAAGGCATCTCTGATCAGTATTAGCAAGAAACTTCGATCCCTCATAAAATCATCAAAGGCCAGTTTCGAAAGAAAAATTGCCCTAGACACTAAAGATAATCACAAGGCCTTCTTTAGTTATGTTAGGAATATGGGTTGAAACTCCCAGATATGCTCTGAATTGTTGCATAACGGTAGAAAATATACCGAGCCTACAGACATAGCCAACATCCTGGCAGATTCAGCTCAAACTTCTCCCCCCTTCCCCCCAAAGGAGCAAATGCCTATCCCAACTGAATGTAACCACCCTGACATCACAGATGCACAGGTGAAAGCTGCCCTTTCCAAAGCAAAAAACACAGCATCTATGGGACTGGACAGTGTCCCAGGCTGTGTCTTACACGAGCTCCAAGAAGAACTAAACCCTCACATTAAGTCACTGTTCAAACTTAGCCTTACTACAGGATATGTACCCAAAGAATGGCGTACAGCTACAGTGGTCCCACTCCACAAAGGTGGTGCCACAATAGACCCCGGGAACTATCGCCCCATAAGCCTGACTAGTCTGGTCTGTAAAGCTATGGAGCGTATTATCATGGAACTCATAAACAAAGACATTGGGAGCCTCCAGACACTGGACCCTACCCAATTCGGCTTTGTTAAGGGCAGATCTTGCCTCTTAAACCTAGTTGATTTCTTTGAAGCAGTTACCAAAGCCATAGATGAGGGCAAGGTAGTCCACACAGCCTACCTGGACCTCGCAAAAGCCTTTGACACAATACCCCACTCGGGCATCATAAATAAGCTTACCAGCTTAAATATCAACCCCTATATCACAAGATGGGTTGCACACTGGCTCAGAGATAGAACCCACATGGTCAGAATCGCAGGTGCCATGTCTGAATCCAAACCAGTTACAAGTGGCATCCCACAGGGCTCAGTTCTGGGACCTCTCTTGCTCGGTATATACTTCTCTGAGGTTCAGGCTAACACAGGGGGATTATGGATGACAAAGTTCGCAGATGACTGCAAACTGGGGACCATAATCGAATCTCCAGCTGACCCAAGCATCCTCCAAAA
This sequence comes from Protopterus annectens, assembly GCF_019279795.1. Lineage (NCBI taxonomy): Eukaryota > Metazoa > Chordata > Ceratodontiformes > Protopteridae > Protopterus > Protopterus annectens. Next base: position 643,882,196 of record NC_056743.1, read on the forward strand.
GGGTCTCACAGAGATGGATGCTTGGTGCCAGAGCCACGGCCTCAAGCTAAGTGCTAAAAAGTGCATAGTTATCCCCTTTCGGAAAAACAAGGTGCCCACAAATTACCACATAGCTGGTAATCCATTAAGTACAGAAGAAGTAATTAGAGATTTGGGACCAACGTAGATAGTAATCTCTCCTTTGATAATCACGTTGCCAAAGTGGTTAGAAAGACCTTCTATATAGCCCACCTTATCATGAAATGGTTCGCATATAGATCAAGAGAGGTCATTGTGCCCCTCTACTCGTCACTCATCAGGCCCATAATTGAATACAATGCCCCTTTTGGGATGTACCTTACCCGACACCTGCAGCAACTGGAGAGACCCCAAAAGTACCTCACCAAGAGGATCACGGGCTACAAACAGCTGTCCTATGCAGCTCGACCAAAGAAACTCCAGCTCTACTCAGTTGCTTACCGCCTACTCAGAGGCGATCTATGCCTGACGTACAAAGCCATGTCAAACCCAGAATTAATGGACATGCTCCACCTCAAAAAATCCAAGTCCCTTAGAGCTACACGCTCCAGGGACTTAAACCTCAGCACAAAAATAAATAGGACATGCTGGAGGGACAGATTCATTTCCCAGAGGCTCCCCTCACTCTGGAATAGAATCCCAATCCATGTTACTCATAGCCCCTCGCTGACCTTCTTCAAGCGAAATCTGGACGTGTGGATGGGAAATCGCAAATTCACCCCTGGGATCTCTTCTGTGTCCCTGCTAGACAGAGGCACAGTAAACTAATCTTAAAAGGGTACCTTCTGTGACCTACTTTACAGAGGCACAGTAGGCTAATCTAATAGGGAGGCGGAAGCCAAATACACTCTGACTAGGCTTATAAATGCCCTAGGGCAGATAGCCTAGTATCTACCTATGAACCTATAAACCTATGCCCTTGCGAGTCATTTTAAGCCCAGCCAATTATCCCTTGTGATACTCAAACTATGCACCTTGTATTTGTAAGGCAAACATCTTAACCATTAGGCCACTCTCCCACAACACAAAAACAACTTTGTTAAAGTGCAGACAGTAAAACAAGTAGAATATGTAGCTGAAGCAAGCTTTTTTAAATCACAGAAACTCTAAAAAATCGGCGTTTTAGGAAGAATTAGCTAAAGGCAGCAAGAAAATGCAGAAAAAAATTATACTTAATCACGCCAAAGTCTCTCTTTTGTCTCTCTGCTGCTGTAGAACTCTGCAGGGCACCAGGCAGGTGCTTGCTAAGCTGTATATAAGTGCAAAAATCTTGCAAATGCGGGTTTTATAGCAGGGAAATGAAAGAGAGAAATTAGCCCAAAATGGCCAATAAACTACTAATTTCTGGGCTAAAACCACTCCTGCAGGGACAGATAGGCTGCTCAAAGCTCCTCTCTTTCACAGGTGAACAGAGTAACTTCCTTCTATCCAAGTAAGGTATGAGCAAACACAGAAACTTGTAACACAGCCCTGAATTCAGCACTAACCTGAAAACTGGACTATACTAGCTTAATAAGGTGGGAAAACAAGTATATATATTTTTTTTTCAGAAAATAAAGCAGATACAATCACAAAATACTTTAAATGTGCATAAATGGCTATCACACTTGAGTGTGTAGCCTATAACAGTTAAACAGGTCATTTAAACAGAAAAATGACTTTGTTAAAGTGCAGGCAGTAAAGTAAGTACAATATGTAGCTGAAACAAGCTTTTTAAATCACAGAAACTCTAAAAAATCAGCATTTTAGGCTGAATTAGCTAAAGGCAGCAAGAAAATGCAGAAAAATGATACTTAATCACTCCAAGTGTCTCTTTTGTCTCTCTGCTGCTGTAGAACTCTGCAGGGCAACAGGCAGGAGCTTACTAAGCTGTATACACGTGCAAAAACCTAGACATTGCCAAATATCTACATCACATTCATTTAAATTTATCCAAGTAGAAGGGAAGGTAATGCACGTGACACTTTAGAATTATATGAGTTAAAATGGATTTTATTGCTTAGAGCACACATAGAGCCAGGTTTAAATACAGCGATCAATATTAGACCAGCGCTATTGTAATTACAATTGTGGTTTGAATTTAATATCAGGAATATGTGAATAATTGATTATACAAATAGATAAAATTCACAGAACATGCCAGTAACCATAATTTATTTACTTTAATGTTTTATTTGATATGATACATGATGTTAATTTAACTTGATTATACATTTTATCTACAATACTATTTTTATATTTTATTTTATATTATTATATATCATATTTTTATTGTATGTTAGTTGATAACTTGATTCATTTCATACTATGCATACTTTCTGTATAGATATATCATATCTAGGTAATGATACCCTTTTGCATCATGAATTATTCTATATATATACTATTTCTGTTTAATACGAAAGTTCATGTGGTGTTAATACATGCTAATACAAAAGTATAGCACTTCAGTTTGTGGTTTATAACAGAATTAATGCAACATAAGATGTTTGTTGTAGATTAATTTCTCTGTAAGAAAATGTTATAACATATTTAAGTCCACCACAGAGCCTATCCGAACGGGTAGAAGGTTAAAGGATGGTGAACTTCCTTAGCTTACACTTGTAATTATCTGGTGTATTTATACTAAAAGTTGTTATATAATTCTCTCAAAGAGTTTTCACCACAGGAAATGCTTTCCATATAAGGGCTTGACTTTAACTATAAGTGACAATCAATGGTTCATAATAGTTAATTGATATTTTTCCCGCCTGAATTTTAATTAATTATTTTGGTATTTTTTATATAATATAATGAATGAACATCATAAAATTTTTGTAATAAAAGAAGCGAAAGCATTGATAGATGAGTGAAGTTTTTTTTTTTTAAAATAATAAATATTTGCTGCTATCGTGGAGGCTTTGGTGATTTGTTGAATAACGTGCAAAAACCTTGCAAATGTGGGTTTTATAGCAGGGAAATGAAAGAGATAGAAATTAGCCCAAAATGGCCAATAAACTGCTAATTTCTGGGATGAAACCACTCCTGCAGGGACAGATAGGCTGCTCAAAGCTCCCCTCTCTCACAGGTGAACAGAGAAACTTCCCTCTATCCAAGTAAGGTATGGGCAAACACAGAAACTTATAACACAGCCCTGAATTCAGCACTAACCTGAAAACTGGACTATACTAGCTTAGAAAGGTGGGAAAACAAGTATATTTTTTTTGTTCATAAGAAATGTATGTAATTTCATTGTAGGGTACATTTCACAGTGAAAAGAAGTTTAAACATAATTAAAAATAATAAATAGTAAGGAAAAGAAGATATATGGCAGTAGTACAGAAATGTTATACTTATTTGTGAGGTCATTAAGTCATATTACTTAGTAATGCAGGTAATAAGATGTTAAACCTGCTGATTTAAAAGTGTAGTGTAGAGAGCTATCAGAGAGCTGCTGGTGTTAATGAATATTCAAAAGTCCATGTATTATTCAGAGGAGTGATGACTGAGTTTACATTCCCATTGGTGTAAACATTTTAAATTTAATTATATAAGATGGAATCGCAAAGGGAGAAGTGTTCTGATGAAGTCTGCAGTTAGCAGATGAAAGGGCTTAACCTGTATGAATTATGCTTCTAAACATTTGTGGTTCATTTTTATTTTTTACAAAATAAATGTATTTTTACTTTTGAAGTGGTCGTGAACTGTGGCTCCTATTTTAAAAGTATATAACTTTACAGGAGAGGTTTTCTTACTTGATAAAATTCATAAGACCTTAATGAGGGGTTTGGAGGTTGGCATAATGGTTAAGATGTTTACCTTACAAACACAAGGTGTAGGGTTTGATTCTCACATGATGTAACTGGCTAAGCTTAAAATGGCCTATGAAGGGCAGTTAGTCTAGTAATAATCTATGAATCTATATAATACATTAGTAACCTACATACATTTAGGATGAAAGCCTAAAGGTTAATTTGCCACTACCCTCCCCCCACTTTAGTAAATTACTCAACCCAACATTTACTGATGCTGAAGAGAAAGCACATAATTGCTCAACTAAATGATCCAAAACAGCTAGGACAACAAGGGATCCAGAAATTGAGACTAATGATGGAGAGATATTGCCAACATTTATAGGAATAGGATAAATAAATAAAAGGGAGAGTTGAATAGATGAGAGAGTATCTGGAATCTTTGCATTTACCACATACGGAGTTGGCTATGGATGCATTAATAAAGGAGATTATTACAAAGGAAATAAGAGATGCTATCCAGAGCCAGACATGAAGGAAAGCTCCAGGTACAGATGGGCACCCCACTGAAATCTAGAAATGGGCTAAAAACATGTCAATAGAGGTGCCACACATAATCATGTTTTAAAGGGGAGGGGGGGGATTCCAAACACAAGGAAAAGAGAGTAATCATCATGAATCATATAGACCTATATCAGTTTTGAACCATGATTATAAAGTTTTCATGACAATTATAATAAAGACGGTAGCAAAGAGTTTGTATAATGTGACTTTATCAATGTGAGTTTATAGAGGGGAGGCAAATACTTGATGACATTTAGAAGACATTAATCATACAAGATGCTTTGAAAGAAGCAATAGTCTTATGCTAATAAGCCTGGATGCCAAAAAAGAATTTGATAAAGTAATGGAAAGTCCTCAGACTAACCCTGGATAAGTTCAGTTTTCCAGTAGAGTGGATTAGAGTCATATTAAAATATATATAACCGTTCAAATGCTGTGATTAAATGTGCAGAGGAGTTTAGAACTTAACAGAGGTATCAGACTTTCTCCATTATTGTTTATCCTATGAATATTAGCCTGAAGAGTTACTATGAATGAAGTTTAGGGAAATTAAAGATTTTTTTTTATTTGAAGGTAAAAAACAATGAGGTCAGTGGTACAAGTTGACATTACCATGGGGGGAGGCGTTGGGTATACACATTTAGAAATGTACTTTAAAGCTACACAGATTAGGATATTACACCTACTCTAGGGATTAAGTTGCCAATCTAAATGGAAGCATATGCTCTGGAAATTTGTAGGAGATAGTCAAGACTAGTGATCATTTATGATCTGGAACTCCTGGAGAACCCATTATGAGCCAGTATAGTGTGTAATATCTGGGGAAATCAGTTAGGAAGATATTAGACCTGAAAGCTGTAAGATCTTGTCATGCTTGGTAGTAACCCATAGGGTAATAAGTTAAAAAACAGTGAAAGAGGGAAGCCATTAGATCATTGGAGATTGCAAAATAAAAATTCCAGGTTCTGGGAACAAATAAAGGATTGGAAGGTATCGCAAGAAGAATTTGTTCTGCAAGAAAGAGACTACATAGATTTTAGATTTTATTCGTTTAATTTTGAAATTAAAAGAGTTAAAATTGAGCAATTTGAGGCAAGAATGTAGGCTACTATTAATTAAATTGCTCATAGAAACTAGATCTCAGACCACATCAAAAAAGAGACTTTATAAGTTGGCTGTTAGGCAAAGTCATAGAAACAGCTAACCAAAGTTATATGATTTGCACAATCAATAAATTCAGATAAATGGACACAGATTTTTTTTTTTTGCCAAGAGATATGCTTCTATATCTAGGAATTTCAGAATTTTCGCTTGAATGTGTCCTTCATAAGTACTTTTATACCCCACATAGAATTAACAGAATCTTCCCGTAAATGTCTGTAACGTTGGAGATGTAACTCAGGAGATATAGGTACACGAGAACACATCTTTTGGGATTGCTCTGACTAAATTAATACAAACTAGGATTGAAGGAAATGATAAATACAACTGGGGATGACAGCAAATATTTTACAAGAGTCTTTTTTTTGAACTGGCCTAGACTGGTAAAGTCAAAACGAGTAAAGGCTCACAGATAAAACCCATGTAATTAATGTAGCTAGTGCCACCTCAGAAAGCAAAAAGATGACTAATGGTATTCCTCAGGTCTACTCCTCAGATTTCCAAACCACTAATGTAGGCATATGGCTAACTAAATATGACAATGACTTCCAGCTAATGTTATTTATTCAGTATCTGATGCATATTACAGCAACAAAAAATAAACCATACAAATCAACAGTGTATTAAACATGGACTTAAATTAAATGCAAAGTAATATATCATTATCAACTTTTGGAAACCTATCTCAAAGAGCTGCTTACAGTATAGACAGCACTCCACTGCATGCTGATACTGTCAGACATCACAACATCTTCACTGATAGCTCCCTATGCTTTGACCATCATGTAGCAATAACAGTCATAAAATCTTTTTGCCTACCTAAATTAATAACTTAAGGTATCTCATCCCAATCAAAATAAGGGATTATCATTCCTTTCTACTCTGCTCTGATCATAGCAATTATACGATGGAATGCCTGATCTGAAGTTGTTGTTTTTCATTTGGTCTTCAACCTATGGGATTCTGATCCGGCACAGATCCGACTTGGCCATATACTCCAGCATCCGATCTGAAATCCAAGCTCCTCCCCTACCCATAAAGCCCTGGTCTCCCTCCTCCTCTCAGATCTTGTTTACTGCTCATTTTGAACACCACAGGTCACCATTTGTCCGATCTCCTCCAGTAATTTTATAGTAGCTAAGTAAATTTTCTTGTGGGTTTTTTCTCAATATCTTCCTATTTTCGTACTCTTCTATCACCATGTTGGTCTATTTTCGGTAGAAAAAAAAAACTTCTTTCTATCCTTTCCCTCCATTTTCCGTTATTCTCCTGTGTGGAGTGTGCATGTGTGTGCTTCTTGTCCCCATGGCCAGCACTCCTAAGCCGGGGTTCAAGAAGTATACGGAGTGTAGGCACAAGATACTTCCATCTGATGCCCACACCCTGTAATTGGTTTGCTTGGAGGTTCCCCACCTTGATTCCTCCTGCTTGATTTGCATGGTCTTCAACCCCTGCATGCTTATCGACAGGAGGAACAAACTTAAAGGACCTGTAACCTCGATGGTAACAGTTACCTTGAACAGTTCGGTTCTGGTGTCCTTGGACCAGACTAACTCTTTGAGCAGTAGCTTCGGTGTCGGCTGAGAGGCTTTTGGAGCTATCCCTTCCCCTCGGGGCTTTGGTGCTGGGAAGCCTGGCTCTGGCTCCTCCTTCGGCACCGGAGGCAATGGTCCGGGAGGCTCCAGTGCAGATAGTTTCAGCTCTGGATGCACAGCCTTCTGGGGTGTGCTCATCTTTGGCTATCAAGGTGGTGGAGTGGGTCCTCTCAGCTCCTTTGAGAGCATTGACACTTTCTTCCTGTGATTCCACCCTAGCACCTTCTGTTTCTGGGCCAGAGTCATCAGTCCTGCCCCCTTAGGGATAGCCTATTGCCAGACCTCTCCACTACGTTCCTCTTTAGGAATTCTCTGAAGCTTTCAAGTCCTCTCTGGAGCTTCTCCTCGAGGAGGTGTCTCAGAAGCATATGTGCAAGAGGAAGCATTTAGATTAACTACCGGAATCTCTCATGGAGAATACAGATTTGGATGAGGGGGAGGGTTCCTCCCGATCACCCCCTGATGATGTCTCCTTTGGGGACATCATGGAGATTCTGCATCAGAGAGGTGGGTGGTCTTCCCTCAAACACAACCCCGACAAGCCTGTATTCCTGGAGGTGTTTGGCATGAAACTGGACACAGTTGTGCCCATTCCTAAGCATCTGGACAAGGTTCTTAGTGCTCCTTCAGACAGACCCCAGAGGTCCAGTCAATGCCATGGTGGTTGAGGCAGCAACCAAGAAGGAATTGACCTAGGAGAGCTCCTCGGTCCATCCTGCAGACAAGGAGTCTAGGGCAATGGACTGCTTTGGGAAGCAAGTGTATGCTTCAGCCACTTGCTGTTCATGCTGTAAACTATTTGGCCCATGTCACCAGTCTGCAGAGGGACCTAGTTAAGGAAGTCACTGAGTCTGTCCCAGGGTCCATGTCAGCAGAGGAGAAGAAGGTTTTCTCTTTCTGTCTGGCCACCCTAACTGCCATTTCAAACATGTCCATGAGGATTCTTTCTCATCTGGCTGAGGGGGTCTCTAGGGCAACCAGGACAGGAGTTGCCATTAGTCGGCATGCCAGGTTCCAGCTTTGTGTTTTTTTTTTTCAGATCCCTTTAAGGCATCATTCATGAACGCCTCCTTTGACAGGTCAACTTTGTTTGGCAAAACTGTTTGTGACACTGTTACCCAGAGCAAGAAAATGGGAAGACCTTGTCTGCCATCAGGATCTGCTTCTCTACTCCACAATGATCCTTTTCTAGAAATCAGCGTGGAGTCAAGAAGTTTCGGAAGTCTCCTGGTTTTTCCCAGGACAGTCAAGGTCACTCTTCTCCCAGGGGCAAAAGAGGAAATGATAGACACTGCTGACATGTTAGAGAAGGTCTGAGGAGGCAAGGGCCTTGAGTTTTGTTCTTGGACAGACCCTTTCAGGATGAAGGATTGCCCGACTACTCTACTCTGGAGTCAGTCGGAAGGGCATCTCTCCCTGCACCCAACAGCCTAGGAGTCCATCATGAATGATCGTTGGGTGTTTCAAATCATAGCCCGAGGTTATTCCATCCCATTACTTCATTCTCCCTCTTCGAAGAGAAACCTCCCAGATGTTCCACCCAGTCAGTGGGAGGTGGCAGCAGTAGAAATTGCCAGACTGCTTGAAAAAGAAGTCATCCAGCCCGTCCCACCAGACCAGTCCACATCAGGCATTTATTCCAGGTTCTTTTTGGTGCCAAAGAAAACAGGGGACTTAAGACCCATTCTAGAGCTTATTACCCTGAAGCTGTCCATTGCTAAGACAAAGTTTCAGATGGTCAGCCTAGATTCCATTCTGCCCTTTCTGCAGACAAATGACTGGATGTGTTCAGTGGACCTTCAGGATACGTATGATCATGTGAAAATGAAAAGATGCTCCAGATGGTTCCTTCACTTCTGGTTGGGAGCTAATCATTTTCAGTTCAGAGTGCTCCCTTTGGGCTCACCACTGGACCTGGGTATTTACCAAAGTAATGGTGGTAGTAGCGGCTCAGGGGTTTCAGATCATCCCTTATCTGGAAAATTGGCTCCTCTTTGCTCCCTCCAGGCATCAATTGATTCAAGCCAGGGACTGCCTCCTTCTTCTACCCCCTTCCCTGGGCATCAGGATCAGTGTTGCCAAGTCGAACTTAGAACTTGTTTAAGTGTTGGACTTTATAAGTGCACAGTTGAATATGATACGGGGCAGGGTGTTTCTTCCTCCAGGCATGTTATTGTCGCTCTAACAACACAGGAAGTCTCATCTTCAAACCCATCTCCACACAGCAGGCATGTTTTTTTGGGTGTTGGGGTCCATGGTGGCCACAATCTCCCTTCTACCAACTGCACGCTTCACATGAGGATTCCGCAGTGGACCTTAGTTGTACAGTGGTCCCTTCTCAAACTTCCTTTATCATATCTGGTCTGGCTATCCCAAGTTTGTCAGGACTCTCTTTGGTGGTAGCTTTAGTCCCCAGACCTTCTTCTGGGTTGCCCATTTGTTCTTCCTTTCCCCTCCATCATGGTGACCACAGACACCTCCCTGCTAGGGTAGGGGGGGGCACTGCATGTGATGGACAGTCCAAAGCACGTGATCCTCCTTGGAGAATAATCTGCATGTCAATGTCATGGAGATGAGGGTGGTAATTTTGGTGTTGCAAGCCCTTCAGGCCTTTCTTCCTACTGGGGCTATTGCCATCCAGATGGACAACATGTCGGTAGTTTGGTACGTCAACAAATGGGGGTACCAGATCTTATCCCCTTTGCTGCAGGGCCATGAGACTGTGGGAGTGGGCAATCTCTTGGTCTCATCTAGTGTGTCCTCCCTGGACTCTGGATCCAGTTCAGGATTTTCTCACACACCCTTCAGGGGTTCCTCACCCAGACTTAGCCTGAAGCTCACCGCTTGGCTGCTGCAGTTTCCCTGACGGCCAGGACTCCCGGGCTCTCTTTGCCTGTCAAAAAGATCTTGGTTGTGGCTCATAAGGCTTTCAACCAAGAAGATCTATTCCAGTAAGTCGAAACATATCTCTGTCTTTGCTTCTCAACACAATCTGGATCCATTTACAGCTCCAGTCCCTGCCATTTTGGATTTTCTAGCTCATATTTTTCATAATGGCACTATTTTTTCTACAATCAAAGTTCAATTGGCAGCAATTTCAAATTTCCATGTGGCGGAGAATTCTAAGCTTTGCAAGGTCTTTTGGAAGGGCACTTTTCTTCCTCAGCCTCCTGTCAAAGGCCCCATGCCTCCTTGGGATCTAACTCTGGTGTTTGAGAGAGCTTAGCCTCCAGTTTGGGTTGAGAGAGCTTAGCCTCCAGTTTGGCTGTATAAATGCATCTCTTGTATGTATTAGGATTTGGTGGTAGGAGGAGAGGGTTGTCTCTGTACATGAGGCAGTTGTAACATTGCCTCAAAATGCCCAGATTCACCAGTTAAATCAGAGAGTACACCTGAAACTGCCCTTTGGACATGCCTGGATAGGTACAGTGAACTATTTTACTGATTGGCTGGTAAGGTCGAATAGAGAGCCTTGTCCTTCTCTACAGTATGGTGGGGGGGTCTAGTGCTAAGGTGTATTAGTGCTTGCTATGAGTTTTGAGCAAGTGCCGGCCTGAGAAGTGAATGGTTTGAGTGCTTAAGTTGAAATTTGTCTTGTTCTAAGGGGAAAATTGAAGAGCAGACCTTGTGATGCCGGGAATAGTTATACCCCAGCTAACTGGCGTTGCCCGGCACGCAAAACCGTGCAAATTCGGGTTTTATAGCAGGGAAATGAAAGAGAGAAATTAGCCCAAAATGGCCAATAAACTACTAATTTCTGGGCTGAAACCACTCCTGCAGGGACAGATAGGCTGCTCAAAGCTCCTCTCTCTCACAGGTGAACAGAGTAACTTCCTTCTATCCAAGTAAAGTATGGGCAAACACAGAAACTTGTAACACAGCCCTGAATTCAGCACTAACCTGAAAACTGGACATTACTAGCTTAGAAAGGTAGGAAAACAAGTATTTTCTCACAGGTGAACAGAGTAACTTCCTTCTATCCAAGTAAGGTATGGGCAAACACAGAAAACTTGTAACACAGCCCTGAATTCAGCACTAACCTGAAAACTGGACTATACTAGCTTAGAAAGGTAGGAAAACAAGTAGTTTTTTTTTTTTTTTTTTTTTTTCAGAAAATAAAGCAGATACAATCAAAAAATACTTTAAATGTGCATAAATGGCTATCACACTTGAGTGTATAGCCTATAACAGTTAAACAGGTCATTTAAACAGAAAAATGACTTTGTTAAAGTGCAGGCAGTAAAGTAAGTACAATATGTAGCTGAAACAAGCTTTTTAAATCACAGAAACTCTAAAAAATCAGCATTTTAGGCTGAATTAGCTAAAGGCAGCAAGAAAATGCAGAAAAATGATACTTAATTACTCCAAGTCTCTCTTTTGTCTCTCTGCTGCTGTAGAACTCTACAAGGCAACAGGCAGGAGCTTACTGAGCTGTATACACGTGCAAAAACCTTGAAAATCGTCTTTTATAGCAGGGAAATGAAAGAGATAGAAATTAGCCCAAAATGGCCAATAAACTGCTAATTTCTGGGATGAAACCACTCCTGCAGGGACAGATAGGCTGCTCAAAGCTCCCCTCTCTCACAAGTGAACAGAGAAACTTCCCTCTATCCAAGTAAGGTATGGGCAAACACAGAAACTTGTAACACAGCCCTGAATTCAGCACTAACTTGAAAACTGGACTATACTAGCTTAGAAAGGTGGGAAAACAAGTATATTTTTTGTTCATAAGAAATGTATGTAATTTCATTGTAGGGTACATTTCACAGTGAAAAGAAGTTTAAACATAATTAAAAATAATAAATAGTAAGGAAAAGAAGATATATGGCAGTAGTACAAAAGTGTTATACTTATTTTTGAGGTCATTAAGTCATATTACTTAGTAATGCAGGTAATAAGATGTTAAACCTGCTGATTTGAAAGTGTAGTGTAGGCAGCTATCAGAGAGCTGCTGGTGTTAATGAATATTCATAAGTCCTTGTATAATTCAGAGAAGTGATGACTGAGTGTACATTCCTATTGGTGTAAACATTTTAAATTGAATTATATAAGATGGAATCGCAAAGGGAGAAGTGTTCTGATGAAGTCTGCAGTTAGCAGATGAAAGCACTTAACCTGTATGAATTATGCTTCTAAACCTTTGTGGTTCATTTTTATTTTTTTACAAAATAAATGTATTTTTACTTTTGAAGTGGTCGTGAACTGTGGCTCCTATTTTAAAAGTATATAACTTTACAGGAGAGGTTTTCTTACTTGATAAAATTCATAAGACCTTAATGAGGGGTTTGGAGGTTGGCATAATGGTTAAGGTGTTTACCTTACAAACACAAGGTGTAGGGTTTGATTCTCACATGATGTAACTGGCTAAGCTTAAAATGGCCTATGAAGGGCAGTTAGTCTAGTAATAATCTATGAATCTATATAATACATTAGTAACCTACATACATTTAGGATGAAAGCCTAAAGGTTAATTTGCCACTACCCTCCCCCCACTTTAGTAAATTACTCAACCCAACATTTACTGATGCTGAAGAGAAAGCACATAATTGCTCAACTAAATGATCCAAAACAGCTAGGACAACAAGGGATCCAGAAATTGAGACTAATGATGGAGAGATATTACCAACATTTATACGAATAGGATAAAAAATAAAAGGGAGAGTTGAATAGATGAGAGAGTATCTGGAATCTTTGCAATTACCACATACGGAGTTGGCTATGGATGCATTAATAAAGGAGATTATTACAAAGGAAATAAGAGATGCTATCCAGAGGTAGAAAAGAATGAAAGCTCCAGGTACAGATGGGCACCCCACTGAAATCTAGAAATGGGCTAAAAACATGTCAATAGAGGTGCCACACATAATCATGTTTTAAAGGGGAAGGGGTGAGATTTCAAACACAAGGAAAAGAGAGTAATCATCATGAATCGTATAGACCTATATCAGTTTTGAACCATGATTATAACGTTTTCATGACAATTATGATAAAGACGGTAGCAAAGATTTTGTATAATGTGACTTTATCAATGTGAGTTTATAGAGGGGAGGCAAACACTTGATGACATTTAGAAGACATTAATCATACAAGATGCTTTGAAAGAAGCAATAGTCTTATGCTAATAAGCCTGGATGCCGAAAAAGAATTTGATAAAGTAATGGGAAGTCCTCAGACTAACCCTGGATAAGTTCAGTTTTCCACTAGAGTGGATTAGAGTCATATTAAAATATATATAACAGTTCAAATGCTGTGATTAAATGTGCAGATGAGTTTAGAACTTAACAGAGGTATCAGACTTTCTCCATTATTGTTTATCCTATGAATATTAGCCTGAAGAGTTACTATGAATGAAGTTTAGGGAAATTAAAGATTTTTTTTTATTTGAAGGTAAAAAACAATGAGGTCAGTGGGACAGCTTGACATTACCATGGGGGGAGACGTTGGGTATACACATTTAGAAATGTACTTTAAAGCTACACAGATTAGGATATTACACCTACTCTAGGGATTAAGTTGCCAATCTAAATGGAAGCATATGCTCTGGAAATTTGTAGGAGATAATCAAGACTAGTGATCATTTATGATCTGGAACTCCTGGAGAACCCATTATGAGCCAGTATAGTGTGTAATATCTGGGGAAATCGGTTAGGAAGATATTAGACCTGAAAGCTGTAAGATCTTGTCATGCTTGGTAGTAACCCATAGGGTAATAAGTTAAAAAACAGTGAAAGAGGGAAGCCATTAGATCATTGGAGATTGAAAAATAAAAATTCCAGGTTCTGGGAACAAATAAAGGATTGGAAGGTATCGCAAGAAGAATTTGTTCTGCAAGAAAGAGACTACATAGATTTTAGATTTTATTGGTTTAATTTTGAAATTAAAAGAGCTAAAATTGAGCAATTTGAGACAAGAATGTAGGCTACTATTAATTAAATTGCTCATAGAAACTAGATCTCAGACCACATCAAAAAAGAGACTTTATAAGTTGGCTGTTAGGCAAAGTCATAGAAACAGCTAACCAAAGTTATATGATTTGCACAATCAATAAATTCAGATAAATGGACACAGATTTTTTTTTTTTTGCCAAGAGATATGCTTCTATATCTAGGAATTTCAGAATTTTCGCTTGAATGTGTCCTTCATAAGTACTTTTATACCCCACATAGAATTAACAGAATCTTCCCGTAAATGTCTGTAACGTTGGAGATGTAACTCAGAAGATATAGGTACACGAGAACACAGCTTTTGGGATTGTTCTAAGTTAATACAAACTAGGATTGAAGGAAATGATAAATACAACTGGGGATGACAGCAAATATTTTACAAGAGTCTTTTTTTTTGAACTGGCCTAGACTGGTAAAGTCAAAACGAGTAAAGGCTCACAGATAAAACCCATGTAATTAATGTAGCTAGTGCCACCTCAGAAAGCAAAAAGATGACTAATGGTATTCCTCAGGTCTACTCCTCAGATTTCCAAACCACTAATGTAGGCATATGGCTAACTAAATATGACAATAACTTCCAGCTAATGTTATTTATTCAGTATCTGATACATATTACAGCAACAAAAAATAAACCATACAAATCAACAGTGTATTAAACATGGACTTAAATTAAATGCAAAGTAATATATCATTATCAACTTTTGGAAACCTATCTCAAAGAGCTGCTTACAGTATAGACAGCACTCCACTGCATACTGATACTGTCAGACATCACAACATCTTCACTGATAGCTCCCTATGCTTTGACCATCATGTAGCAATAACAGTCATAAACACTTTTTGCCTACCTAAATTAATAACTTAAGGTATCTCATCCCAATCAAAATAAGGGATTATCTATCATTCCTTTCTACTCTGCTCTGATCATAGCAATTATACGATGTAATGCCTGATCTGAAGTTGTTGTTTTTCATTTGGTCTTCAACCTATGGAACTCTGATCCGGCACAGATCCGACTTGGCCATATACTCCAGCATCCCATCTGAAATCCATGCTCCTCCCCTACCCATAAAGCCCTGATCTCCCTCCTCCCCTCAGATCTTGTTTACTGCTCATTTTGAACACCACAGGTCACCATTTGTCTGATCTCCTCCAGTAATTTTATAGTAGCTAAGTAAATTTTCTTGTGGGTTTTTTCTCAATATCTTCCTATTTTCGTACTCTTCTATCACCATGTTGGTCTGTTTTCGGTAGAAAAAAAAACTTCTTTCTATCCTTTCCCTCCATTTTCTGTTATTCTCCTGTGTGGAGTGTGCATGTGTGTGCTTCTTGTCCCCATGGCCAGCCCTCCTAAGCCGGGGTTCAAGAAGTATACGGAGTGTAGGCACAAGATTCTTCCATCTGATGCCCACACCCTGTACATGGTTTGCTTGGAGGTTCCCCACCTTGATTCCTCCTGCTTGATTTGCATGGTCTTCAACCCCTGCATGCTTATCGACAGGAGGAACAAACTTAAAGGACCTGTAACCTCGATGGTAACAGTTACCTTGAACAGTTCGGTTCTGGTGTCTTTGGACCAGACTGACTCTTTGAGCAGTAGCTTCGGCATCGGCTGAAAGGGGCTGGCATTAGCTGAGAGGCTTTTGGAGCTATCTCTTCCCCTCGGGGCTTTGGTGCTGGGAAGCCTGGCTCTGGCTCCTCCTTCCGCACTGGAGGCAATGGTCCGGGAGGCTCCAGTGCAGATAGTTTCAGCACCGGCTGCACAGCCTTCTGGGGTGTGCTCATCTTTGGCTTTCAAGGTGGTGGGAGGGTCCTCTCAGCTCCTTTGAGAGCGTTGACACTTTCTTCCTGTGATTCCACCCTAGCGCCTTCTGTTTCTGGGCCAGAGTCATCAGTCCTGCCCCCTTAGGGATAGCCTATTGCCAGACCTCTCCACTACGTTCCTCTTTAGGAATTCTCTGAAACTTTCAAGTCCTCTCTGGAGCTTCTCCTCGAGGAGGTGTCTCAGAAGCATATATGCAAGAGGAAGCACTTAGATTAACTACCGGAATCTCTCATGGAGGATACAGATTTGGATGAGGGGGAGGGTTCCTCCCGATCACCTCCTGATGATGTCTCCTTTGGGGACATCATGGATATTCTGTATCAGAGAGGTGGGTTGTCTTCCCTCAAACACAACCCCGACAAGCCTGTATTCCTAGAGGTGTTTGGCACAGGACCTTCTACATCTTGGGTATCCCTCCCTGTGGATCCTTTAGTGGATCTTATCTCTAGTAGGACATGGAACTGGACACAGTTGTGCTCATTCCTAAGCATCTGCACAAGGTTCTTAGTGCTCCTTCAGACAGACCCCATAGGTCCAGTCAATGCCATGGTGGTTGAGGCATCAGCCAAGAAGGAATTGACCCAGGATAGCTCCTCGGTCCATCCTGCAGACAGGGAATCTAGGGCGATGGACTGCTTTGGGAAGCAAGTGTATGCTTCAGCCACTTGCTGTACATGCTGTAAACTATTTGGCCCATGTCACCAGTCTGCAGAGGGACCTAGTTAAGGAAGTCACTGAGTCTGTCCCAGGGTCCATGTCAGCAGAGGAGAAGAAGGTTTTCCCTTCCTGTCTGGCCACCCTAACTGCCATTTCAAACATGTCCATGAGGCTTCTTTCTCATCTGACTGAGGGGGTCTCTAGGGCAGCCAGGACAGGCGTTGCCATTAGTCGGCATGCCAGGTTCCAGCTTTGTGGGTTTTTTTTTCAGATCCCTTTAAGGCATCATTCATGAACGCCTCCTTTGACAGGTCAACTTTGTTTGGCAAAACTGTTTGTGACACTGTTACCCAGAGCAACAAAGATGGGAAGACCTTGTCTGCCATCGGGATCTGCTTCTCTACTCCACAATGATCCTTTTCTAGAAATCAGCGTGGAGTCAAGAAGTTTCGGAAGTCTTTTGGTTTTTCCCAGGACACTCAAGGTCACTCTTCTCCCAGGGGCAAAAGGGGAAATGATAGACACTGCTAATATGGTAGAGAAGGTCTGAGGAGGCAAGGACCTTGAGTTTTGTTCTTGGACAGACCCTTTCAGGATGAAGGATTGCCCGACTACTCTACTCTGGAGTCAGTCGGGGGGGCATCTCTCCCTGCACCCAACAGCCTAGGAGTCTATCATGAATGATCGTTGGGTGCTTCAAATCATAGCCCGAGGTTATTCCATCCCATTACTTCATCCTCCCTCTTCAAAGAGAAACCTCCCAGATGTTTCACCCAGTCAGTGGGAGGTGGCAGCAGTAGAAATTGCCAGACTGCTTGAAAAAGAAGTCATCCAGCCCATCCCACCAGACCAGTCCACATCAGGCATTTATTCCAGGTTCTTTTTGGTGCCAAAGAAAACAGGGGACTTAAGACCCATTCTAGAGCTTATTACCCTGAAGCTGTCCATTGCTAAGACAAAGTTTCAGATGGTCAGCCTAGAGTCCATTCTGCCCTTTCTGCAGACAAATGACTGCATATGTTCGGTGGACCTTCAGGATACGTATGATCATGTGAAAATGAAAAGATGCTCCAGATTGTTCCTTCACTTCTGGCTGGGAGCTAATCATTTTCAGTTCAGAGTGCTCCCTTTGGACTCACCACTGGACCCGGGTATTTACCAAAGTGATGTTGTAGTAGCGGCTCAGGGGTTTCACATCATCCCTTATCTGGAAAACTGGCTCCTCTCTGCTCCCTCCAGGCATCAATTGATTCAAGTAAATCAGTAGAACGGCAGTTCTAAAAAACCAATAAACAATACAAAAGAACGCCTTGGACCGCGGTCTTCTCCTATGATATATAAAGCAGGAAATTCACGGAACGCCAATAAAATAAACGCTTTTATTCACCAAAAAATATGTAAAACACACGCGTTTTCGTCCTACATACAGGACTTCATCAGACAACCATTATTAACTTCAAAATCCATTTAAATAGTCTGTTAAACCAACTACTTAATTGATAATCCAATGAAATACATCTCTTATAAATCAAACTGACAAATCTTCCTTTACATCTCATAAATATTAATGCCTACTCTCTGAAAGTGTCTTGTGCTGAACTTAATCATTTCACATCATTTGTTTATATAAATATTTATGAATAAATTACTAATAAATTACTTAAACATTTCATTATATGTATCAAAATAAATTAATTTAAAAACTCAGGTATGTATGAACTATCTAATTTGTTTTTGTGTATGTGTGTCGTATATCTAGTTATTTGTCAGGCGTGTCAGTCATTTTACGTAGGAAAGACGGAGAGACAATTGAAAAGAAGGATATACAAACACACCTATGACATCACAAAAAAGAAAAACACAAATGCACTGTTTAAGCATTCCATTTCCTGCACTAAATTTAAATATGAATTTTTTGTTCTGGATCAGGTTAAACCAGACATAAGAGGTGGCCTGTGGGAAGAAATACTAGAAAGTAGGGAGCTTTGGTGGCAGGTCAACCTCGATGCAGGAAATAAGCCTGGAATGAATGATTTTATATCAATTTCTTCGCTGCTTAAATTGAAGGCTAATAACATTTGAATAAAACTTCAAATGTAATGCTCCAAAATGAGCACCAGATGGGGGTAGAGTATATATGAATTATAGGTTAAGGGATTTTTTTATATTGACACACATACACAAAAACAAATTAGATAGTTCATACATACCTGAGTTTTTAAATTAATTTATTTTGATACATATAATGAAATGTTTTTAAGTAATTTATTAGTAATTTATTTATAAATATTTATATAAACAAATGATGTGAAATGATTAAGTTAAGCACAAGACACTTTCAGAGAGTAGGCATTAATATTTATGAGATGTAAAGGGAGATTTGTCAGTTTGATTTATAAGAGATGTATTTCATTGGATTATCAATTAAGTAGTTGGTTTAACAGACTATTTAAATGGATTTTGAAGTTAATAATGGTTGTCTGATGAAGTCCTGTATGTAGGACGAAAACGCGTGTGTTTTACATATTTTTTGGTGAATAAAAGCGTTTATTTTATTGGCGTTCCGTGAATTTCCTGCTTTATATATCATAGGAGAAGACCGTGGTCCAAGGCGTTCTTTTGTATTATCAATTGATTCAAGCCAGGGATTGCCTCCTTCTTCTACTCCCTTCCCAGGGCATCAGGATCAGTGTTGCCAAGTCGAACTTAGAACTTGTTTAAGTGTTGGACTTTATAAGTGCACAGTTGAATATGATACGGGGCAGGGTGTTTCTCCCTCCAGGCAGGTTATTGTCGCTCTAACAACACATGACGTCTCATCTTCAAACCCATCTTCCCACAGCAGGCATGGTTCTTTGGGTGTTGGGGTCCATGGTGGCCACAATCTCCCTTCTACCAACTGCACGCTTCACATGAGGATTCAGTAGTGGACCTTAGTTGTACAGTGGTCCCTTCTCAAACTTCCTTTATCATATCTGGTCTGGCTATCCCAAGTTTGTCAGGACTCTCTTCAGTGGTAGCTTTAGTCCCCAGACCTTCTTCTGGGTTGCCCATTTGTTCTTCCTTTCTCCTCCATCATGGTGACCACAGACACCTCCCTGCTCGGGTGGGGGTGGGGGGGGGCACTGCATGTGATGGATGGTCCAAAGCACGTGATCCTCCTTGGAGAATAATCTGCATGTCAATGTCATGGAGATGAGGGTGGTAATTTTGCTGTTGCAAGCCCTTCAGGCCTTTCTTCCTACTGGGGCTATTGCCATCCAGATGGACAACATGTCGGTAGTTTGGTACGTCAACAAATGGGAGGACCAGATCTTATCCCCTTTGCTGCAAGGCCATGAGATTGTGGGAGTGGGCAATCTCTTGGTCTCATCTAGTGTGTCCTCCCTGGACTCTGGATCCAGTTCAGGATTTTCTCACACACCCTTCAGGGGTTCCTCACCCGGACTTAGCCTGAAGCTCACCGCTTGGCTGCTGCAGTTTCCCTGACGGCCAGGACTTCTGGGCTCTCTTTGCCTGTCAAAAAGATCTTGGTTGTGGCTCATAAGGCTTTCAACCAAGAAGATCTATTCCAGTAAGTGGAAACATATCTCTGTCTGGGCTTCTCAGCACAATCTGGATCCATTTACAGCTCCAGTCCCTGCCATTTTGGATTTTCTATTCATATTTTTCATAATGGCACTATTTTTTCTGCAATCAAAGTTCAATTGGCAGCAATTTCAAATTTCCATGTGGTGGAGAATTCTGCCTCTCTGGCTTCTTCTAAGCTTTGCAAGGTCTTTTTGAAGGGCACTTTTCTTCCTCAGCCTCCTGTCAAAGGCCCCATGCCTCCTTGGGATCTAACTCTGGTGTTACAGGCCCTGGTTTATTTGCCATTCAAACCAGCTGCCACTGTTGATTTACAATTCTTAATGTGGAAGATGGCCTTCTTGGTGGTTTTACCTCAGCCAAAAGGGTCTCTGAGCTGCAGGAGTGATCTGTCAGCCCCCTTATCTGCTCTTCCATAAGGACAGAGTGACTCTTCATACTAACCCATCTTTCTTACCAAGAGTGGCCTCTGAAGCTAATATTAACCAGGTGATTAATTTTCCAGTCTTCTTCCCGAATTACAAGAACAGAGGGGAATACAAATTACATTTACTTGATGTTCACAGGTAGCTGCAATTTTATTTGCATAGAACCAAAAATTTTTGACAGTTGGATCAGCTTTTTCTATCTTTTTGTCTAAGCCACATCTGGGAAACCCTATTTCTAAGGTCACTATTGCTCATTGGATTTTCACCTGTATTTCTAAGGCTTATCTTTCCAAAGGTTTGTCTCCACCAGGTCCAGTCTGGGTGTATTCTACCAGATCAGAGTCTACTTCTGAGGCTTTTTGGTCCAAGATTCCTATTGATATCTTTTCAGCTGCTACTTGGTCCTCTTTGCATACTTTTATCTCCCATTACAAAGTGGATATTCTCTCCAGGAGCAGGGCTTCTTTTGGCTCAGCTGTGCTCCAGAACCTTCTTCCATAAGAACCTCCCAAGGTTATTGTAGCTAGGGACTCTGTCCCATAGGTTGAAGACCAAATGAAAAACAACTTCAGATAAAGAAGTTATGTACTTACCATAACATTCCATCTGAATTGTTGCTTTTTATTTGTCTTCAGCTATCCATCCCTCTTTCCCCCTGGCCTTTTAGCTCTATTGTGGACTGGACAGATGCAGACACAGGATTTTTCTTGGCCCGAGCTGAGTCTGTGTTTGCCAATGCCCTTTTTGGTCAGGGATGAAGTTTTTTCTGCTGTGAGGGTTTGGTGCTGTCCTGCAGCAGACTCGATCTGAGGGGGGGAGGGAGAGCAGGGCATTATGGGTAGGGGAGGAGCTTGGATTTCAGCCTTGATGCTGGAGTATACGGCTGAGTCGGTTCCGTGCCAGATCCAAGTCCCATAGGTTGAAGACAAATGAAAAACAACAACTCAGATGGAACATTATGGTAAGTACATAACTTCTTTTTTTATCATATATCTATCCAAAAACATATGCAGCTAAAAAGACTCCAGATGTTCTTAAATATAATGATCACAAGAGTAAAATCCCTGAGCTACCAAGATAGCAAACAAAATCTAGGCTACTGTTGCCCCCTTATAGGCTCTCCAAACCCAGTGGAGTGGCTGGTTCTTACCAGGACCAACAAGTAAAACAAAAGAAAAAAACTCTCTTTGCAGTAATCCACTGTTGTATTCCTATAAGTATTTTCCAGGCAAACAGCTAACCAGAGTAGAATGTACCCATTCTCAAAATTAAGCAAAGAAAACATGAAGCAATCCTTCTTTGCACCTTGTATTGTCCAGTTTATTCAAATTAATGAGATCTTCATCTATCAGACTTCAATAGATACAGTGTTTCTTCCTGAAAAAACATTACAATTCTAGCTGATTAAATAAAACAGATCTTATGATTAATGGTAAAGCTATGGTTCTGGATTGGCTTATAGTTGAGCCTGCTGGTTGGAGGGGAGATCAAGTCTCAAATTAGAATAAGAGTCACAGATTGGATAATATTCAGGCCAGCTGATTGGAGAGGAGGCCAAGTCCGTAATTAAAATAAGAGTTATGGATCAGCTAATAGCTGGGCCAGATGATTTGGAGAGAGGGTAACTCCTTAAACAGACATGAGTCATAGACTGGTAAGGCTGTTATCCACCTCCATCTCCTTGTTAAGGAAAAAGATTCATTCACAATATTATAAAAACAAAAACAAATTCTACTTTAAAAGTATTTTTAGCAGAATATTTTAGCCTTTGAAAAGCCATTTATTTGTGGAGGTTCGTGGGAACAACATATGTGCTGGAGTCAAAATATACAGTGAATCAATGGTGCCTGCTTTTATGGGGTTTTCTTCTGGTAGGTACAGCAGCCTCTGTACAGGTGTTTACATGTTTGTATAGAGACTCTGAATAATTCTGCATAGGTAGCTGTGGTCACTGGGTCAGGGGAAGTATTGAATTTTGACAAACTTTCACTTAATAGTATGTAGTTTGCCTTACAATAGTTCCTAAATGTTATTGGCTTAGCAGGGTTTTACGTGTTAATTTTTACTTCAAATGAGACAGCAATGTGATCTGACCTCACTAGTGAGTACATGGCATGGGGGTTGCAGCATTCTCCCATGTTGGTGAGTACCAGCTCCAGTAGATTTGATCCCCTGTTTGGAGCGTGCACTATCTGTTTCAAGGTGTTTATATTAATAAAGTCCAAGAAGTGTTGTGCCGGTGATTTTGAAGCAGTGTAAAACTTCCAGTCTGTACAGGAGTAATTAAAGTCACCCATGAATAGGATATTTGGTTGCATAGAGTGTTTTGTGGAGCTGCACTATATGGGCAGTGTAGTAGGAAGATGTTATACACTTCTAAAAGACTTATCTGGCCAGAGGCCCTTGTTGGTCCAGCAGCAGTGACACCAGCATAGTTTGCTGAAGGTCTTGGGTTCAAGTCCCAAATGAGAGCTAAGTACCTAAAAAGAGGGCTTTCTCTGTAGCTGTGTGTGTGTTTTTACCCACCCAGAGACTCCCTTCACCCACCAGCTCAGAGCGGGTAGTACAAGATGAAGTGGAATAAACATCATTATTAGTGAGAAAATGGCTTTGGGGAGCCACTCTGCTGCAAAAGTAAATATCAAATAAGCAATATCTGTCCCCTTGGCAAAATGCATATATGAATATAGTGGTATAGTATTCCTAGCAACTGCTGTGGAGTGTGTAGGGGCTGCAGTATTTGTAATTTGACCTTGATCCCCATTCTGAGGGTTTTATAAAGCTCTTCAGGACAAAGGCAGCACCTGCCTCTCCAGAGGCTCTTGTTGGTCAGTAATAGTAACACCAGCACAATATGCTGGAGGTCTTGGGTTTGAGTCTCAGATGAGAACAAATATTATCCTTTCACTTCAATGATTTTATTAGTGCCTACGTAGAGGGCTTTCTTTGTATTAGTGTGAATGTGTTTGTAATTTGACCTTGATCACCATGCTGGACATTTCCTAGCTGAAAGGATAAAGATCTTCAGGGAAAAATTTTAACACCTATCTGCAGTAGTAGATTAAATGCACCTTGTACGCTCGGCTGTTTTCAAACCATGCCCCCCCCCCCACGCGCACTTTTTTTTCAACCACACATATGTGCTTATGTTCTTTTGGATTCATACTTCTGATTAAGAATGTACCAGTTACTGTCTTTGTAAGTTACCAATGTCCATACCAATCACTTATAGCCACTTGACCCTGTACACCTCAGATATCCGACTGTGATTAAAAGGATGGACATAGTAGTGTTCTGACTTGCTTTGCACAGATGTCCACTAGCCCTGCAAAGCCACACTAATAATGTTTAACTTGATCATGATAGCCAGAGTTAGTCATTCTTATCCACAGATAAACTCTGTACCCAGCAATTATATCCTCATCATTCTTCTTCTTTCAGCTTTCTCCCGGTTAGGGGTTGCCACAATGGATCACCTGTCCACTCATGATTGGCAGTGAAGTTTTACGGTGTTCAATTGCCAGCCCGGCACCCAACTTTCCACGGAAGGCACGCACTCATGCCTAGGGCCAATTTAGAGTATCCAATCCACCTACAGTATGTCTTTGGGATGTGGGAGAAAACCGGAGCACTTGGAGGAAACCCACGCGACCACAGGGAGGACATGAGACTCCGCACAGAAGGCACCCTGGCTGAGGATCAAACCAGAAAACCTCTTGCTGTGAGGTGGCAAACATAACCGCTGTACCACCACGGTCACCTATATCCTAATCATTGTTTGTGTAAAAATAAATAATCGTGAGTGGAATTATGTATTTCAAGTTTCTGTCATACAAATATACAGTAGCCCAAATACTGCAACTTATTATGTACAAATTCATCCGGCTCCTACAAACTAGGCTGTTTAAACAGAGTAAACAAGAGGGTAAGTTACTTTTATCCACACACAGCTCTCACCTCCACCTAGCAGTTATAGACACTTTGCTCTGTACAGCTCATCTGACTGTGATAAGAAATAATACTTTTCATCTTCTAGGCACAGAAAGTAAGGACAAAGGCCCAAAAGCAGAGACAAATTTAGAATATTTCTAGAAAAGCAGTTTTTATGTTACTGTGTATTTTCTGAAAGATATGAAGTCTGTCATTATTTAGTGACTACAGCCTTCAGTGATTTGTCAGCAACAAGTCTCATGAGGATCAGACCAAAATGTATACAAAAATCAGTGGTATTCTGGGATTTTAGGGACAGTTGTGAGCTATGTAATTTCATCTTTCTTTCACAAACGATAGGCAGAAGTACTGACATTTATTTGGCATTCATGCACATTTACTTATTTATTTATTTGACATTTGTTAACTGGGTTAGTTTGGCTGGGGAGGGTGTCCTTTATCAGCAGAGACCTGAGGAGAAAAGTTCCAGGTTACATAAATTTAGCTATACAGTGAAAAAAATAAAGCAAGTCATGTAGCAAATGACAGATTTGTCATTATATACAGTAAAAATCGAATAGGAACAAAAAATATATCAAATAATATTTATAGCATGCAAATAGCGATACCAGGAATAAATCATAGTTCAGAAATGTGTATTATACAAGATAGTAACAGCAAAACAAATAAAATACAAACATGTGAAGGTATAGCACTAGTAGACGTGAAGGAGCATGGAGGCCAGCTTAAGAATTCAGTCATCGTTTAGCTGAAGGGACGGACTGAGTGACAGGATTTGTAGAAGAGATAGGAGAACAGGAGAGAAATTACTGGGGGACAGTAAAAAGGTTAAGCTAATAGGACGAGGAGATGATAAAGACACACTAAGGCAAGGGAAATTAGTTAAGGGGATGAAAGAGGAAGAGGGGGAGATGAGGGAGAAGACGGAGGTGGAGACATTCAGGGGGTCATTACAGGAGCATGCATCCTGCAAAGCCAGATGGTAATTTGCTTTCATCCATAATCAGCTCCCACCAACCACCCAGCAGTTAGACCTTCTTTGTAATGTACATGTCATATGACTGTGATAGAAATCCATCTCAGATTCTTAGCACAAGACTCATGACAAAGCCAAAAAATTATAAGACCCAAAAATCTAAGATTTTTTTCTTATATACTTGGGAAGTTGCTAGAATAACAGTTTATTGCATGGGCATTCATTTTTGAAGGATGCAATATCTGAAAAGTCAAATATCTGTCATTATTTAGTAACTACACTCCTCAATGATTTGCCAGAAAAACAAAAACACAAATTTTATGTGACATGGACAAAATATATCACACAATCAGAAATATTTGTTTTATACAGTCATTAGAGAATAAATCCCAATGTATTTCATGTAAATGCACACTAGTCCTGCAAAGCCAGACTTTAAACTAAACAAATGACAAAATGGCAGGTTGCTTTCATCCAGAGCCATCCCATTTATTTTATTAATGCAGTCCTCAATGATTTACCAAAACACAGATTTTTTGAGGCACAGACCCAAACCATGAGGCAAACTCAGGGACATTCTATAAAAACAGGACCAGTTTCAATTTGTTTCACATAAACAGCTACCAGAGAATATTACAATATATTTCATGCAAATGCATACTAGTTCTGTAAATCAAGATTTTAAAACGAGGAAACATCAAGAGAGTAAGTTACTTTCATCCACAGCCATCACAACCCCCCCCCCCCATTATTTAGAGACTCCACTCTTCAATACTTGTAAGAAAGTCACAGATTTTATGAGACACAGATCAAAAGCATGAGGCAAAGTCACGGACTGTTTTACATAGAAACAGTACCTATTTGGACTTCTTGTAAGGTGGGCTTTTAAACTACACCAACTATGCAGTGCTATGTGCAACATTAGTATAAGTGAAGCCAGTTGATAAAAAGACAGAGAAAATAAGTCAAAATATCAGCAGAGGAAAATCCCAGAATGTTAGCCAGTGCTGTAATAGGGAAAAATAAAGGAAAGACGATCTAGGTAGAAGAAATAATGAGCGAAGATACTGAGACAGAAATTGAGGAACAGGTCACATTAATCAAGATAAGGCAGGACATAAAAATGTGAAGAGATTATTGCAAAAAACTTTAGCAGCACAGGAAAGAAGACTTAAGAAGTGTAGGAAGGCTGAAATGAACATACAGGAATATTGCAGCCACTGATTGATGAGAATAAAGAGCTACAAGCTAAAGTTGAAGTTTTGAAGGCCAGGCTGGAATGTACTGAAGAAAAGTTTGCTGATTTAGAAAGTTAAATATGGAGAAAATACAAGAAGATGTCAGGACTACCTGAAAAATATGAGGGTCGGGACTGTAGAGAAGTAATATGAGATGTGCTGGCCAAATGGACAAATATCCCTAAAGAAGAGTTCAGAATAGCAAGGGGTCACATAACTACATAGCAATCTGAAAGGGATGGGTCCCGCAGACTGAGACTGATTACAGTGCAGTTCCTGTCATATGAAACAAAAGAAAAACTGTTGATAGAGGTTTTGAATCCAAGTAAGATACATGAAATTAAAAGGAGTAAGGTGAAAAGGAGAAAAACCCGACTGAGAGATGCAGCTGACTCAGACTCAGTAAAGGAGAAATGCCTTCATAACAGTTATTAGACTGAGTAAGGAAAAGGGGCTACATTGGGTAATGTTATAATCCCTAATTACTCAGAGTTTACATGCAAGGCACAGTTAAGACACTCTTGGTTAATGATTTTCTGTAGAAACAGCCAAACCACAGGGGTGGCCCAGAGATGAGGGAAACCAGCAATCGTGTGAGCCCCTGAGGAAGGAATCAGAAGCAGGAGGATCTGGGAGAGTAAATTTTTTCCCTAATTATTTCCCAAGCAACAACATTGAAAAGAACGAGTACAAATCATCAGAGCAAGCAGAAAGGAGTATGCTGAGAAGAGTAAAAGTGCAAGGGGGGAAGTGACATTGCTTTGAGCATGTATAGGTAAAATGGGAAAAAAAAGGTAAAACTGTAGAAGAAGGTAGTGGTGAAGACCAGACACTAACTTGGAAAATGGTGTTAAAGAAGCCTCTGGCTTGGGAAAAATGAGATGGTTTGGAGGTTTAATGAATGCCCAATGGGATAGTTTATAAGCTTGGACTGAGAAAAAGATGAATGGTCTGTAGAAGAGAGAAAAACAGAAGATCGAATTAGACTTTCTTGCAGTGTATGATAATGTGCTTTCTTGATTTTTTTTTTCTCTTTTCTGCCACGTTTGTTTTCTCCTTAGCTACTTTAAGAAGAAAATGAGAGACCATTAAACCTATGGATGGTTCAGTGAAAGATGTGCATCCCCTCCAGGAATGCAGGAAGGGGAAAGTCACCAAAAGAGGTAAGGTTCCCCAGATAATGGATTTAAATTATAATAAGGTAGGATATGGAAGGCACACATATGGGTCTTATACAGATCCCATACAAATAAGGAATCTGAGGGCATGCTAGTTGTCAGGAGAAGGACAACCGCAACGTAATATAATAGTGCAGCATGCTTAACTCTCATTGTGTAAAACAGGACAAGAAAATGATTTGTTTAGAATGTAAATCAATGATACAAAGTGAAGATTGGATGTAATAGGGTACAGACATGAGAAGGCTGGAAAACAGCAGAAGGGAGTTAGTGTAGGTACTGTGATATTTATAACATGTACACCAAAATGAGAAACAGCAAAGAAATAGGTGAATCTAGTTGCAGAAATCTAGCCCGGGTACAAATAGAGTTTATAAGCAGGAAAAAGTTCACAAAGATGCATATTAATATGGAAAGTGCCAACTTTACCCCTTTCTCCCCTCACAAAGGACCAATCACAATACCAGTAGATTGCCAGGCACCCAGTATTACTGCTGCATAGGTTAAAACAGCAGTGTCCAAGGCCAAAAATACAACTTCTGTGGGACCTGTCAATATCCCTGGTTGTGTTCTACATGAACTACAGAGTGAACAGGCACCTCAGCTGTATGCCCTGTTCAATCACAGCCTCACCTCAGGTTTTGTCCCTACCGAATGGTGCACTGCTACAGTCATCCCTCTCCACAAAGTAGGAGCGACTACAGACCCTGGGAACTATCGCCCCATTAGCCTGATGAGTCTGATATGCAACACTATGGAACGCATCATCATGGACCTAATAAACAAGGATATAGGCAATCTCCAAACTCTGGATCCCACACAGTTTGGCTTTGTGAAGGGCAGATCATGCCTGCTCAATTTGGTCGACTTCTTTGAGTCAGTCACCAGAGCTGTGGATGAAGGCAAGGTGGTTCATGTAGCCTACCTTGATATGGCCAAGGCTTTTGATTACATTCCCCACTCAGGATTCATAGAAAAACTCACTAAGCTTGCCATCAACCTCTGTATCACTAGGTGCGTTGCAAACTGGCTCACAGATAGAACCCACACTGTGAAAGTAGCTGACTCCAAGTCAGACTGCGGACTAGTCACGAGTGTAGTCCCACAGGGTTTGGTCCTGGGTCCTCTCCTCTTTGGTATTTACTTCTCTGAAGCCCAGGCCAATATGAAGGGACTCTGGCTTTAAAAGTCTGCAGATGATTGCAAGTTGGGTGCTATTATTAACTCCCCAAGTGATGTTGACATCCTACAGAATGGCCTCACTGAGACCAACGACTGGTGTCAGAGCCATGGCCTTAAGCTCAGTGCCAAAAAATGTGTCGTCATTCCCTTTGGGAAAAACCCAGTTCCCATGAATTGCCACATTGATGGTAGCCCACTGAACACAGAAGGCGTTATAAGAGATCTGGGAAAACAGGTTGACATCAACCTCTCTTTTTATCACCACATTGATCCTGTGGTCAGAAAGTCCTACTGTGTGGCACATCTCATTACTAAGGGTTTTGCATCCAGGAAGAAAGAGGTCATTGTCTCCCTCTACTCTTCCCTCATTAGACCAATTATCGAGTACATTGCCCCATTTGGCATGTACCTCACTAGACACCTGCAACAAGTGGAGCGGCTGCAAAAGTACCTCACAAAGAGGATCCTAGGCCTTAAACACTTGTCCTATATGGACAGACTCAAAAAACTCCAACTCTGTCTCATATCGCCTACTTAAAGGTGATCTCTGCTTGACTTACAAAGCCATGTTTGACCCAGCTCTGTTAGAAATGCTACATCTAAAGAAATCCCAATCCCTCCACACCACACACTCCAGAGACCTCAACCTCATTACCACAATTAACAGAACATGCTGGAGGAACAGGTTCATAACCCAGAGACTGCCCATGCTATGGAACAGACTTCCCATACATGTCAAGTAGTGTACCTCGCTGACCTTATTCAAGAGAAAAATTGATGAGTGAATAGGAAACAGAAAAATCACCCCGGGGATAACTCCAGTGGCTGCACTTGACAGGGGCACTGGGAACTAAGGTCGGGTGGCATTATGCCAGGGTAATCCTATGGCTAGGCTTGTAAAGGTCCCAGGACCATTAGCCTAGTACACACCTATGAACCTATGAACCTATAAGATACAGAGGAGAAGGTGAGAGATTCAGATAGTCAGAACTCGGAGACAGGAAAACTGAGATATACTGTGAGGGTAGTAAGGAAATGAAGAGAGAAAGTCAGAAGAAAAGGAACAAATATGTACTGAGACAAGCAAAGCCAGTGAAAGTTACAATAATTCAGCTGGAATAAAGAGGATTTTTGGTTAAAACATCACAGAAGATGCAACAGTGTAGTGGGCTAGTCACTCTCATGTGAAGTCACAGGGAGAGGTGATTAGTAGGAATATTAGAGTCTGACTGTCCAAGATAAAAGAGGTGTAGTGCAAAGGAAGAGGATTTGGAACACATTTAAAGGGGAAGGAAATAATCCACAGGACTAGATAAGAACAGAGTAGGAACCATCAAAAGGGAGAGAAAGGGGGATACAAGAAAAAGAGAGGGGAAGATGGGAAGCAGAACAAATAAGGATGGGCTTCAGGAGAAAAAAGGAAAGGTAAGAGAGGATGGAGAGGAGAAAGCGGAGACTCCAGTGCATAAAGTGATGCCATAACAAGAAATGGGAGCATGGCACAGATTAAGGCAAGCAAAGTGATAGAAACTCAGAAATAGGAAAGCAAAAGTGTACATATGAATGTAGTTACAAAGGGGATAAGGAGTGGAAAGCATGGAGTAAATCAGAATAATAGAATGGTATCTGGGAGGATAGGTCAGCAGATTAAACAGAGCAATATAAAAGGGGGAGACTGCAACACAAGAAGGCAAGAGAGATGGAAAAGGGTAAGGTGAGGATAGTGACTTATATAATGGAAGAGAACATAAATATTGAAATCAAACCATGGAATCTGAATTGGCTACATAACAGAACAAAGAGAAATAAGATACTAGCTTATGGAAGAGTGCCACAGTTGGTAACTTTACAAGAGGCACACTTATATCAGGAAGACCACAAAAACTAAGAAAAGGGGGATATAACATGGTGATGAGTTCCTCATGGGGGAGCAGGAAACAGAGAGTTGTGGCTATATTAATTAGTAAGTCATTTCAGTTACAAATTGAAGGGAGACTGGAAGACAAGAAAAGAAGGATAAAAGGGATAAGAAAAAGCAGTAAAGTCACCATAGTAACAGTGTATATTCAGCTGAAAGCATCAGTGAAAGTTATCAGAAGGACACAGGAGGAAATAGTGAAATTTCAAAAAGGGATAATGATCTGTTTGGGAGACTGGAATTTCTAGTAGTGATAATGATCTGTTTGGGAGATTGGAATTTCAGGAAGAGATAGTCATTCACTGCTAGGAGGGCAAAAATAAAAGGGAACCCAATGGAAAGATGGCTTACAGAGGATATAAAATTCCTAAGAAGATATTTTCAGATGATAAGTTGTTAAGTGTAAAAGAAACTCAGAGAAGCAGACAGAGAGAATGGGATTATACTTACTATGCCCCACGATACAATAGTTGGTCAAGCATAGATAGATATATATAACTAAAGAAGATGCATATTTAGTAAAAGAAATTAGTATAGAACCTTTGACTTTTTTGGAACATGCAATGATAGGGGTAAGGATAGAGGGGGACATAGAGGTGAGGTGAGATAGACATGGAAAATACCCCATTATCTAATAGAAGTAGAGGAAACAAAATTCTATGGTTAATTAAAGCAAAATTCAAAGATAACAGACAAGAGACAACAGGGAGATGGGATAAAATTAAAAGACGATAGAGGCGTTGGTGTAGAAGTATCAAGGAGAAAAAGGAATGACAAGATTGGCAAGAAGGGAAAAGATGGCAAAGCTTAAAAGAGGAACTGGAGAACTTACAGAAAGGAATACGGGTGAGTACTAAGTCTAGGAAAGAGAAAGGGAACTAAAGAAGAAAACACAGAAGTGAGAGGATGAGGGAATGTGGGAAAAGAAGGTAGCAGAAGAGAGCTTATATCTCAAAATCAACCTAAAATCACAAAAGCAGTGTCAGTGTGATTAAGGCAGCAAGAAATAGAAAGGGGCGTCTATAACTTGAGAATAGGGGCAGATGAATGAATGGAAAAAAGGTTGGCTGAAATATTAGAGGCTTTATGGGGTTATTACCAAATGCTATATCAAAAAGAAGTGATAGAAGAAGAAGAAGCTGAGTAAGAGGACACTTGAGAATGGCTAAAAAGGAAAAGGCTTAAAGCATGTGGTGAGATAGCCAAAGGAAAGTCATCCAGGAGTGATGAGTTACCCAGAAAATTCTGGAATCTAGTCAAAGAAGAAATAGTAGACAGCTGGTCTCAGATATTTAATGCTATACTAGAAGGCATCCCACCAAACTCTTGGAAGGAGGCTGTGATCTCAGTGATGTAGAAGTGGGGGAAAGGGACCCTAAATTGCCAGAATCATATATAGGTCAGTATTGGCATTGAATCATGAGTATAAATGTTTCATGCTGATAGGGACAAGAAGATTAGGAAGGATCTCACCCAGACTTATACATGAAAATCAGAAAAGCTTTGTGGGGGAAAGGAGAACAATGGACATCTTGATTAGAACGCTGTTGATAATAAAAGAGACACAGGACCAGAACCAGAATTTGGCACTTATGTCATTGTATGCTGAAAAAACCCTTGATAGAGTAAGTTAGGGGTATTTTTAGAAACAGCTAGGAAAGGAGGTTTTCCAGAGAGGTAGACAGAGATTATCAAAGGCATATATGACAGGACTACAGCTAGAATAAAACCATGGTTGTCTGTCCCACCACTGCTATTTGCATTATATGTTGAACTTCTCACAAAGATGATAAGGAGGTCAACAATAAGAGGTTTTGGAAAGAGGAACTTGGTAAAAAAACATGCTTAAGCAAATGATGTACTAGTGTCATCGACAAGACATAGGGAGAGTTTTGGTATATTTATGGGAGATAATATCAAAATTAGGGAACATATCTGGATACAAGTTAAATAAAGATAAAACCAAAGTAATTGCAGTGGGGGAACAACCCAGAAAAGAGGAAATGATTTACTGGGTAGAAAATGGGAAAGATAAATAAAATATCTAGATGTAAGGATGAGAAAAACAAAATAATTGATGAAGAGTATGTACAAGGTGCATAACAAAACAAAAGAGCAGCCACAAAAATGGGGGACGATAAAGATAGCTGTAGACCAATGCATACAGATATTACAGGTGTGTATAATATCAAACATGCATACCCAAGACAAGCATTTTGGGAATTGCCAAGAAAAGAGTTGCTAAAGAAAGTAAGTTAAATCAGCATGGAGTTTGTCTGGTAAGGAGGAAGACCAAGAATGACATGTGAGTGCTCACCAGAATAGTACATAAAGAAGGATTAGGAATCCCAGATCTGAAAACAACTCTTCAGACACACTTGATGGTGACCATACTGAGGTTTGTAAATTTAGATTATAGTGCAGACTGGAAATGGATAATATGTAAAAAGGAGGGAATACGGCAGAGAGCAAGGGTTGTCTTAGAAGCTGTGTTAGAGACCCCAAACAAAGAAGTGCAATTACAGTGGCTGAACAGATAAGGAAAGAATTCCGGTCATGGCAGAATAGAGTGGGAGAAACTTGGAAGTATAGGGTTACACCAGTAAACAGACTAAAAGAAAAAGTGGAACAAGCAGTAACTTGGAGGTAGGGAAAGAAGCAAACGGAAGCCCAATATTAAACTGAATTAATTGTAGGAGAACATTTAAAAACATGGGAGGAAATTAAGACTTACTTCCATCTGGAAGATAGATTAGAATTGAATAATAGGGAATTAAAACCAAATGGCAAAAGATAGAGAAATAGGTTCAGAGATACCTTAAAAGAGCTTGGTATAAAACTAGTAAAATAATATATTTCACAGATTATACATTTACAAGCACAAGGAAATCCTACTATTTAGTAAGTCATTACAAGTATATATTTGATAGACAGATTGCAATTTAGTATAAATGGACAATATTGCCTTCAAATTTCAAAATGTTTGTTAAAGTGGCACCACAGTTTGTATGTGTGGATGTTCTTCGTGTTTCACAGTTGCAGTCATTGCAATTGGGTTATCCCGCTGGCAGGCTACCCTCAGTTAGCCTGAATTCCAAAGTCTATGTCCGGTTTCGATTGCTGTTGCCTTTTCCCTGATGTCAATTTGCCAGGGATATAAAAGATGCAGCTGACGCCATTTTCTACAGTCTTTCTTGCCGCGCGGTGCCCGAAGCAAAAGCAGTTTGCAAGTGCCGGTCAGCGCCGACAGTATCTGGTACTTCGGCTCTGACTCTTCCTTTGAGTCTGTTGGGTCCTTCCTTGTTGGATCCGAGCTCTCGGAGCCGTGGGCTGAGCTTTGGATCCGAGGGGTTCAGTGTGCCTTCGGCTCCTTCCAGGTCGGAGCACACTGGTCCTTCAAATCCGATGGTCTCAGCGCTGGCTCCGATCCATCCATCAGATCCGAGCTAGGGTCTTCTCTTGGATCCCATAGAGAGTGGCTCTCCCTCGGCTTTCGATGTGGTGGAGAAGGCTCTGTTGAATGCATCCAGACCCCCACTCCCTGCTCCGGTTCCATCCCGCACTCCCCCTCGTTTGGGTCAGGCTTCCATCACCCGGCCACAGGGACAGCCTGCTTTGATGTCTCGGGTCATTCCCCTGGAACAAGACTTGGCTGGTGAGACATCCTCGGACAGCCCCCCCCAAGGATGTTCCTTGCAAGCGGACGTGCAAGAGGAGGCACGTGGACTCCCCCCGAGTCCTTGACAGAAGACACGGATTTGGATGAGGGGGAAGGCTCCCCAAGGTCACCCCCCCAGGATGTCTCCTTCGGAGACATCATGGAAATGCTTAGGTTAAGGGGGGGGGGTCTGCCCCCAAGGCTTCCTCGGACTAATCCGTGTTCCTGAAGGCATTCGAAGCAGGCCCATCTACCTCTTGGGTGTCCCCTCCGGCCGACCCCTTAGTGGACCTTATTACCACTGGGACGTGGAAGGAGCCGGACACTGTGGAGCCAGTCCCCAAATGCCCAGACAGAATCTTAAGCCCCCCGACCGAGAAGTCCCATTGGAGCAAGGGACCGCCCCCCCATAGATGCCATGTTGGTGGCGGCAGCCACCAAGAGGGAATTAGCCCAAGGGAGTCCCTCGGTCCATCCCCAGAGCAAGGAGTCTCGCTCGATGGACCGTCTTGGGAAGCGGGTCTTTAGTTCAGCGACCTTCGCTGTAAGGTCCCTGAACTACATGGCAAATGTGATACAGCTGCAGTGGGACCTTATCAAAGAGTACGCTGCATCGCCCCCCAGAGTCCATGTTGGTGGAGGACAAACAGTTGTACTCCACTCGCATGGCCACTCTTAGGTCTGTATCCAACACCTCTATGCGGCTTTTATCCCACGCTACAGAGGGAGCCGCTAGAGCCAGCGGAGCAGGCCTAGTTATGAGACGCCAGGCCTGGCTCCGACATTGTGATTTCGCAGAACCCTTCATAGCGTCCTTTATGAATCCCCCCTTCGATGGTTCTGCCCTATTTGGCAAGACAGTTTGCGAGACTTTGGTCCAGAGCGAAAAGGACGGGAAGACGTCTAATGTCTGAGCCCGCTTCTCTGCTCCCCAGAGGTCCTTCTCCAAGAACCAAAAGGGACAGAAGAAGATGTGGTTCCGAAAGTCGCAACAGTCCCAGTCCGCTCCGGACTCCCAGTCCTTCTGCAGCAGAGGAGGACAGGGTGGACGCCGCCCTAGAGGCAGAGGGGGCCTGAAGAACTTTGGGTCCAGAGAAACCTTCTCTGATCGGTCCACGCAGCAACCCTGAGGGGTTGCCCGACTGCTCCACTCTGGAGGCAGTCGGGCATTTCTTGAGGCACCTGGCAACTTGGGAGTCGATTACAGCAGACCGCTGGGTGCTTCGTATCATATCCAGAGGATACAAAATTCCCTTTTCCTACATTCCCGATACCCCCGAACACCTCTTCGATGTTCCACCCAATCAGAGGGAGGCAGCAGCTGCGGAAATTCTGCAACTTTTAGAAAAAGGAGCTATCCAGCCCGTCCCCCAGACCAGTCCAGATCGGGTTACTACTCCAGGTTCTTTTTGGTGCCAAAAAAGACGGGGGACCTAAGGCCCATCCTCGATCTTTCCCTACTAAATCTATCAGTAACCAAAGAAAAGTTCTGGATGGTCACTCTTCAATCTATTCTCGCCCTCTTGTGGGAGAATGACTGGATGTGCTCGATAGACCTCAAGGATGCGTACTACCACATATTGATGGACGAACGGTCCAGGAGGTTTCTCTGCTTCCGGCCGGGAGCCAGTCATTATCAGTTCAGGGTCCTTTCCTTTGGTCTCACCTCAGCCCCCCAGGGTGTTCACCAAGGTACTAGCAGTGATAGCGGCCCACCTGACACTCCAGGGAATGCAGGTCTTCCCATACCTGGATGACTGGCTCCTCACCACCCCGACAAGGCATCTACTATGCTTAGCCAGGGACTACTTCCTCAACCTTGCTCCACAACTAGGGATCACTATAAACTCAGACAAGTCCTCTCTCACCCCGACTCAGGTGATAGATTTCATCGGGACCAGACTGGACACCAACAGGCAACTAGTCTTCCTGACTCCCGACTGGGTGCACACACTGAGGGCACATGTGCGGGCCATCTTTCAATCTTCGAAACCCCTGGCGGGATTGGTTCTGAGAGCCCTAGACTCCATGGCGGCCGCAATCAACCTTCTTCCCATGGCGCGTCTGAACATGAGGATTTTACAGTGGACTCTACAAGTTTAATGGTCCCTTCATCAGTACCCCTTGAATCATCCCATTCCCCTCAGCAGGGCCTGCAAGAGGGCTCTTGTTTGGTGGCTTCAATCGTCGGACCTCCAGGCGGGACGCCCCTTTATCACGGCCCCCCCTCTCGCCACGGTGACTATGGACGCCTCTTGTCTTGGTTGGGGGGGGGCATTGTTCGGGCAGGATGGTCCAAGGCACGTGGATCGATTCAGAGACCTTATTGCACATAAATGTTCTAGAGATGAGGGCAGTGCTGTTGTCATTGCAAGCATTTCAGAGCCTTCTGCCAGCAGGAACAATTGCAATCCAGTCAGACAGTATGTCTGTGGTATGGTGTATCAACAAGCAAGGGGTAACCAGGTTTTACCCACTCTGTCGAGAGTGTGGGAATGGACAATCTCCACCAACCGCTTTCTCATTGCAACGCACATTCCGGGATGGACCAACATCCTGGCGGACAGACTGAGTCGCACCATACTTTCACCTTACGAGTGGTCCCTCAATCCCCAAGTAGCGAGTCGAATTTCTGCCATCTGGGCGCAGCCCTGTTGCGATCTCTTCGCATCTCCCTCAAACATGAAATGCAACAATTACTTCGCTCTCATTCCCCCTGCCGGGGAAGCCCCGAGGGACGCTTTGGTGCATGCTTGGCCACCCGGTCTTCTCTATGCCTATCCTCCGCTTCCCCTGATGCTGAAACTCCTTCAGAAAGCCAGTCGGTTGGGGAGCTGGATGATCCTCATTGCCCCATTCTGGCCTCGCCAAGCTTGGTTTCCTTAGCTCTGGACTCACCGAGTGAATCCGCCCTGGATTCTAGATCCCCTCCTGGATCTGATTTCCCACCCCCTGGGGCTCCCAGTCCCCGACCTGGTCAGCCTCAAGCTTACGGCTTGGCTGCTCCAGTTCCACTCGTAGCTAGGACTCCCTGTATCTCATCTCCAGTTAAAGCTATCCTAGTAGCAGCGCACAAGCCCTCTACTAGGAAGGTCTATGGTAGTAAATGGAAGCATTTCTCTATCTGGGCAGAACGCCATAATTTGGATCCCTTTACAGCCCCCTTGCCTCCGATGCTGGATTTTCTTTCAGGACATTTTAATGAGGGAGCTAGCTGTTCTACGGTGAAGGTGCAGTGAGCAGCTATCTCTCATTATCACGTAGGTAGTGAAATGGGTCCTTTGATTACTACAACATTGTGCAAGGCATTCCTAAAGGGCACCTTTCTACTTAGACCTCCAATAAAGGATGCAATACCCCCATGGGATTTGACCTTGGTATTACAAGCCTGGACGGTTCCTCCATTCGAACCTGCGGCGTCAGTAGACCTCAAATATTTGTCGTGGAAAACAGCCTTTCTAGTGGCTATTACTTCAGCTAGGAGAGTATCTGAATTACAAGCTGTTTCTGTCAAACCCCCATACTTAGCTTTTCACAAGGATAGGGTTTACCTCAGGACCAATCCCTCCTTCCTTCCGAAGGTAGTTTCTGAGACGAATATTAACCAATCTATCAATTTGCCAGTCTTCTTTCCTAACTACCGGAACAAGGAGGAGTACAAATTGCATTCTTTGGACGTGCATAGACAACTTAGGTTTTACATTCATAGGACTTCTGGTCATAGGCAATCCGACCAGTTGTTCATCTCCTTTGTCAGATTTAATCTAGGTAAACCAGTTTTGAAAGTTACCTTATCAAAATGGATTTTACAGTGTATCATCACGTCTTATCAGAATTCCAGCAGGCCCGCACCTCAGGGAGTTCATGCACACTCAACTCGGTCTATGGCTACATCTGCCGCCTTTAAATCCAGAGTTTCCTTGGATGATATCTGTTCAGCAGCCACTTGGCCTCATCTCATACCTTCTTCAGTCATTATAAGCTGGACATTATCTCCAGAGGGAGAACTTCTTTTGGCTCCGCAGTGCTCCTGAATATCCTTCCATGAAGGCCGCCCAAGGTTTAGGTAGCTGGGGACTCTGTCCCATAGGTTGCAGACCAAATGAAGTTAACTACTTCAGATTAAGAAGTTATGTACTCACCATAACGTTCCATCTGAGTAGGTAAACTTAATTTGTCTGCAACCGTCCCCCCCCCTCCGTCCCCCTGACCTTCAGAGGTGTTTGCTGACATTTAGTGATGTACCTTTCCGAGAAGGTAGTTAGTTACCTGCTATAGTGGTTGCGGGCAAACTTGATCTGAGGTCAGTCGGGGTTGGCAGGGGATTATGGGTAAGGGGAGGAGCTAGGAGCTCGGATTTAAGCTTTGTAAAGTTGCCGGCTCGGATCCGAGGTCGGATCCGTATCCTATAGGTTGCAAACAAATGAAGTTTACCTACTCAGATGGAACGTTATGGTGAGTACATAACTTCTTATTACTCTCATTCCCTGCCTGCAACAGGAGTTTTGATGGCGGGTGAAGACTTGTCACCAGAACAAGCGACAGCCATTCACTCTACCCCCAGCCACACAGACATTAACAACGGATGCATCGGATTATGCCTGGAGAGCCCACATGGCAGGAAGATGTATTCAAGGCACACGGTCCGCAAACCAAATGCATCTACATATCAATCAAAAAGAGATGCTAGCTGTTCAAAATGCCCTGACAGCCTTCAAGGATCTATTTCATCCGGGACAACTACTGATAAAGACAGACAATACCATGGTCATGTGGTACATAAACAAGCAGGGAGGCACTCATTCTTACCCCCTTTGCAGACTAACCATGACTTTGTGGGACACAACATTGACTTACCAAGTACATCTGCAGGCACAATTCCTGCTAGGAAAGATAAATACTCTGGCAGACGAACTAAGCAGAAACCTCATGGATCCCCATGAGTGGAAATTGGATCCACAAGTCTTCAGCATGGTAACAAGGAAATGGGGATGCCCGGACATAGATCTATTTGCCTCACCTCACAACTGCCAACTAAAGAGATTTTGCACAAGGACTTATCACAGACAAGCATGGAAAGTGGATGCCCTATCTTTCAGCTGGAAAAACTTAACAGTATATGCCTTTCCTCCTCTGCCTCTCCTCCCCAAGGTACTCCTAAAGGTCAGACAGGAGAAGCCAAAAATTATAGTGATTGCCCCAGACTGGCCACGGCAGTACTGGTATCCAATCCTAAGGAACTTGCCTCAATGCCCAGCCTGGCCCTTATCTCAAGTGCCTCATCTACTGTCCCAGCAGAACAATCAGATCCTGCACAGCCATTTCAAGACCTTAAAATCTGGCAGCATGGCGGATAATGTAGTCATACAAAACACACCTCTCAATAAAGCGGTGATGGATGTCATTTTGGAGGCCAGGAGGCCTAGTACTAGAAAATCCTATGCTGGAAAATGGAAGAGATTCTGTGCTTGGAACCAGGCACTAGGAATTGACACAGCTGTACCAAACATTCCTCAGATTTTGCAATACTTGACTGAGATGCTGGACAAAGGCCTTTCTTTTTCATCTATAAAAATTCATGCCTCTGCCATTTCGGCTCATTACAATACAGAGCCGCCAATCTTTTCTCATCCTTTATTAAGGCAGTACCTCAGATGGGCCAAAAAATTTAAGGCCTCCAAGGAGATCACCAATACCTGCATGGGACCTTAATTATGTCTTGGAAAAACTCACCTTGCCTCCTTTCGAACCAGTCGCTACAGCTAATATAAAGTTTTTATCTTGGAAAACAGCTCTGCTCCTAGCAATAACTTCTGCAAAATGAGTCTCAGAGCTACAGGCACTCATGGCTGTGGAACCTTTTTTCATTTTTTCATCCAGACAGGGTTTCTCTGAGGACAAACCTGATATTTATGCCTAAGGTAGTGTCCTGTGTGGCCCTTAACCAAACTATTCATCTGCCTACCTTTTATCCAAGCCCACAGAATAAGGGGGAGAGAATTCTGCATTCTTTGGATATACACAGACAGCTACGCTTCTTTTTGAACAGAACCAAAGCTTTCAGAAAGACAGAGCAATTACTAGTGGCATATGCTGCAGGATCACAAGGAAAAGCTATCTCAAAGCAGACTATTTCAAAGTGGATAGGCCACTGCATTCGTTTCTGCTATTCACAACATGGCAAGCCAGTACCTAAGTGCATTAGGCCACATTCGACCAGAGCAGCAGCCACTTCAGCAGCCTTCCTCAGGGGAGTACCACCCAAAGATATTTTAGAGGCTGCCACTTGGAGTTCAGTGCACACCTTCACAAAGCACTATCACTTACCACTCTACTCTAAATGCTCAGTTAATACTGAACCCAAACAAAACTAAACTACTCATCTTCCAACCCACCAAACATACTCAAAACAACTCTCACTTTAACATCACAGCAAAAGACAACACCACTATATACCCAACTGAACACACCAAATTGCTAGGAGTGGAAATAGACAATAAACTAAAATTTGACATTCACATATCCATGCACATAAAAAAGTCCACACAAAACTAGGAGTATTATACAGAAATAAGCAATTTCTCACCAAAGCAGCAAAGATTTCAATAGCAAATTCCCACCTTATCTCCACCCTACTTTATGCCTCTCCAATATATACCAACCTAAGGCAATGTGATCTAAACAAGCTAGAGACCTGCTTCAACAAAATCGCCAAATTTGCCACAGGGGCATCCTACCGTAGTCACCACTCTCTCTCACTTGCTGAACTGGGCTGGCTTGAACTCCCTCACCTCCTTCAGTGGTATCAACTATCACTCACCCACAAACTAGTAAACCATCCACTAAATGTCCCATCCCTCCAGAATCTACTCCAACCCTATCGCACCACCAGACCACTAAGATCCATCAACAAAATCACTTGCAGATCACTAAAGCCAATAATTCTGCTGGTGAAGCACTATTCTCTTGCGCCATAGCCAAATTATGGAACTCACTCCCACCCACAATTACCTCAGTGCCATCATGCATCCACTTCAAAACTTTACTAAAAGTGCACCTAAAAACATGCTGGCTATGCCCTTGCAACTCCCACTCTAATATCATCCACCCCATCCAACCACTACCTATCTTTCCACTCCACTAGCTACCTTGATTATAGCAAGCTCAGATGCTCATAAGTCTAGTACTTATTATACAGCAGGAACTTCTCATTGTAACATTTGTTAATGTCTGTTATGTACTTCACAGATAAAGATTCTAGTTGTCTACTGATGTACTATGATGAATTCTTCATCTGTAAATATGTTGTAAGTAATTGCTATGTTAAATTGTTAATCGCTATGTAATCCAATGTAACTACTGTCTGTTTAATTTACTGTGGAGCTTTTCTCCCCGGGCCTCGGCTGAAAATCGACCTACGTCCAGTCGGACACTCCCGGTCAACAAATTTAAATAAATAAATAATAAATAAATCCAGGGCAGGCTTTGCCACTGCAGTTCTGCAGGGCCTACTAGCCACTCCTAATGCTATTTAGCTCCAGTCTCCCAACCTTAGCTTTGGGATTCAACCCAATTGTAACGACTGCAACAGTGAAACGTGAAGAACATAGTACAGTTGTGTATACTTACCATAAATGCAGATGTTCGAGTGTATTCACTGTTGCAGTCCAGGTTACCCACCTGCCATCCTCCTTTTCTTTGCTGAAACATATCTGTACTTCTTTATTCTATACAACCTATGTGGTGTATTTGCTTGTAGATGAAGGCAAATTATATATTTTGGTGTATGCATGTTTTATTGACATATTTTTAGTCTAAACTTTTGGGGGCACCTGACATCTGGGGCAAGAAATACTGAAGAAAATGGCGTCGGCTGCATATTTTATACCCCTGGCGAACTGACGTCAGGGAAGAGGCAACAGCAACTGATGCCGGACCTAGACTTTGGAATTCAGGCCGCCTGAGGGTAGCCTGCCAGCAGGATAACCCAATTGTAATGACTGCAGCAGTGAATACACTCGAACATCTACATTTATGGTAAGTGTACACAACTGTACTTTTCTAATAACCCAGTGTTAATAGTAAAAGACAAAAACAGAAGCTGACACTGCCCATAATTGGTGGGACATATTCAGAGGATGGTCATTATCT
Organism: Protopterus annectens; assembly: GCF_019279795.1. Classification (NCBI taxonomy): domain Eukaryota; kingdom Metazoa; phylum Chordata; order Ceratodontiformes; family Protopteridae; genus Protopterus; species Protopterus annectens. Next base: position 643,924,959 of record NC_056743.1, read on the forward strand.
GGGACCAAATCGCTAAAAGTCATAATAATAAGAATAATAACAGCTTACAATAGTTTATATGCTGCAGGTTACAAAAAGTTGCAGTAACTCAACAAGTTATGATTGTAAATATGAGCAAAGTGGTAAATGCTGTAAATAGCAATGCTAATGAAACAAATGCAGTCATTTTTTTAAGCAAAGTTTATTCCGTTTCTTAAACAAATCAAAGAAAGGGGAACTGAAAGAATACTCTGTTCTATATAGTATATACTGTCTTTTCAAACTACTGCTAGCATGATTATTAGCTTGAATAAAAGCTGCAAGAATAATATGAAATATAAAGGGTTAATTTAGAAATAGAATAAAATGCTAAAAAATAAGAAGTAGTAAATGTGCTGGCATAGCATAGTTAAGATTTTGGCATATATGTGAAGGAGCATGTTATTGAAAAACAAAGTCTGTAAAAATAACTACATAGATGGCAGCTGCAAGGACATCCATGAAGTAAAGAAATGTAACATCAAGTTTCAGATAGTGCTGGAACACCATGTTTCAGCTAATGCAAGACTGAGTTTCCATGGATCATCAAACTACAAAGAACCAAGGACAAAGAAACAAAGGAAAAACTGTTATACAAAGAAAGAACTGTTTTACATCAGACTCTGGAAAAATACCAGATCTTCTGGTATAAATGTAACTATGCATAAACAGACTTTGGGAATTTGTTATATAGAGCTGACAGCAAGTGTGTTGCGTGTTTGTAGAACCAAAAGTCAAATGTAACAGAAATGTCATACTAACTAAAGCAGTTTGCCTCCGTGTATTTATTGTATTTAGTACAATCCAGTATTCAAAAGTAGCTGTTTATAATAAGAGTTAATATACTGTGGTGTGCTTGCATGCAAATGTAAGTAACAAGAAATAACCAACAGAAGGCAGCACAGAATTCTTCAATGGCGAGCCACAGTTTGACACCGCATGGTTTCTCCTTGTAACAACTACAGCTACTTTTTCATTTTATTCAGTTAGTACGTCCAGTTGCAAAGCAAACATTTGCCTCCTTCTTCTGCACAGTATCCAGTAGCAGAACAGTGCATCTCTGCAAGTTTCACAGGTCCTGTACATTTGCACAGCTAAATCTGCCAGCTGTGTTGACCAACTTTTGGAAGAATCAACAAGGGACTTCCACGCTTTCTCGATGGAAGATTTGGCCACCTTCCACACAGAAACTGGTAATTCCTTTCTTTGTTTCTCACTCTACAGCATGGTTGCTATTAAACAAAAAAGTGTCAAATGTAAAACTACCTTTCAGGTAGATGGTAATGACAGTCCAGCACAGGTATGGCTAGGTTTTAAAAATTGGTATAAACGACACAATAGTGCATGCAGTACCTTATTAAAAAATGTTGATGTCAGTGTCAGTGCTTTATGTAAATGCATTATGTTTGACTGGTATCCTAAACAGCAACATCATTTGTATAACAGTAAACGTTTATGTCCTGTCACCACATGTAAAATGCTAATTTCAAAGTTACAATATCAGTCAAGTCAGTTATTTACAAGATCTTCTGTACATCTTGCTAGACAAAAATGGCATAAATCCACTGCACATTACAAAACAGATAAAAACAGAAACAAAGTTCATGGTGAACTGACAAAAAGATTTAATAAACTTCTAAGATACAGTCAGAGTGAGTTCAATAAGTTCAGACAACATATGCAAACACTTTTTCAAAAGTGCATAAGAGCTTTAAAGTCAGCAAAACAGAATACTGACAAATATAATCTGGTTAGTAAATAGTTAAAGAAACAGCAGTTAACTTTGCTAATAAAAAATCATTTACGACGTACTATTCTACCTTTAGAAAATGGTTAAGCGTACACAGCATAAACTTTCATTCAGTTAAAGCAAGGCACTTAAATAGTGATTTTAAAACCATTTCAAATAACAAAACAGTTCTAGGGCATAGAAATCAAATGAGAGTAGTTAAACGCAGAAAAGACATGATGTCACAAGACTGACATGCATTTTTTTTTCTTTCATCTAAAATGCAGCAAAAGGCAGACCACAGCAAATGTAAATCATGTAAATATATCTATTTTAAGCATTTGTCAGTTAAGTCAATATCTCTTTTGTTTCTTACAATATTTTGTAATTGTATAATAGCGTAAAAAACTCCAGCAAAAACAATCTTCAAAAGCAGTATTATGCATAGTTAGGCAAATTGCCAATGTTTATTATAATTCTAAGAGTTTTACAACTGCATTCTAATATCATGTTGCAAGTATATTAACGAATGACTGAAGGTACGAGTAAGTGCTGAAGGAGTTATGGGTTAAGCGTCTGGAATGCGCACAAAAAAAGAAAAAAAAAGTATGTCAGCTCAAATCTTTCCAGGCTGGAATGGGTAGTTGCAAGAAATGTTGCATAAGATAAAATGTTACTGGTACTGAAGTCTATAAGGTCAAGGAAACAGTACAAAAAAGGAGTGTACAAATAACTACTAGTAACAGTAAACGTCTTTTCAAAATTGGTAAAAGCAATTCCTATAACAACTTTGACAGTACAGGCAATAGCAAAATAAATAAGCAAATATGTAACAGCAAAGTGTCACAGTCTACGTAACAGCCAAAAGGGCAAGCATACATTCAATTCTCACAGCATAAAGCAAATAAAACAATACTGCAGTACAATTATGTATACTACAGGAATAAGGGCATGCATAAATTTTACATTAACTGTGTTAACAGTACTGCAAAAGAGACTTAAAGGTGCAAAGTGGTAATGCCAAAAATTTGTCAAGGTATAATTAGCAGGCTTCAGTTTAATGCTAGATTTAAAAACTAGACTGAGTGTACATTACAGCCATGTATATACAAATGCATAAACAATCTGTAAAAGCAAGTATATTCTGCACAATATATAGTAAATGGTTTATCTATGTAAATATACAATTTTGCATTCAAGTGTTATATGTATAGTAACAAGTCAAAGCTTGATATTTGTGATGTGTTTTCTTTTTCAAAAAACAAGACTGCAATGCCTTTGCAATAAACTCCTTAAGCATTGTCAATAAATTGCAGTATAAAACATCACTGTAAAGTCATATTCAAATTCATCCAGTTCTAATAGTAATGGTTGTTACCATTGTCTTGACAATATTAAACTGTGTTAACTTGCTGTATCAAAAGAAAACTAAAGGTTTTGTTTCACAATGTCTTTCTAGTTAATATAATGAATGTAAACAGTTTTAGATTTAAAATAAAACAGAGGGAATGTATACAGTGATAGATATGTTTAAATATGTATAAATGCATGTGCACATCTATTTGCTAGTTTGATGCATATACACATCTGTTGCTATAATATATGTAAAAGTAATATAGTTAGTTAAATACATGCATTTTTGTTTGGTAGCACACATATTCTGGTACAGCTTGAGACAAGCTGAATGTTCAGTATCTGGAACATGCTTCAAGGACTATAGACAAAAATGCAGCTGCGAGACAAGGCAGCATTCAACACAGACATCTGCATTTCATTTGCATCATTGTGAACATCAAAACAGAGGAAATTACAATATTTCACAAATAAAACTTAGTAAACAAAATGCTACACAAAATAGAACACAAGACAATTTCAGTTGTAAAAAGCATACAGCGTGTACCTTTAAAAAATAACATTTAACACAAATATAACAGCATGGTTAGCTAAACAAGGTCAGGCATACATAAAAGTAAAGAAACAAAGACTGACATAAACATTTCAATAAACAGATCTATTTTTATTATATGCCGTACATTACCCCCTGAAAATGTAACAGTTCTGACAAGGAAAGACATCATGCAAAAAATGTCACAATGTGTAGACAATAATTCAAAAATAAGAATAAACTCAACAGAGGAAGAAAAGGGTATGATTTCTACTAATACTTTGTTTATTTGTATAAACAACACAGGAATACAAAAAAAGGACCATGGGTTAAAGACAATATTGCACTTCAATATTACATTTCCAAGTTTTAAAGATACCAAATGCAGATTTAAAAGAGCTTGGTATAAAAACTAGTAAAACAAGATATCTCACAGATTATACATTTACAAGCACAATGAAATCCTACTATTTTTAAGTCATTACAAGTATCTTTGATAGACAGATTATAATTTAGTATAAATGGACAATATTGCCTTCAAATTTCAAAATGTTTGCTAACATGGCACCACAGTTTGTATGTGTGGTTTCAAATAACCCAGTGTTAATAGTAAAAGACAAAAGCAGAAGCTGACACTGCTCATAATTGGTGGGACATATTCAGAGGATGGTCATCTGGGACCAAATTGGTTAATACATCCTGTGTTAATAGTTTTAAAAGTCATAATAATAAAAATAATAACAGCTTACAATAGTTTATATGCTGCAGGTTACAAAAAGTTGCAGTAACTCAAGTTATGATTGTACATATGAGCAAAGTGGTAAATGCTGTAAATAGCAATGCTAATGAAACAAATGCAGTCTTTTCTTTAAGTGAAGTTTAGTCCGTTCCTCAAACAAATAACAAAAAAAAAAAAAAAAACGGGAAACTGAAAGAATACTCTGTTCTATATAGTATATAGTCTTTTCAAACTACTGCTAGCATGATTATTAGCTTGAATAAAAGCTACAAGAATAATATGGAATATAAAGGGTTAATTTAGAAATAGAATAAAATGCTAAAAAATAAAATGTGCTGGCATAGCATAGTTAAGATTTTGGCATCCATGTGAAGGAGTATGTTATTATAAAACAAAGTCTGTAAAAATAACTACATAGATGGCAGCTGCAAGGACATCCATGAAGTAAAGAAATGTAACATCAAGTTTCAGATAGTGCTGGAACACAAAGAAAGAACTGTTTTACATCAGACTCTGGAAAAATACCAGATCTTTTGGTATAAATGTAACTATGCATAAACAGACTTTGGGAATTTATAGAGAGCTGATAGCATATGTGTTGCGTGTTTGTAGAACCAAAAGTCAAATGTAACAGAAATGTACTAACTAAAGCAGTTTGCCTCCAATTATTTATTGTACTTAGTACAATCCAGTATTTAAAAGTAGCTGTTTATAATAAGAGTTAATATACTGTGGTATGCTTGCATGCAAATGTAAGTAACAAGAAATAACCAACAGAAGGCAGCACAGAATTCTTCAATACCCAGAGTTAATTCAAGAGATAGATGGCAGAAGGACAGAAGATAAATAGATGAAGGGACTGTTGAACATATGCCAAAACTGGATACAAAGTAAAATAAAAGGAATAGAGGAATAAAATGAAACAAAATTTGGATAAAGAAGCTGTGTACCATAATATCAGTTGAAGAATGGAGGCATATTGTGCCATTACCAAGATTAATAGTGAAGCCTGAAAGTTCAGAATTTTTGCATGGAAATGCCTGCATAAGTATTTTATTTTCACTTGAGACTAGCAAGGATGTTCCCAAATATGGAGGGGCTATGCTGGAGACGTAAAGAGGAGTTAGCCACTTGGGACCATATATTTTGGGACTGCAAGGGATTAGAAGAGTTCAGAAAAGAGGTGAATGATTTATTGATAAGGAGATACCCAGAAATAAAGAACTGCACAAAAAATGTCATTGTTTTGGTTTGAAGAAGGTATTCCAAAATAAAGGCAAAAAAATGGTAGGGTTAGTGACAATCATGGGGAAGAAAGCAATAGCAAAAAAAAAAATGGAAGAAACAGGAACCCCCAAAAGGTGGAGAAGTAATGCAGATGTTATTATACCTGGCAGAGGAAGAGATAAGGGATGGGAAGGAATAGGGCGCTCAGAAGATGGGATGGATGGATGGATGGATGGATGGATGGATGGATGGATGGATGGATGGATGGATGGATACAGACAGAATAAGATAGTCCCATAACTAAGGAAAAAATTTATGGGAAGGAAGGACGAGCCTAGACACGACCAAGCACTAGTAGATAAAGGAAGAAAGGGAGAGGGACTGTAAATGAAAGGGAAGGGAGTATAAATAACTTGGTAGTTGAAATAAGAGAACTGTAAATAGTTAGAGACTGGTAAGGAAGGTAGGTTGAATGCAAAGGGGAAGGAAATAGTGGTATAGGAAAGACTGTATATAGCTTGTGTATGTGTGTGTTAATGTGTGTTAACTTGTTTTCAGATAATGGTTATCTGGGAAACCATAGAAGATACAAATGTATAGGAAGTGTATGTGTCAGCATATTGTGAGAAGCCTATAATTTTAAACCCATCTCTCTTTGGTCAAATGAAAAAGTAGGTGATAAATATAAAGAAGGATGGTTGTGAGCAGCATATACAGGCTGTGTAGTGAAATGTTGGTGCTCAAAATGTAGAGTGCTGAACAGCTTAAAAAGACTGAAAACCCAGAGAAGAGTGAATCTCATAAATTGCTCTTTTTCTGCGCCCCCGCATATGAGGGTTAAGCCACCACTACTACTCCGAACTTATATATATATACCAACTTCGAGATTGCCATACTTTGGGGAAAGGGAATATTCTGAGAACTAGTGTCTCAGACTTGGTACATGTAACTCCATCCTTTAGGCCATTCAGTCTTCTTATTTTGCGACTTGCTGTAACGAGTCCTAACATTTTATATTTTTAGCAGTAAAACATTACAGTGCACCAAGCATTTCACACAAATGCAGTCAGGCTTTAAACAATTTTCCCAACTATTTTGCTCAAGAATTCTGGACAAAGCCAAAATTAATAAACAGACAAAAGCCCACAATCACTAGATTGTTTTTAAATATTACTTTAATTCACTTTAAAAATGTTAAAGTAGGTTTTGAATCAACATGCATTTTCAGAACAATAATAAATATAAAACTCTACTATATGGCATAATCAACTGATTTATAATCCACAGTGAATTACCATATTATCAAAAATTTTATGATGAACAGAATGTTCTGCAAAATCAGGAACAATTGAGACATATGCCTTGCACAATTTTTAAATTTAATAGAACAGGTTTTGCAATAGTATACATTTCCCGAACAATAAGATGTGAAGCTCTAAAGTAAGCATTATTGATTGACTTTAAAATCAAACTTTTTTATGATGGAGAGAATAACATTTATGAGACAAAATCAGTGACAGGTAGCCAACCTGCAGTGCCCCCCCCCCCCCACACACACACACACCTTGTTTAGTGTCACCAGTTTTCAATTATATATTTGGTTTTCTGTCAGGATAAAAATATCAAAGTAAAAATGCTTATCTGACATTACTGTGACCCTCAACAGCCACCCACAACTCTCCTCTATACTATCTACTATTTGTGGATTTTCTGTTCATTTGTTGGCTTCCGCTATAATAATGGATAAGGGAAAGGACAGAAAGCCATGCACTGCTGTGCATAGAATCACTCAGAAAAGACTGACACCCACAACTCCAAATGCATCAAATTAATAGTGATAAAATCTTGCCAGAGAAACTGTGCAACAGTCGGGATTTGCTTGCAAATGCTGATATTAGACAAAAGTTGTATGCTGTATTAATTCCAACACAGAATCAATACACACAATGGGTAGAATGCAGGAAATCAGAGATGGAATGTATCTTAGACCCCCCCCCCCAATGATGAATTAGTCAACTCAACTGGAAAAAAATAATTTGATAAAATTATTGCTGGTGACAGAAACAGAAATGACAGTGATCTCAGCCTTATAAACATGAAATGAAAAAATCCCCAAAAGATAAGTAGCTACATCACTTTTCTGCAAGTTAATGTGCGTTCATTTATTTATAAGTAAATGTTACTTTTAAGTAAATAAATAAAGTATCCCGAGGTAACTATATACACTAACCCATTCTATGTAGGTGTAAATATTAGACACTGTAACTACACAGAGGAAATACATATAGTGTCAGTCATTTAACTCTTTTAAGCATGCTGACTTTTAATGACTGTTATGTTCAACACATAAACAACTAGAATGAGTTAGCAGTGCTAAACATGAACAAAAGTTTGTTTAAAATTATTTTTTTTGGCTGGCCATGGTCTGCCCTGCAACTGTGTGCCCCAGGTGATTGCCCAAATCACCCTATTGTAATCTGCCACTGCCTATCTGTAAAGAGGATTGTGTTGGTCCAGTATCAATGACTCCAGCATGGCATGCTGGAACTCCTGGGTTTGAGTCACAAATTGAGCTAATATTATTATTTTACTTTTATGATTCTAGTGGTTAAGCATATGTCTTTCTCTGCATTTGCATTTGTGCAAGTGTGTCTGAGTGTTTGAAATTTGACATCAGTCACCATGCTGGAGTATTTCTTGCTGAAAGAATAAAGCTCTTTACGGAAAACACAACACGTTTCTGTCCAGTGACAGTAACACCAGCATGGTATGCTGGAGGTCTTGGGTTTTAATCCCAAATGACCACTAATATAATCCTTTCATTTCTATGATTCTAATAGTGCCTAAGAAGAGGGCTTTCTCTATATCTGTTTGTGTGTGTGTGTGTGTGTATTTGTAATTAGACTTCACCTCAGAATTTATAATTAGAAGGACTAAGAACTGTAAGCCATTCTTTTGTTATGAGAGACTTTTTTGAGTTAACATGGCTAGTACAAAATGTGTACTCGTTTCAGTTTTAAATAGGTTGGTTCACTGTAAATAAATTACACTTGAATATAAAGTAGTCTCCAGTGGTTGTTATTACAACCCCTCACACCCATTGCTCAAGACATCAGAAGCCTATAATTCTTAGTATACATTTTCCATACAGAAATGTAACAGATTTCTATTTTTTTTCAAAATATCTTTCCCACTTCATATCTCATAAGCAAAGGCAATCCCCAATACAATTTCATTAGTCTCATTTTTGTTCCTTCAGTGTTTATGTTCACATGCCATTTGCCCAAGTCTTGGGCTCTGCATTGGGGAGTCACTCCTCTGCATCCCCACATGTCTGTAATGGACTTGTTCCCAGTTCCCCAAGTTCACACACGTAAACTAGAAGCATTTGTAAAAATCTGCCTCAGTTTCGTGCCTGACTGTATCACGACAATGCAGGCATTCTTGCTATCACTGAAATGTGGCTGAAGTTACACATAATAAAAGATCCAGAGTGTCCTTCAACATTTTAATATCTTCTAAACCATTCAAACTCATAAGGGTTTTGGCAGTGTTGCCATCATTACCAAAGATACAGAATTAATTGAGTGGAGAGGTTGTAGGTGTACTCAGGGAATGACTAAAAACGTATCTGTCTTGAAAAAATCAAGCTACAATTCATTTTAAAATTCATTTAACATTTTAAATGATATTTCTTCTGTCACCTCTCAAAGTTTTAATAAAATTTGAAATGAAAACTATTCTACACAAGTGATGTTTTTCTTATCCACTAAATCTGCACCATGAATTAACTCTTCCACAGAGATCTCCTTGGCTACTGCATCTGTTTCCAGAGATATAATCTTTCATTTATAATCATCTTATTTCTCTTTTGCCACTTCCAGCGAAATACATGGTTGCCAGTCTCTCAAACTTATTATTAGATAAATTAGATTTTATCTTCCGTTTTACTATTTCTCTTAATCATTGCCATTCTTTGATTTTTCTGTCTTGTACTAGTGTACTCTACAAATACTTTTGCTAGTATTATCTTTGTCCCTTCCCTTGTACGTTCATCGTACCTCTTCACTACCTTTGTAAGTAATCCTTCTCTTTCTTTAAAAAAAAAAAACTTTATACTTAGATTGTCTAGAGTTTTACAGTCACATTTTTGTTGGAGTGTTCCTGTCACTGTACTTGTAGGATTGTTGTTGTGTGCTGTTGTTTTCCTGTCAGAATATCTTCTAAAAGCTGGGTTTAAAAAATGTAGTTAGAGGATACCCTTTTCTGACTGTCATACACTTTGTGGGTACTCTCTCGGTCCCCTTCATCTTCAGGAAAAGTGTTCTCTCTGTCATGCATTCAACCCAAGGGTCATGGTTAAACGCAAATTAATATTGAAGGATTTACTTCCGTCCTCCTTTAGCGAGGCTTTATCTGGAGCTGCTAAAGAAAAATCTAAGAAAATTTCTTCCACTTCTCTGAGCACTTCCACAGCTTCTTCTAAGTCCTTGAAGAAGTCTTTGAAGAGGTCTCTTACAGATCTGCCTTTTCCCTCCGATACTAAGAAGAAGAGACCAAAATCTATGGATCCAAATTCATTCTCGGATCCAAGACATGTAAAGAAACAATCCTCGGATCAGACTGCCTGTTTGGAACAGGCAAGCCAAAAATTAAACCTGTATCAGATCAGACCCCCTTGGATCTGACACATAAATCTGAGGATGTCATAATTTTACCCAGAACAAAGTATTCACCCTCAGTCAGTCCAGTTCCTTCCAGAGTTCTTTCCCCCTTCTTAGGGAGGCCTAAATGTCCATCAGGATTGTCAACTCACTCTTTCAGAAGCCTTACAGAAAATGATGTGGAAAGGGTAGTGAGGAAGATTCTCTCGGCACAGACCCAGTTAGTGCTCCATTCAGCTCCTAACCCTTTGGGTCATGAGATCCATACTTACAGTACTCCAACTTTGCTTGGTCCTCCTATGACTCCTTTCATGGTTTCATAACCCTTGGATCTGATTCACCCTGGCTCTTCTGCTTTGGATCCAAGAATTTCTTTACCCTCGGGTCCGAGGCTTGCTCTGAGGTCTTTGGTTCAGTCAGAGCCAGAGAGGACTTGGAGCTGAATCTGCCCTGTCAGATCCAAGGTGCTGCATGTTACTCCAAGGGTTTTGGTGTTGTCTGTACTCCTTGGAGTCTCTGCAATGGTTAGCTTGGCTCCAACTTCAGCCTCAAGTTGACTGTCCATGGGGTGGAGAAGGGACTGTAGCTAGGTCACTGATCCGGGGTCCTATCCCTCACCGGGTAGTCCACCTTTGCATTCATGGAGAAAGCCTTGTCCACCCCGCTGACTCCGACAGTGCCTACCCTCTCAGATTCTCTGTTTACATCTGTCTCATCTCTACGTCTGTAGTCTCCACTATCCTTTCCACGGGGACAGCTAGTACCAAAACCCCAGGCTTCCCATCAGGTCATCCCCACTTCTTCTGACACCTTTCAAGAGTATCCCACTGAGGAGGTCCCTAAGAAGAGAACATGCACAAGGAAGCATTTAAATTCCCCTGAATGCATCACTGAAAATACAGATTTTGATGAGGGCAGAGGGTCACCACATTCACCTCCTGATGATGTCTCATTTGGAGACATCCTAGAGACTGTAAAACTGAGAGGTGGCTGGAAGTCCAGCAACCCATTGTCATAGGAATCTGCACTCCTGGAGGTATTAGGTACCAGCCCATTTACCTCCTGGATAACTCTGCTCGCTGATGAGCTCATTAACTTGATCTCCTGGCGGGCATGGCATTATCCAGACACCATTGAGCCAGTCTCCAGAAAAACGGATAAGATAATGACAGCTCCAGAGGATAAGCAGTTGTGGTCCAAGTGTGTGCCTGTTGATGCAATAGTCATGGTGATGGCCACTAACTTGCAAAAAAGTTCCTCAGTTCATCCACCCAACAAGGAGTCTCGGGCGATGGACAGGTTCATGAAGTGTGTCTATGCTTCATTGGCCTTTGCATTAGGGTCACTGAATTATTTGGCACATTTTATGCTATTAAAGAGGAACCTGATTAAGGAACTATCAGATACCCTCTCGGGATCCATTTCTGAAGAGGTAAAAGTATCTGCCACCTCTCAGGTGGCTGTCCTACATTCAGTCTCGAACTCCTCTGTGAGGCCTATTTCTACTGTAACAGAAGGAACCTCTGGAGCAGCGGGTTCAGGCATTGCCATCAGTAGGCATGCCTGGATGTGCTTATGTGATTTTGTGGAGCCCTTTCAGTCTTCACTCATCAATGCTCCTTTTGAAAAAATGTCTCTGTTTGGCCAGATAGTTAAAGATACTTTGTCCAGGTGTAAGAAGGATGGAAAGACACTTTCTGCCATGGGCATATGCACCCCTCAAAGATCATTTTCAAGGAATCATTGAGGCAGGGGTAAAATGTGTTTCAAAAAATCCCCTCCCAGGGGCAGAGGGGGGGATTCTAATGTTAGGCGCCACCTTTATGGCAGAGAGCACCTGCAGAACCAAGGTTTCAGAGATTCTTTTCTTAGTAAACCTTTTCAGCACTCCTGAAAGGAGGCCCGATTGTTCCCGCTCTGGAGGCAATTGGGGGTAATTTGTACCTCCACCGGAAACCCGGGCTAGAAATAAAATGTACTTGGAGGCAGAGGATCATGCCCAGAGGTTATATAATATAATTTTCTCTTTATACTCCCAGTTCAAGAAAATTCCCTGATGTTCCATCCAATCAGAGGGAACAAACAGCAATACAAATTCAAATGCTGCTAAAAAAAAAAAGACTCATCCAAAATTTCCCCCTTAACTAGATGTAATCCAGAACTTACTCAAGGTTCTTTTTAGTGCCAAAAAAAACAGGGGAACTGGAGACCATTTCCGGATTTCAGTAGCTTAAACAAATCCGTTCAAAAGACCAAGTTCCAAATGGTAACGTTCAGTCCATTCTCCTGTTTTTGGAAAAGAATGATTTGGATGTGCATAGTAGATCTTCAGGATGCATACTATTGTAGAGAGATGAACAGGCAATCCTGAAGGTTCTTAAGCTTGCAGCTGGGATCCAGTCACTGCCAGTTCAAAGTTCTGCATTTTGGTCTCACCACAGCCCCCAGGGTGTTTACCAAATGCATGGCAGTAGTAGCAGCTCACTTAAGGCTGCAGGGCTTTTGAGTGTTTCCATATTTAGACTACTGGCTCATCACCATCCCGACCAGACATCAGCTCATTTTGGCAAGAGAAAACATGATCCAGACGTGCTCTACTAGGAATAATCATAAACTATGAAAAGTCTTATCTGTAACTAAGTCAAACTCTAGAATTCATAGGAACACTACTCGATACAAGATCAACTGTAACCTCACTTCCCCTTTCCAGAGTTCAGACAATAAGATCATAGGTAGAAAAGATAGCTTGCAGTACCAAACTCTCAGACCATGTGGTCCTTCAATTGTTGGGGTCAATGGCGACAGCAATCTTACTACCCTTAGCCAGATTTCATATGAGAGCTCTCCAATAGATGCTGGCCCCCCAGTGGTCAATACTTCATCTTCCTTTATCATCTCTGATACAGATCACCGATAAATGCAAGAGGAAGCTAACACGGTCACTCCAGTTAGAAGAGGTTATACAAGGCTGCTTGTTCATTCCCCCCAGCTCAACGTCATTGTGACCATAGATGCTTCCCAGATTGGGGGGGGGGCATTACCTGGGAAAGACAGTCCAAAGTACATGGTCTGCCGAGGAGGCTATTTTGCATATCAATGTCCTCGAGTTTGGGAGTAGTACATCTAGCATTGCAGGTCTTTCAGAATGCTCTCCCTTCAGGAACGATTGTGACTCAAACAGACAACATGTCAGTGGTTTGGTACGTCAACAAACGAGGAGGAACCAGATCTTAACCCTTATGCCAAGAAGCACTCAGGGTTTGGCAATAGGTAATCTCTTCCAACTGCTTTCTTATAGCAACACATACACTGGGAAGACCAATGTGTTAGTGGACAGACTAAGCAGGTACATACTACTGCCATACAAATGGTTCCTCAACAAGAACATAGCGGAACTGATTTTCCTACAGTGGGACCAACCTTTCTGTGATGTGCTTCTATTTCCCCTAAACAACAAGTGCAGCAGCTATTTTGCCCTAATCCCCCCACAATGGGAGTCACCAAGGGATGCTTTACTTCATGACTGGACCCCAGCTCTACTTTTTGCGTTTTCCCCAATGCCTTTGATTCCAAAGTTTCTACGGAGAGCTGCCAGGTTGAAGAGCAGAGGTATCTGCATTACACCCTATTGGCCTCAACAGATTTGGTTTCCCTTCCTTTGGCCTCATCGAATTTATCATCCTTGGATTCTGGACCCAACTCCAGATCTGCTGTCTCACCCAACAGCCATGACGCACCCAAACCTTCCCAGTCTCACACTGACAACTTGGTTTCTCCATTTCCAGTATTAGCCAGACAACCTATGCTCTCATTTCCTGTCCATCATATTTTATCCTCCCTTAAACCGTCTACAAGGAAACTTTATGCTAGTAAATGGAAAAGATTTGCACACTGAGCACTTCAAAATAATGTGGAACCTTTTTCTTCCCTGCTTCATAATATTCTTGATTTCTTGATGCTTCTTTTTAATCAAGGTGCTAGTTCTTTGACAAAGTTCAGTTGGCAGCGATCTCTAATTTCCATAGTGGATTGGATGGTGCCACACTTGCATCTCATAAATTTTGTAAAACATTTTTAAGAGGCACACTTCTGTTAAGACCCCGATTAAAGATCCTACTCTGCCATGGGATCTAACTTTGGTACTGCAAGCCCTGATTCATCCACCATTCGAATCAGCACACAACTGTGATTTTAAATTCCTCTCTTGGAAAACATTGTTTTTTGTGACCATTACATCAGCCAGACATGTTTCAGAAATTCATGCATTCTGTGTGAAACCTCCATATCTAATATCTCATAGAGACAGTTATATTATAAACTAATGCATCCTTTTTGCCCAAGATCGTTTCAAAATCTAATATTAACCATTTAATCAATTTACCCCTTTTCTTTCCATATTTCTCAGAGGTGAATATTTGTTTCTTTTATTTGATGTTTATAGGCAACTGTGTTTCTATTTACACAGAAAAAAGGACATCAGAATTACTGACCAGTTATTTGTTTCCTTTGCTGATATGAACCTGGGTAAGACAGTATCTAGAATTACTCTTGCCAGATGACTTACTGGCTACATTTTCTTTGTTTACAACAAGTCGAATATTCCTTTACCAAAGCCAGTTCGTGCTCATTCAACCAGGTCCTAGGGTTACCACTTTTTCAAATGGCCAAAGCAGGACTTTTTTTGTAGAAACGTGATGTAGGACAAAACTGCCCAAAGAGGGACAGGTGGTAACCCTACCAGGTCCATAACAACTTCCTCAGTTTTTCATTCAGGTGCTTCCATGGATGAAATATGTGCAGCAGTGATTTGGGCTTCCCCTCATACTTCCATCACCCATTACAAAGTAGATTTGGTATAAAGAGGTGGAGCATTATTTGGCTAAATGATGCTTAGGAATATCCTGCCTGGAGTCCACCCTGGGATCTAGGTAGCTGGGGACTCTGTCCCATCGGCTAAGGATAGAATGAAAATTGACAACATCAGATAAAGAAGTTATGTACTCACCATAATGCTCCATCTGTGTTGTCTGTTTTCATACTTTCTCAACTCCCCACCCACCAACCTCCTCCTTATGATTTTTCTCGACGAGTGAGTGGGTATGAAAGAATTGACATAATCCAAACATGACAAAGTTCCAGATATAGTCTTGTCTAACCTTTGGTTTTCTCTACTTTTATGCACTTTTTGTTATTAGAATTGTTCTCTGTATTTTTTAGCTAGCAAACAAGATCTGAGGTAATTGGGGTTTGTGCATTCTGGGTAAGGGAGAACCTTGAGCTTTGGCAATGGCTGAGTTGGGTCATATGGTTCGGATCCAAACCCATCAGTTGAGGAAGAATTAAAATGGACAACACAGATGGAACATTATGGTGAGTACATAACTTCTTTTTCTGGGACACGGCTTACAGTTCCCCTGATGGGAGGGGCTTAGCCAATCCTCTATCACAGAGAGTCATTTATGTAGGCACAGAACCAATATGTCACCGAGCCAGTGCGAAATTCAAACATGGACTGTTACAGGTATATATTATGAAACTGTACTTGCTTAATAATAAAAGAACAGTAGGCAAAAATATACAGATTTAGTCTTAAATGGAAGCCTTTCCAGCACATGCACAGTACTGGATTCAAGAAAACGTATTGCTGCTAGCCTTTTACAGTACTTATATAACAGTAGGAGCGTGGTCTAAAACCAGACTCACATTATATACATATGAAGTTACCAAATTTTCCTCTGTATTTTCTATTTTTTTTTTTGCATTGGCTAAAGCACTGGATAATAATCAATGTTTTTATTCAAAATAGTGTTTATTTTCACCTCCAGTCCAGTCTGAAAAGGATCTCTAACTTAAATCAGCCTTCTTAACCTATTAAGGAATGAGTAATAGCCATTAAAAAAATGCAGTTCATTTATAATCTGTTTCCAAATTCCATCACATCTGTCTGTTTTTATTTTGTAATCATTTACTTCAGGCTCTGGAGTAGTTGTTTTCTAAATGACTGTTTCCAGAGATAAGAAAATAAACTAATACAACAGAATCCAAGAATATGATGCTTTTACTCTTCTTATCTTAAACTGACCATTTTTATGCCCTCTTGTGAGAGCTTACTCACTGATGAATTTTCATTTCACAGCCCTCATTTCCCTTACCACCTCACATCATTGTAGGTAACCTGCGCTGTGACCCTGTATGCAAAAATAAATTTATAAACATAAAATGGCACAGCTTACAGGAAAACATGTTTTAAAGGGGCTAGTTCAATATTTTATAATAACCTGTTAATTAAGGCTCAAAACTAGTTCTTCCATTTTCTTCTGCAACTTCATATTCTCTCCTTATATTATAGTGGAGCCAGTGATGCTTCTTTGCTTTATGTCTTGTGCAGTTGATATTATATACATTGTTACTATGTCACTTTCCTCACATTTGTTTGTATTTTGACTCTAGGCAATCTACATCTTCTTCTTCTTCTTCTTCCAGGTTAGGGGTCGCCACAGCAGATCACTTGTCCGCTCATGATTGGCAGTAGAGTTTTACAGTGCTGAGGTGCCAGCCCATCACCCAACCTTCCACAGAAGGCACACACACACTCACACCTACGGCCAATTTGGAGTGTCCAATTCACCTACAGCATGTCTTTGGGATGTGGGAGGAAACTGGAGCACCCGGAGGAAACCCATGCGACCACAGGGAGGACATGCAGACTCCGCACAGAAGGCACCCCAGCCAAGAATCGAACCGGAGAACCTCTTGCTGTGAGGTGGCAACGCTCACCGCTGCACCACCATGGCCGCCCACTGTAGGCAATCTACATTTAGATGATTTATTCCACACGTATTATGAGGTGTTCGAATCCTTGAGTATTTTACACACACACACACATATACATGCATGTGTATATATATATATATATATATATATATATATATATGTGTGTGTGTGTGTGTGTGTGTGTGTGTGTGTGTGTGTGTGTGTGTGTGTGTGTATATATATATATATATATATATATATATATATATATATATATATATATACACACACATATATGTAGAGATTCTTCAACTTCATCATTGCCAATGCATTGGATCAGCTTGTTGACACGCCCACAAGAGGTGAAAGCATCCTGGACCTGGTACTAACCAACATGAGTAGCCACTGTAGCACCCCTACAGTGTCATCCTTCTTGGTAAGATCCGACCATAAAGGAATCACTTTCAAAGTCACCATCTCCCCTGACCCCCCCCCCCACTGTTACCAGGGTTGAACAAAAAATACTTTGCAAAGCTGACTACAACCTCCTGAGAGCAGGTATAAGCAGCTTCACAGCCACCATCCCTTTAGTTGAATCAAGCACTAGTGTCCAAGCCTACACAGAAAAGTATATGAGCACCTATACAGCTGCATGGACTCAGCAATACCTGACAGGACCAAATCATCTTCCTCAAGGAAGAGTAAACCTGTCTGGTGGATAGCAGCAATAAACAGACTTTATAATAAAGGGAAAAAATTACTGTCCAGGACCAGGATTGAACAGGTGCCAAGTTGGAAGCAATCTCTCCTTTGTCTGAACATGCAAATAAGGTAATTGGTGAAATCCTCTAAGGCTAACTTTGAGTCCAAATTGGCCACATCCACTAAGGACAATCACAAGACCTTATTTGCTTACATCTGCAATCTCAAAGGTAACTCCCACATCTGCTCTGAATTGGTGGTCAAGAATGCCACATACATAAACACCATAGATATAGCCAACCTGCTGGCAGACAGGTTCGGAGAAAACTTTCACCCCCCCGTCCCCCCCATCAGTAAACCAGGACATCCCCAGTACCTGCCCCCTTCCTTCATCACTAGGGAGCAGATTATTAATGCCTTCTCAAAGGCAAAAAATACAACCTCCATGTGCCTCGACAACATCCCTGGCTGTGTCCTACATGAACTCAGGCAAGAGCTCTCAGCACCACTATGAACCCTATTCAGCCAAAGCCTGTACACCGGCTTCATCACAGCAGAATGGAGGACAGCCACTGTCATCCCTCTGCACAAAGGTGAAGCATCCACTGACCCAGGCAATTATGGGCCCATCAGCCTAACTAGCCTGATCTGCAAGGCCATGGAATGCTTTATCATGGACCTTATAAACAAGGACATTGGCAACCTCCAAATGTTTGATCCCAGTTTGGCTTTGTCAAAGGGAGTTCATGCCTGTTAAACTTGGTTGCCTTCTTCGAAACAGTCGCCAAATCCATGGATGAGGGCAACACTGCCTAACTTGACCTAGCCAAAGCCTTTGGCACTATTCCCCACTTGGGCATAATAGGTAAACTCTCCCAGCTAGGCATCAACCCATATGCTACCAGATGGGCAGCTAACTGGCTCACTGATAGAATCCACTCAGTCAAAATAGGGAAAGCCACCTCTAGTAGTAGAGCCACAACAAGCGGCATACCCCAAGGATCGATCTTGGGGTCTCTACTGTTTGGGATATACTTTTCTGAGGTGCAAGCCAAATTCAGTGGTCTGTGGCTGACCAAGTTTGCAGATGACTGCAAACTGAGCACCGTCATAAATTTGCCTAGTGATGTGAACATCCTCCAAGGGAGCCTTAACAAAACTAATGACTGGTGCAACCCACACGCAAGGTTTCAACTTGGTCTGTGACATTAATAAAGCTTGTATAACCACCAAATATGAAAAAAAAAAACAATGGAAATACAACCAGCCAGTAGATCCAACACTTGTTTATTATAAAAATCTCTGTCTCTGACGTCTCGGCACAAGAGCCTTCAAGGAGTAAAAAAACATGATACACAGCTTGCCTAAAATACCATAATCAATTAACAATCAATCAATTAAATATTTAAATTATCATGTTCCAGTTTAGCTCTTCATTTAACCCATGTAGGTATAAAGTATTGAATTTTAGGATATATCCTGATTCTTTAAATAGGAGCTGATTTTTAAGAAGGGGTATATCAAAACAGGACACATTAATCTTCTCTAAAACTGTCCCTTGTAGCCCCTCACTATTACCTTGATGGAATTTCTGAAAATGTACTGCTACAGAACTTTCTTCCTTTTATTATTGATGTCCCTTACATGTTCTAGTAGTCTGACTTTAAATGTCCTTTTGGTCTCCCCAATGTAAAATTGGTTAAAAGGGCATCTGAGGGTGTAGACAACACCCTCAGTGTCACTAGTAAAGTTATTCCATGTTTCAAAAGGGATATTATTAATGTGCAGGAAACTTTTTTACTACAAATTTACAAGCTTTA
The DNA here is from genome assembly GCF_019279795.1 of Protopterus annectens. Taxonomy (NCBI): domain Eukaryota; kingdom Metazoa; phylum Chordata; order Ceratodontiformes; family Protopteridae; genus Protopterus; species Protopterus annectens. The sequence goes on from NC_056743.1 coordinate 643,944,496, forward strand.
CATTTACCCCAACTGGAAGTACCCCTTATAGTTGGCCTATAGCTTAAGTTCATAGATGGAATACAGATTCTTCCTCTCACTATAAAGTTCTGTATATTTTTACCTCTTCTGTAGGAGATTCCCAGACTGTCATTAAGCCATGTGGAAAAATTTATCAAAGAGCACAAATATTTCCAGTGGTATTTTATTTGTTCTACAATTTCAAAGCTAAAACAGCCAAATGTTGTAACAAAATAAATATTGTCTTTATATTCTTTATTAGTCCTACTAAAGGGACCTAATAGCTGTTTATTTACATCATAATTTCCCTTTTTATAATTATTATTGGAAAGTTTATTCCAACGTTTCTCAATTACGTCTTTACTATAGCCTCTCTTAATAAACATATCAACAGTTCTAACTATTTCCTGTTTGAAATCATGTACATTAATAGAACTTGTTGGCTGGATAGATTTGTGTCCCAACGACTCCCCCATCTGTGGAATAGACTTCCTCTCCATGTTAAGCAGATTACCTCACTAGCCCTCTTTAAGAGGAACCTGAACGACTGGATGGGAAACAGAAAATATACCCCTAGGATCTCAACTGTGTTCCTGCTGGACAGAGAAAACATGTACTGACTTTGTGAGAACATGGGTGAAATTCTTGGCTAGGCTTATAAGGATCTACGGGCCAACAGCCTAGTATCGTCCTATGAACCTCTATATATATATATATATATATATATATATATATATATATATATTTATAGAATAGTATATATATATATATATATAATTACTCCTTTGTGCTTATTGTTTAACTGTCTTGTTGTAGGGCTGTTATTATGTTGGAATCTGCTGGTTTCAAGAAGTGCTCAGAGTGCGGGCACAAATTTCCACGTCAAAACCCACACTCCAAATGTGTTTATTGTTTATCTGCAACACACCTTGATGTGGACTGCCGGTCTTGTGCAACAATCAGTGTTGGACCCCTTCAGACCAGAATGGACAAACTTGGTTTAAAGGGGCTCCTTCCAGCTCAGACAGGGGCTACCTCTTCCTCTTCTTCAGTTTTAGCTTCCAAAAATGACAGATCAAAATCAAAGGATCCAGAAAGACAAAAAAAATGATAAGGACAAGAAAGAAAAAGAAAGGAGCAAGTATCCCTCTAAATTCACCAAAAAGCAATCTCCAGAACTGATGAACTTGCTCAGTCCCAGCCCAAAGCTACCTCAAAGATCAGATCTGAGGACTCCTTGGATCTGATCTATTTCTCCACTGACTAGTTACTCTCCAGGACTGTTGAATTTTAGACTACATTCACCTATTCCAGAAGAACAGAGATATTCTCAACTACCTTTGGTGGCATCATCCACTCAGTCATCATGAAGCTTCATGGCGCGCGATGTCAATAGGATGATGAGGAAAGTTTTGATGACACAAATTCAGCTTAGTGTTTTCCTGTTACCATCTCCTGGGAAGGTACTGACTACTGGCCATCTTAGCCTTCCCTTACTGGAATCTGTACTGACTCACCCTTTGCATCTGGTGTTACTGGATCTGACTTGAACTGGAGCTACTTACAATTTTGATGCTGATGCCTTCCCTTTCTCTCGCTTCACTCCAGTGACTTGGGATTGAGATGAAACTTGGAGATGAAGCTTTGGAGCCATGTTTTGAGCAGAGCGAATTGACATTGAGATTCTCAGAGCCATCCCACCCACTCACTCACACCTTGGGCTCTGAACAGCTCTGATCCGAAATCATCTTTGGGACCTAGGGGCCATCAAGGACAAGGGTCCCCTCTCTTCTTCATATCAGAGGGAGCTGGTGGCAGCTTCAGCCTTCAAGGCCTTTGAAAGGGTTTTAACAAATACCAAAGACAAGGTGTCTTCAGCCAACTGGATTCCACCCATACCCCAGCTGTAGTCTGTTTCCTCTCCTCTTCATCCTGTCGGACAAGGTTAGCCAGTATCAGGGGCTTTGAATAAAGTCTGCTTTGTCAGTTTCCCATACAATTCTGAACCTTCAGCTGCTCCCTCAGAAGGTGTCACCAGAAAAATGGATGTGCAGAGGGAAGCACTTAGTCTCTTTCCCAGAGTCTTTCAACAAAGTTACTGACTTAGAGGAAGGGGAGGGGTTCCCCTCACTCCCTCTCTGAAGATGTCACATTTGATTATATTCTTGTTTTAATGATGCAGAGATGGGAGTGGTCATCCCAAAACTCTTCTCCAGATGACAGTACTCCTGGAAACTTTTGGTTCCAAACCAGTATAATTCTGGGTGGTACCTCCCGTTGTTCTATTTCTTGACCTTATAGCTCAGTGGGCATGGAAGAATCTTGATGTGGTAGAGCAATCCCTAAGAAATGCCAATCACATCATAGTTATGCTTAAGGACAGGAAGCACTGGTGTAAAGATCCACCAGCAGATGTTATGGTGGTGGTAGCAGCCACCAAGAAGGAACTATCAGAAGAAAGGTCCACTTTTCTTCTTTCTATTTAGAATCAGGAGCGATGGACAGATTAAGGAAGCAGACTTATGCATCTGTGACTTTCAACCTTAGCCAGCTGAACTATTTGGCTCATTTAACAAGATTCCAGAGAGACTTAACCAAAGTGACCAGTAAGTCCTTCTTGACAAGCTCTCAACTGTACAGATTTTTGCAGAATGTCCCCAGATTTTTACCTCATATTTTTGGTGTGTTCCTCATAAAATTTGTGGTTTGCTGGCAAATCACTATGTTTTGAAGGCGCTAAATAATGACATGGGTTTGGGTTTCAGACCTAATATCTTTCAGGGAATGTATGATAACATAAATTCTGTTAATCTAGCAGCTTTCTATGTTTGTAAGAGCAACATTTAAAATCTGTCTCTATTTTTAGGTCTTTGTCCCCCCATTATTTTAGGCTTTGTCCAGATTTCTTGGACTAAGAGGCTGAGAGGTACGCCTCTTGTGGGTATTGTCTGCAGTTGTTCAGAAAACAATGAATGCCTAGATTTACACCCTCAATCCTCCTCAAATGTGGCCATGCATTTACTGTCTAATGCAGGTGATGGTATGATCAGAACAGCAGGCACCAGCATCATGATGCTCCGTCATGTCTGCATGTATGTTTGTGACTTTGCAGAAGGCTTTAAGTTGTCCTTTGTAAAGCCGCTTATAATGGTTCCACTTTGTTTGGACTTAAAGACAAACTCACCAAGAGCCACCAGGATGGTAAGACTGTGTCTCTGCAGTGGAAGTATGCTTCTCCACCTTGAAAAGAACTTTTTCTAAGAACCAAAGATTGGCGAAGAAGATAAGGTTTCACAAATCACAGAGTATTTTCCATAAGTCCCAGGGTGACAGGTCTCCCATGGCAGAGGAGGAGGCAATTTTAATGGATGGTGCCTAAGAAGCAGAGGTGGACTGCATAACCAAGGCCTTCATGGTCCATTTTCTGAGAAAGCCTTTTAGCGCTCATAAATGGGTACCCAGCTGCTGCACTCTGGAGGCAGTTTGGGGGGGGGGGATCTGTCTTTGCACTCTTAAGCCTGGCAGAGAATAACATCAGATACATGGGTACTAAAAATAATATCCAGAGGCTATTCAATTCCCTTTTCCCTACCACCTCAGAAAAAGAAGAAACTCCCCGATGTTCCACCCAGTCAAAGGGACTCAGCAGCCATAGAAATTTCAAAGCCACTGAAAAAACAGTCACCTTACCAGTCCCCAGGATTATATTCCAGGTTCTTTTTAGTACCAAAGAAAACTGGAGACCTCAGACCCATATTCAGTCTCAATCACCTAAACCAGTTTGTGAAACAGATAAAGTTCTGGAAGGACACAGTACAGTCCATTTTACCAGTTCTGAGGAAGGAAGATTGGATCTGCTTCATAGATCATCAGGATGCCTACTATCACATCAAAATAGCAAGGCATTCCAGATTTTTCTGCTTCCAGCTGAGAGCCAATCACTGTGAATTCCAGGCACTGCCATTTAGTCTCACCAAAGCCCCTAGGCTGTTCAACAAGATCATAGAAGTGGTAATAGTGCAACTGTGCCTATTGAGGATCCACATCTTTCCATACCTTAATGATTGGCTCCACACAGCTTCCACTGAGCATCTACTCCTACACCACCTGAAACAGGTACTTCAGTTGCTTCTGGACTTAGGAATATCTGTAAATCTACAAAAATGTTAGCTAACGCAGATGAGACTATAGAGTTCATAGGATGCCACCTAGACACCAAAATACAAATTGTCAGCTTTCCCCAGTCCAGTGTTCTGTCACTTCATCTAACATCTTTTCATTTACTGAATTACCCATCACCACCAGTGAGGTTAATTCATGTATTTTAGGTCTCGTAGTTTCCAAAATACTATGGTCCTTTTAGCCAGATACTACATGAGAGTACTGCAGTGGACTTTAGCAGTACAGTGGTCTCAATCCATTCACCCTTTACATTCCAAAAATCTGAATTATACAGATTTGTGAACAACTCATCACTTGGTAGATAACATCAACAAAGGTAACCCAGTGTCACCCTTTCCATGCAGAATCACCAGTTGCAACAGTGACCTTTGAAGCCTCCCTTCTAGAGTTGGAGGGCACTTTCAAAGGAAGAATGCTCCAAGGAACGTGGTCATCACTTGGTCAATCTTCACATCAATGTCTTGGAGTTGACAGCAGTTATCATAGCACTGCCGACATTTCAGGATCTCCTCCCCAAAGGTGTGATTACCTTACAAATAGACAACATGTCATTGTTATGGTAAATCAACAAGCAGGGAGGAACGCATTCATGCCTTGTCTGTTAAGAGACCATGAGTATGGCATGGACAATGTCTTCACAACTCTATCTGGTAGCAACGCACATCCTGGGGTTATTCAGTGTAAACACAGACAAGTTGAGCAGAACAGTTCTGATGCCTCACGAGTGGTCTCTAAATCCTGCAGTGACATGTGTAATTTTCATTTGGTGGGGCCAGTTTTGCTGCAACTTGGTTTGCATCCTATCTGAACAGTAAATGCAACAGTTACTTTGCCATGATCCCTCCATAGGAAGTCACCAAGGGATGTTGTGGTCCACAGTTGGCCTCTGGGCCTCCTGTATGCCTTACTTCCTTTGCCACTGATAAATTCATAATGGAAGCAAGACAGTGCAAGGCCTGGATGATCCTTATTGGCCCTTTTGGCACTGAAAGCCATGGCTCCCTTACCCATGACCTAAACTATTTTATCCTAAATGGATGTTGGATCATTATCCACACCTGCTAACTCACTCATCCAGACTGCCTCCTCTGGACCAGAAGTCTGTAATGTTAACAGCATGGTTCCTCCAACCTTGAGCATAGCCAGAGAAACCAGGCTTTCTTCCTCAGTAGTCAACATTCTTTCTGCTTCACAAAAAATGTGCACTAGAAAAGTTTATCATAGTAAATGGAAGAGATGTTCGATTTGGGCCTATTCCAAAGGCCTGGACCCATTTTCATCACCTATTGCATTCATTTTAGAATTTTTATCTCATCTTTCTGACAAAGGTTCTAGCTTTGCCACCATCAGGGTACAGTTGGCTGCAGTTTCGTATTTTCATGTTGGATGTAAAGACATTCCAGTAGTTTCCCCTAAAACTTCAAAAGCCTTCCTGAGTGGTGCTTTTCTACTCATACCACCTGTTAGAAAGCTAGCACCAGCATGGGACATCACCATTATGCTACAAGCCCTAACTAAGACTCCATTTGAACCAGCTACCACTGCCGAGCTAAAATTCCTGACTTGGAAACAATTTTCTTAGTGGAAGTGATATCAGCCAGAGGAGTCTTAGAGCTACAGGGCCTATCTTTTAAGCTTCCATACCTAGTGTTCCACAAAGATAGTGTTTCCTTTAGAACTAATACATCTTTTATTCCTAAGGTGGCATCTGAACATAATTTAAACCAGTCAATACATTTACCTGTGCTTTTCTCAAGGTATTCAGACAAAGGAGAATACTTACTGCATATGTTAGATGTTCACAGGAAGCTCAGATTCTATATCCATAGAACAAAATAATTTATAAAAGATGATCAATTTTTCATTTTGTTTTCTAAAATGAAGTTGGGAAAGGCAGTTACAAAATTTACTCTATCCAGATGGCTATCAGATTGCATTTTTTGTATATAATTTGAAGAATTTACCTTTACTGGGTAAACCTAAAGCCCATTCAGCTAGAGCAGTTTCTACTTAAACAGCATTTAATAGAGGTTTATACACTGATGACATTTGTGCTCCGGCCAATTGGGACACAGTATACATCTTTGTATCTCACTACAAGCTGGACACCCAGTCTGGATCATGTTCCTCATTTGACTCTACCATTCTCAGAAATGTCCTTCCTTGATACCACCCAGTTTGACAGCTTGGGATTTTGTGCCATACTTTTGAAATGGATGATAACAGACAACATTGGATATTAAAGTTATGTATTTAACCTAACGTTAGATTCATGTTGTCTGATTTTTATCCAGTTCCCTCCCTTCTGCCCCCTTACAGTTGTCGCCTATTGCATCAAAAAGATTGAGTGGATTTTATTCCGTCTTTGCAGTCATTTGAGACTGTACCCACTTTCCTCAAAAACCTTGGCCTATCTTAATTAAAGGGTTCATTCTTAAAACAGGTCCTATAGGCAATATGCCCTCATATTTCACAAAGATGGGAGGGGAAACTCAATCTGAGCATCTAAGGCAGGGGCTAGGGAATTATGGGTAGGGGAGAAGTCAGAGTTGTAGGTCCGATGAAACTTCAAAGTCAACATTGGGGTCGAATCCAGTTGAATTTGACAACCCGCATGTCTGAACCAAACAAAAATCAGACAACATGGATATAACTTTGTGGTAAGTACATAATGTTTGTTTTTCGCAGGGGGTCAAGCCCCCTCCATCCACCCCCGCCGCTTCTTATATATATTCCAACTGGGGAAATGGCATATTCCCCAATCCAGCTGTCGTAGCAATCTCACTCAACTGTTGATCAGTTGTTTTGTAGACCAGATTGTCTGGGCAAAACCCCTAATATATATATATATATATATATATATATATATATATATATATATATATATATATATATATATAATTATTACCATGAGATTGATTGATGAAAAACACATCAAACAAAGTTATCAGTGTTAACCTTTATTACAAGAAAAAATATCCAATTTATAATCACCAACTAACATTAAAGATGTTTTTACATGGAAGGTTGTACATCCTGATGTGGACCTCAAATAAACTAATTCCACAGTTGCATAACTGATGCTAAAGGGAAAACTCAGGTCCAACCTTGCCACCTGAGGAGGCCAGTTGGTGAGGACAGCAAAATTCAAAAGGGTTAGTTGTCTCAGCCTTTGCTGATAGTTAATCTGGAATCGCTGATTATGGAGAATATATTCTGTACAATTGGTGATATTTTACACAATCATTGATTCCAGATTACCTATCAACAAAGGCTGGGTCCACTAACCTTTTTGATATATATGAATGCGTGTGTGTATGTATACCTCAGAAGATCGACAGACCATTTGATCGAAATTCATTTGGTCGACAGCTCATTTGGTGGAAAACTAGTATTCAAGGCACATAACAGGGATTTGCCCCCCTCCGCAATGTTGTGTGACCCTGGAGTTGGTATATATAGTTAGGAGGTGTGGGAGCGAAGCCCCCACCTATTTTTGTTTAAAATGTGTAGTTGTTGTATTTTCATGTTTTTAAACGGTAATAGGTGGGGGCCTTCGCCCCGACACCCCCCCTAACTATATATACCAACTCCAGGGTTGCACAACATTAGGGAGGGGGGCAAATCCCTCTTATGTGCCTTGAATACTGGTTTTCGACCAAATGAATGTCGATCAAATGGCCTGTCAATCTTCTGAGGTAGACCCATATATATGTGTGTGTGTGTGTGTGTGTGTGTGTGTGTAGTATATTGCACACACTCACACATATATGAATTCCTTTTAAATCCTTGAATTACCTTAATGTAGACTTGCATAACAGCGAGACGACTTCAGTGAAAATTTAGATGAACAAAGTCCCAGAATGGGATATTTTACCTTTGGGAAACTAACCACTTGGCCAGCATGGTGAACTTTGCCCTTTTCTCCACTGTAGTACGATCTCCGAGTTGGTATATTTAATTGGGAGGGGGAGGACTAAGCCCCCCAGTTTGGTGGGTTTAATTTGCTTCTGTTTTTGTTTTAGTTATTGGTAGCCAAGTGGTTATTTTCCTAAAGAGGAAATACTCCATTCTGGGAGTTCTTTCATTTAAATTTTTGCTGATGTTGTCTTGCTGTTATGTGAGTCAACATTACAGTAGTTCATTGTTTTGACATAGAACTATATATATATATATATATATATATATATATATATATATATATATATATAGAGTTGTCTGTCAGATGCTCAACGTGTCCCATACAAAAACTGGTAATGTTGATGTACCATTATTGATGCTCACAATGCCAAAAATACAGTAGTCCAAAATTCCAGATTTGTACCCCCTCATGATCTATGTTAGTGCTTGTTCCTGGTTCAGAAGCAGTATAGACATTCAGGATTTGGTGTGTAATGCTCTTTTGTGTTTCCATTGTTTTGTGTCAATGTCATTACGCCATTGTTACCAGTTTCAAGCATCTGACAGACAGCCATGTTTTATACATTATATAATATATATATATATATATATATATATACTTATGTGTGTGTGTGTGTGTGTGTGTGTATTCACAAAGATAATTACAGTACTTTAGTCATTTAATCTTTCTGTCTCTCTATTTCTATCTCTCATCCTCCATTCCATAATCTTAGTCACCCAGTATTTTTTTTCCCTTTATCTCTTCTTGAACTTTGCAGTATTTTCTATCACATATCAGGTAAGTAAAGTTGTAAGTCATCTGTAAGTCCCTTATAATATATCCAGCCTATTTCTGAAGAGGCTGCCTGTACTATTGCTATTAATGTATTTCTTCTGAGGATTGAATTGAGAATGTCCATTATAATCTTAATATCACCAGAAAATACTACAGAACTGCAAGCCACTGACAACAACATTCTTTGATTTATCTATTTGGCTAATTTGGCTAACAATAATACTAACTTAAACTGAATGGAGTCCAATTACTGCAAAAGCCTCAGTATTGTTAAATACACTAACTTTCAAATTACTACATGACACCTACATCCAAATTTAAAGAATAAATATATACAATCAAAACTACAGACTGTGGAACAGCTGCTCAGACCTCCTTTCATGTTAAAAAAACAGAAAAAAAAATTCACAAAGAATGGTATTGGTATCATCATGAGTTTTAAAAAATAATTTTCTAAAATTGTTTAAGTACATCTACTGAAGGAAAGCACATGTAAATAGGTTCATAGGTTCATACTAGGCTATCTGCCCAAGGGCATCTATAAGCCTAGCCCATAGTTATGTGGCTTTCGCCACCCCTTTAGTTTGAATAAAAACTATGCCTATCATTTTGCTGTGCCTCTGTCAAGCAGTGACACCGAAGTAATCCCTGGGGTATATCTGCGATCTCCCATCCATTGGTCAAGATTCCTCTTGAACAAGGCCAGCGAGGTGCTCTGCCTCACATGTACCGGGATTTTGTTCCACAGCACAGGGAGTCTCTGGGTGATGAATCTGTCCCTCCAGCACGTTCTATTTATAACCGTGTCAAGGTTTAAGTCTCCCGCCCTTGTGGTTCTGAGGGATCTAGATTTTTTGAGGTGAAGCATATTCATCAAATCTGGGTTTGACATGGCCTTATATGTCAGGCACAGGTCACCTCTGAGCAAGCGGTATGAGACTGAATAGAGCTGGAGTTCTTTCAGTCGGGCAGCATAAGACATATTTTGAGACCCTTTATCCTTTTGGTGAGGAACTTTTGGGGCCTTTCAAGCTGCAGCAGGTGTCTGGTCAGATACATTCGAACGGGCATTGTACTCAATCATAGGTCTAATGAGTGATGAGTACAGGGGACGATGACCTCCCTTGATCTAGATGTGAATCCCTTCATGATCAGGTGGGCGATATAGAAGGTTTTCCTAACTACTTTAGCAACATGAGTGTCAAACGAAAGGCTACTGTCAACCTGGGTCCCCAGATCCCTGATGACTTTTTCTGTGCTCAGTGGATTGCCACCTATATGGTAGCTAGGGTAACCCTGTTTTTCCCGAAGGGTATGACTATGCATTTTTTGGCGTTTAACTTCAGGCCATGGCTCTGGCACCAGTTATCCGTTTCTGTGAGGCCCTTCTGGAGGATATCTGTGTCAGATGTGTTTTTGACTATGGCCCAGTTTGCAGTCATCTGCAAACTTTGTCAGCCATAACCCTCCTGTGTTTGCTTGTACTTCAGAAAAGTAGATGCCGAACAAGAGTGGACCCAGGACTGAGCCCTGTGGGACACCACTTGTGACAGGCTTTGAGTCTGACATGGCTCCAGCAACTCTGACCCTGTGGGTTCTGTCACTTAGCCAGTTTGCAAACCATCTTGTGATGTATGGGTTTACATTCAAGCTGATGAGTTTTTCGATGATACCTGAGTGGGGTATTGTGTCGAAGGCCTTTGCCAGGTCGAGGTAGGCTGTATGGACTGCCTTTCCCTCATCAATGGCCTTGGTGACTGTCTCGAAAAAGTCAACCAAGTTTAAGAGGCAGGATCTGCCTTTGACAAAGCCAAACTGGGTTGGATCCAAAGTCTGCAAGTTCCCTATGTCTTTATTTATGAGTTCCATTATGATCCTCTCCATGGCTTTGCAGATAAGGCTTGTCAAGCTAATGGGGTGGTAATTTCCAGGGTCTGTGGAGGCACCGCCCTTATGAAGTGGGACCACAGTCGCCGTCGCCACTCCTTGGTGTATCCTGAGGTGAGGCTAAGATTAAACAGCTGTCCTAACTGTGGGTTTAATTCCTCGTTGTGTTCGTGAAGCACACAGCCGGGGACACCATCCGGTCCCATGGATGCTGTGTTTTTTGCCTTAGTGAGGGCAGTTCTCACCTGGGCGTTGGAGATGTTTGGGGGGCTACAATCCTCTGGAATTGATATCTCTCCTTTTGGGGGGGAGAAGTTTGCACTGAACCTATCAGCCAGTATGTTGGCAATGTGTGTAGGTTCAGTAATTTTCACATCATTTTGAACTAATTCTGAGCATATCTGGGAGTTTCCTCCTAGGTTTCTAACATAGCTAAAGAAGGCCTTATGATTGTCTTTAGAGTCCTTGGCGATTTTTCTCTCAAAATTTGCCTTGGATGATTTTATGAGAGCTCTTAGTTTTATACTTATAATGATCAAAGGTGTCTTACCTTTCAAGGATTTTGCTCTATCTTGTAGTAGCTTCCTCCTTTTGTTGTAGAGCTTGTTTATGGCTGGGGTCCACCAGACTGGATGCTTGCCTTTGGTACAGAGAGTCTTAGTTTTGTTTGGGATTGCCTGATCCATGCAGTCCTGTAGGTGCTGGTAGAAGGCATTTGTAAGTGATTCAGCGGTTTGAGTAATGTTTACCACTGGCTCAGGGGCCTTAAAGGAGACCACACTAGTTTTTAGAAGTGTGAAATCGGCTTTTGAGAAGTTTTCACTGTGGTCTTTTTGTTTCAGGTGGGTGCGGATGAGGACCTCCAGCGAGATTAGTTTATGATCTGATCTCACCAGTGAGGGTATACTTCGGTGTTGAACATTTTGATCCCATGTTCGTGATGATGAGATCAAGTATGTTTTCTCCTCTTGTGGGATGGTGACTATTTGTTCCATGGCATTTGAGTTTATGAACTCCAGGAATCTTTGGGTTAGAGTGTTCGGCTTGAGTAGTGTTCCCAGTCTATATTAGGGTAGTTGAAGTCGCCTAGTATGATGGTGTTTGGAGATACATTTATCCCTCCAATGTTTTCAGGAAGGCCATGTGAGGTTCTTGAGTTTGAGAGGGTGGCCTGTAACATGCTACAAATTGCAGAGCAGTCTTGCCTATGGTTAATTGCACCTGGATGGTCTCCGATGCATCGTGCGTTGCCACCAACCTTGAGGTGTGGGTGTCCTTTATGAATATGGACACCCCTCCTTTCTTGGTGTTGTCCGGATTTTGGGGCGGAACGCATGATATGAGGTGAAACCTGTTAGTGCTGGGGTGCTCTCGGGAGCCTTGAACCAGGTTTCTGTCACAGCACAGACATCGATGTTCTCCATATTGAGAAGGGCCTCGAGTGTGTGCATCTTGAGATTGAGACTTCTGGCATTGAGCAGCATTACCCTTAGTTTTTTCCTTTTTGGTGTTCTAGGGTGGTAGGTTTAGAATTTGAGCCTTGCCTAAAAAGGCACTATGGGGTGGCAAGAGCCTTTGCCAATATCCGGAAGCCCAGAGGTGACAGGTGCAAGCCGTCCCTTGCGAAGCAGCGTGGCTTGTCCAGCATGTCATCCCAGGCAGACAGACATTGGATCCCCTTTGAATGACACCAGAATTTAAGCCAATTATTAAAGCTGATCATCTTATCACTGTATTGTGGCATCATTCTAGGTGAAGGTAGGATACTGCTCAAGGTCAGGGTCATACCTGCCTGGGCTACATAATCAGAGAGCTCCTCGATGTCCCTTTTCATGTAGTCCAAGGAGGTACGTCTCAGGTCGTTGACACCAGCGTGGACAATGACTGAGTCGTACTTGTACCTGCTGTTGAGAGACCTGAGTGCTTGCGTTGTGGCAGATTCTAGCGCCCGACAGGCAACTTACTGTGACCTTCTCCTTACTCAGTCTGGTGAGCGGGACGTCAGTGTGTCTGACTATGGAATCACCAATGACAAGTGTGTCTGGCATTTTGTTTGGCCTTAAGGGCTGTGACTGTTTGACACTCTGACTGTGTGGTCTATGTGTTGCATGTGTTGGGTCGTGAGGTGGTAGTTGTTTGGGTGTCTGCTTTGGTGGCCTCTGCTGTTTTGGTAAATTTTTGATCAGAGCCTCCGAGTATGTCTTTGTGTGAGTATGTGTATGATTTGAAGTTGTGATGGTACCATGTGTGACTGGGTATGTATTGTGTGTGGTTACCTTCTCCTCCTGTCTGGTCTTGCCAGTCCTATGTTGAGAGAGCTCAGCCTCCAGTTTGGCCGTATAGTTGCATCTCTCGCATGTATTTGTGTTTTGTGGGAGAAGGAGAGGATTGTCTGTGTACATGAGGCAATTGTAACATTGCCTCAATATTCCCAGGTTCACCAGTTGAGCTGGAGAGGACACTAGCAACTGATCCCTCGACATACTAGAAGTAGTAGATAAAGAGACTTTCAAAGGACTCCGGGGAAAGTGGGTTTTAGGCTGGTGGGGTACTATCTATAATAAGAGTGCTTTATCAAGGTGCAAGTACTGTAGGAGTAAGTGCTAGGCTTTACAGATAGAGAATAGTCTACTTGGGAATCAAGTAGAGATGAACTTTTCAGTTATAGGATATGCTGGTTAGATCAGCAGTACAGCTCGAGGAAGGTAGTTCTAAGGGAAAATTTGAAGAGTGGAATTTAGATGGCCGAATAGTTTAACGCCGCTGCTCTTGTGTGCAACAGTGGCAACTCAGCTAACGCGTTTAGCGTGTTTTATAGCAGGGGGCTGAAGTGAGCTAGGAATTGGCCCAAAACGACCAATGGACTACTAGTTTCTGGCTGAAACTTCACCAAATCGGACAAAAAGGCCGCTCAGTGCTTCCCACTCCCACTGGTAAGCAAAGAAACTTCCCTCCTTCCTAATAAGGCAATGGATCAGTAACAGGAACTAAAAACAAAGCCCAGGGATCAGCAACTCTGAAACTGGACTACTCTAGTTCAGTAAGGCGGGAAAACAAGAGATATTTTTGTTTTTTTACAGAGACAAGGAAAAAAACAGACAGTAAATGCTATAAATGCTGAAATGTTTCAGAGATATGGGTAATCAAAATGTAAACATCATCTGCTAAATGTCATCTGCTTTTCCTACAAAGCTGTAGTCATTTATATTCACCTTTGTAAATACTAGTTACTTATATTGTATATATAGCAGAGAATTATCATTCAGCTCCTGAATGCATATTCCTTTTCCAATAAAGCCATAGTAATTTATCTTCACCTTTGTAAATAATTTTTACAAAATTTTGCATGTAGCACAGTTATCTTAGTAAGCTTAATGTTTCTTATTTCTGATTATCTTCTTATAATGTTTTGTCAGACATCTGAATGCCTGGACACCCCTCCCATAAAATGTGTACCCTCTTCTCTATGCTTTCCACACCCAATTTTTTTTGAAAATGTGTGCCTGTCCTGTTGCATCAAAACAGGATATATACCGTCAACTTTAACTGCATCTGCTTGTATACTGTTTTTTTCTCTTTGTATTACATATTTTGAGAATTTCAGAAGGTAGGCAGTCTACGTCAGCTGTATAGTGTTATTATTGTCTGCCTACAAATAGTTTGTAGTGTAGATGACCTACTATACCGTTAATATTTTTTCTTTCTGTCCTCTAAATTCTTTAAGGGGAGCATTAAATTCTAAAGTATAGTCTATTTATATGAGTCTGTAACTTTCATTACACTATGAGAAAATATATACATTGTAAAGTACCTTAAAGAGTTGTAATTAATTTACATGGATTTGTATGGTGGTATATTGGTCTTTTGCCTTTGCCCTCTGCATATAGCAGAAAAGGGTACTTAAGAGAAGTTCACGTACCAGTTGACAAAAATTAAATTAAAATACATTTGGTTCTATTTCATCACATTTTAGTATTTGCAGTTTCCTCCTGTTGTACATTTTTAACATGCTTAAAAGTCTTGATGTGACTCTTCATTTTTTACTTTTTTTTCAGACTTCAATATTCGTAGAGGTTTCATTTTCTGCTCAAAACTCACATCCGACAATGGTTCTATCTTCATATAAATTAAAATTAAAAAAAAAAAAATACCATCAAAAGTACTTTTCTGGAGTACCTTCCTGTTGCAAAAATTTGATTCTTATCACAGATTTCCTTTTTGAATGTTTTACTTTCACCAGATCTCTTTGGTGCAGCTATGACAACTAGTACAAAATACCACGGTGTTATTTCCATTACTTCCATTTTATTTAATTCCCCTTTGTTCTTTTCAGCTCTTTTCCATTATTTCTTTGTACACCCTTTCCTGAACTTATTTCTTATTCATCATACTCTGTTACCTTTGGTCACATCTCCTCAAATATACTAGCTTGTCTGGTTTTGAGATTCAGTAGTTTTTGCTAGTTCATCGGGTATTGCAGCAGATATTTCTTTCCTTATTTTGCTGTTAACAGCTATCACATCCTTTGACTGTTCCTGAATTTTCTTAATCGAGAGTTTTTCTGGTGTCCTGGTCAGTTTTCCCTAAACCATTATAAATATCTCCCCAAGACTCTCTAAAAATAAGCCAATGGCTTAGTAGGCTTCTGCCCTGTACAGACAAAATGAAGATGTACATGGAAAATAATTCCACAGTCTTAACATCTCAAAAGCTACCGTTGCATGCAGTAATGAGATAGCTTGAAATAAGTGTTTTTTTATGCAAAGCAGAAAGCTTCCTGTACCCCCACACCCCAAAATCTTATATGTGTACTAACTCCACAGTGCATTGCACTGGGGAAAGGGGGGAACTCATGAAGCGAGGATTCATTGGTTTTGGGCTGTTTCTAAACTTGAGCAGTTGTAATTGGACAGTTCATTTCTGAGCAGTTATCTCCACCGGAAAACATGGAGGTAACCACTTAGTAGGATCTACACAATCAAAAAAATACAATAAAAAGAGAAAAAAGTCACATTAAATCAGCATAATTATTTCAAAAAAATATTTTCAATAAAGTATAAAATAGATAACTATGTTTACAATATGTGTAATAATCAGGTATGAATAGAACAATAAATTGCACTTCAAAAATTCATCAATGACACAGTTGAGTAAATAATTATATTTGTCTAATAAAGCTAATATTTTCATTCAGTGACTGATTTTTGACTTTCTGCTATTAGATCATGAAGTAATCACAGACATTCCTGTTTGGCAAACAATAATAGCTAAATTTATAAATTCCCAAAAAAAATAGGTACATGTTCACACTTCATTTGTTTTTGTAATATTTTTCATACAATTGCAAGTAAGCTCCACAACATAGGATATTAATTTTTACCTGTACAAATTGGAATTGGAGCATTAGTTATTAATAAGAAATCGGATATTTCACAATTATCAGACCATAATTCTTTCAAGAAGTTTTTATAATCCTCACGGTATTGTCTGTTTTTCCTCAGAATTAAAAAATATGTGATACCAGTCTGCCCTCAAAAAGTTTTTTTTTTTACATCTTCAACATGTATTTTCATTGGCTTTATTAATTGAAGGTAACTTGTATGGGATAATAAAGATCTGATGTAAATACTTCCAAATAAGACTCTCCAAGAATAAGACGTATAATTATATTTCAACGATTACCATTATCAACATCCATAAGATTATATTGAGTAATATAGTTCCAACATTTTCTAATAAATCTAATATCTAATGTTAAAATTAGTTTATTCACCTTTGAGAATCAAAGCTTTATTTCACCCTTGCCATTAATGAAAGAAAATAATCTAAAATCTTTAAACTAGTGTAATTTTTGTAATGACTTATTACATTCCTTGCTCACTGTAAAAAGTGCTCTGACAATATTTGTATAGTTTGCTTATATAGCAGCACTACAATATAGAAATGCACTCTTTCTATTGTGTCATATTGTTGATGTGCAAATAATTTTAGGTGGTAGTGTCTGTGCTGCAACAGTACATTGTTTTATTCAAAGTTATTGACTGCTTGTGCCTTGCCTGCTTCACTGCATCTGTTATTTTCTTTCCAACAGGAGGAAAGTCGGGTACAACTTATGAAGTAGAAAAGCTGTACATACATCCCAGTTACAGCATCAATTCGAAAAAAGACAAGAATATCGCAGAATTTTATGACTACGACATTGCACTGATAAAATTTAAAAAAAAACTAATCTTCAGCACAAGTGTGAGGTAAATTGTAGTAATATTATATTTTTGTGTGTTTATATGGTTTACAGTCTGAACTGTCACTTATCACCCTTTCTGTTTGTAGTTTCTTCACTGTGTATTGAATCAGCTCGGTAAGTGTCCAGACTCTCTGATATTGTTGTCCATGTTTTAGATTACCTACTCCTTGCTTCGCTAGGTACAGCAACGTTCACTCTGCTAGTTTCTTTATGGATACAGTTTTGTTTAATTGATTTTCTATACAGAGTTTTTCAGGAATTTCTGACTTGGGTAAGATATCTCTTAGATAAACTGGGATTCCAAGAGAATGTTCAAAAGTCTTTTTTGAGTCCTTCACACAGGATTGTGTTCCTGGCATGTCAGCTAGAATCTCAGTTCAAAGAGATTTTCTTCTGCAAGAAAAAACACATCTATATTTATATTTATATCTATTTCTAAAGTTTTTCACTCAGCCGTCATTCAGTGTGATGGAATACCTCAAGGTTTTGCGTCTCATGGCATTTATGATTCTCATGTTAACTGTGGCAAGATGCCACATGAGAAAGATACAGTGGTATCTGAAGTCTCTTTTGTCCCAACACCAACATCCTTTTTCTTTTTAAATCCCAGTACTGATGTTTATCAGAGGAAAATCACTTGTTGGACACTCCAAATTTCCCTAAACCCAGGACTCCCTTTTCCCTCTTTCTTTCAAAGGAGTCAGTCACCACAGATGCCTCTGACTTTGATTGGTGAGCAGTTTCGGAAGGATAAAAGTGCAATGTGTGTGGGTCACCAAGGACAGTCTCAAGCACATAAATACAAAAAAAGATGTTTGCCTTGATCAAGGCAGTCAACTCTCTGAATCATACTTGTTTCTCTGGACCTTTTCAAATTGTTACAGACAATAACACAGTCATGTGGTACATCAACAAGTAAAGGGGAACCAGGTCATACCCCCTTTGCAGACTAGCCGTGTTAGCTTGGGACATAGCTTCACTGCACAGTCTCACTCTGCAAGCGTCCTACATTCTGTCATGGCACATTGTGGCAAATTGTGTGGCAAACAAGCTGAGAAGGACAAAGGACAGACCCTTATGAATGGAACCTTGATTAGGGGGGCTTCCAAGATTTAATCCATCTGTGAGGAGTCCCTCAAGTAGATCTATTTTCCTCCTATCTGAACAATCCGCTAGCAAGATTCTACTCCAGGACCCTATGCAAGAAGGTGTGGAAGACTTTCCCTCTCCTTTCCTTTGACAGGAATCTTCCTGTATGCCTTTCTACCCTTTTCAATGATTTTTAAGGCATTTCTGAAGATTTGTGTAAAATCTCCCAAGATCATTGTGGCAATAGGAAATAGCCAGGAGCAATTACCACAGACTTCCTCATAGAATGGATCTACTCACACAAGATCAGGGCTGTTTGATACACCATGACCCCAATCAACTTCATCTATCTGCCTGGATGATAAGGTCTTAATTCCCTTTAGGCACCTGTTTAATGAGGATGTCTAACAAGTACTAATGGAGGCAAAAGAGCATGCTATTTTAGAAAATCATATATTACCAAATAGAAAAGCTTTTCTAGTTAGTGCTAAATAACATATCCAACAGTCATTCAGGGCTAGTTGATCTCTGGTTGTATAGTATTTGAGTCAGTTACTATTGTATGGGCTTTCTTATTCCTCTATCAAGGTTTATTTATCGGCGATTTCAACAGGTCTGCTCATGAATACGCCTCTTTTTTGCATTTTCATGTCAAAATGATTTTGAAAGGGATTTTGCACAGAGGCCTCCAAGAAGACTGGTGGCCCCTCCACGGGATCTTAATTCTGCATTACAGAACCTAACACTTGCTGCATTTAAACCAGCTAATCTGGCTGACTTGGGATTCTTAACATGGAAAACTGTTTTACTGATTGCTCTGACCTCTGCAAGAAGAGTACCTGAGTTGCAGGCTCTTAGATGAGTCAATCCTATCTCATTTTCCACAGATAGAGAGAGAGCTTCTTTGAGAACTAATCTTTTTTTTATGCCTAAAGTGGTGTTCATGTTTACTTTAAGCCAAACTATCAATCTTCCTGTTTTCTTTCCTGATATATATATATATATATATATATATATATATATATATATATATATATATATATATATGGACAGAACTAAATATTTTAGTACTTCAGATCAGTTCTTCATCTCTCATAAAGGTAAGAATAAGGGACAACCTGTGCCAAAACAGATAATTTTCAAATGGTTGTCTTAGGTTATTAGCTTTTGTTATATTCAGCACAACAAAACTATTCCAAGCAGGTTCAAGGCCTACTCTGCCAGGGCCTTCACTCCATCTATGAGTTTTTGGAAAAGGTTGGATTCTAGAAGTATTCTAGAAGCAGCACCTTGGCCCTATATATATATATATATATATATATATATTCATTTTCTAGGTCTAGAATAGGCTTTGCTGCGACCATTTGCCAGGGGCTCCTAGGCCCTTACCCTTCCACCTCCCAAATGTAGTAAGCTAGGAAAATCTAACCACATAGCTAAGGCTACTGCAGCAGTCATCAGTATGATGAGCATAGTACATTTGTGTAAGTAAACTTACCATAATTAAAGCCGGTCAAATGATCACTGCTACAATAACCACTCCCTCCCTCCCTCTATCCCTCTTTTTTTGATGTTTTGGTTCTGGCAGGGTGTGAAGACTTTTTTTTTCCTAGTATTGTCCTTTCCTGTCTCAGTATCCCTCTCTCTGTTGGCATGAAAGCTCTGAAGGGCTTGGCACCCAAACCTGTCTTTTTACTCAGCTCAACTCAAACTGACTGGTGGGTTGGGTGATGGTAAAATGCCCTGAAGCTTTGGAAGCTGGCTGACTGTTATATCCTCTGCAAGATGTAACCTATATAGCTAAGCCAGCAGCGATCATTCAAACATCTACTGTTATGGAAAATTTACTTACACAACTGTACTTTCTTGAGATAAATACATTAATGGCTATGCCTCTTCTTGCTTTTGGAGTTAGAAAGTAAGATATGTTGTAGAGCTGTTGGAGAACTTTAGAGGTAGTGGACTTTGTATTATTGTGAAAAGAAAGGGTTTTGTCTATTCAAAAAAAAAAAAAAAAGATATTTTGTTGAGTAGTGAAAGGTAAACTTATACCAAATGTATCTACAATAGTAAGAGAAGATTTTTATTTATTCTTTTAGTACTTCCAAATGTCATTAAGTTGACTTATTAGTGTTCAGAAATAGTTTACTTTTATCAAGCCAATTCCATATTAAGGCAATCCCTTGGATTCAGAAATGTTTTCCAAGTCACAGTCCGCAGTTTGTGTGACTAGTGGGCATTCACAGATCTTGTGCAATTTACAGATGCTCTGAGTGCGACTGGTCCAGGCCACACAGAATAGCTGCCCACCTTATTTATCTATCTATTTATTTATTGACTAGGGTACTCCTACTTGGCAAAGGCCATTTTCAGTAGAGGTTCAGGTAGAAAAGCTCCATCAAAAGAGCATACATAATTACATTTACATTATACATTTACAATTTCAGAGAAATGAAAAAAATACTATCTACACTGATTTTTGTATTAAAATATACTATTAACTATGCATATCGTAAGACTGTTAGGTGTTTATTTCACTAGAAGATAGATAGTCTAGATTTATTTTATTAAGACACAAAACCTTAGTAGTGAGTCATATATCTTGAAATTAATGTATATGTTTGTTGTTAGTGATGAAGAGATAAATCAAGAGGAGCACGGTGGATAAGATAGTGGAGATGTGCTTTGTGTAAGAGGACATTGGTCCAAGATTATAGGAAGGACAGTGTGGTGCAATTAGTCACAGAAAGATGAAAAGGCTAGAAGAGAGGATAAATTGTTAGGGAAATATAAGGAAGAACATGTTAATATAGGTAAGGGGAGAAGATGAGAAATATGAATGTGAGATGACAAATTATACCTAGAGAAGAGTAAGAACATGACCATGACTGACCAAGGGGCTGTTTGAACAGTATTTTGATACTAGAGAGTTTTTCAGTCATTTTTGTATGTGGAGGGATGGAATTCCACAGTTCAGAGATGTAACAAGGGTACAGTTACTCCCCTGATGAGTTGTTAGGCTTACTTGTAATTAACAGGAATTTTGGATTTTTTCTCCTGAGCAGAAATCCCTCTTGGGGGAATAATGCAGAGGAATATTTTGTATTACTAGGTATTTTACAGGGTAGTACATTAATTTATATGTAATAACTGGTTGTGTATGATAGGTAGTTGTCTAGTTTGATCTAGTTAAGCTGATTTAAGGAATGGCAATGCCAGGTTGTATATGGGGAATTGGTTGTGAATTTTGTAATCTTGTTATAACAGGAGGCTAGTAGGGATTTAAGCATTGTGCTGATGTTTGTTAAAATGGGGAAGGTGTATAGGACTTTGGGAAGTAGGTAGAGGCTAAAGTTTTTTTCTTAAAATGTCAGTCAGGTACTGTCTGACCCTATGACTGGCTCCTAGCTTTTGGTGAGTCTTTTTGATACTTGGTAATATATCTTGTTCAGATTTTAGGTTGTCATTTGTTACAATTCCTAGTAGTTTGGTATTGGTTACTATTTTGATTTCGCTATTATTTGGTGATGTAATTGTGAATGATTGTTTTTGGTTTTGACACTGTTATGGTATGAAAAGCATAAGCTTAGTTTTTGGGGGGATTAAAGGGCAAGGTTGAAATTTTTAGCCTGGTTTCAACAGAAGAAAAGGAAACTTGAGTGATTTCCTGTAGTTTGGATAATGTAGGGGCTGTATGTGTTAACACTGAATCATCTGCATAATGTACTATGCTAGCAAGGTATGTAGAAGTATGGAGCTTGTATATGAAGGCACTGAAATGGAGGGGTCCTAGTATGGAGTCTTGTGGGACTCCCATGGTAAGTGGTAAAAAGGGTGTGTAATCCTGTTGCCATTTAACTGTTTTTGCCTTCCAGATAAGTAACTAATGAATCATGAAATAGAGAATAGGGAGAGATCAACCAAGGAGCATTCAGTAAGTGAATTTTGGTGTGATATACTGTCAAATGCTTTCAACAGGTCTAAAAATGGTGGATACTAGTTTACCATTGTTCCTGTGCTGGTTTAAAGTACTAGTGAAACATAGGAGAACAGTTGTTGTACTGTGATAGGGACTAAACTCATGATGAATGTTGGAGAGAAGGTTATTTAAGTTAAGATGATGTATGAGCTGTGCAATGATACATTTTTCGAGGATTTTTAGCAGGGAGAGAATAGCAAAAGGCCTATAGTTATTGAAGTCTGTTGATGTGCCTCCTTTGTGTAAAGGTATGATGTAGGATTTCTTCCAGATGACTGGAACATATTTTTCAGATAAGGACCTATTTATCAAGATGGAGACAGAGGAAGCTATAGCATCTACAGCCATTTTTAGGTATTCAGAGGGGAGATGGTCAACTAATAACGAGGTTAGTTTTAGTTTAGCTTGGAAATTTTGACAGTGAAGGTAGAACAGGGATGACGTCAAAGGGGTATGGATGGTTAGGGCAAGATGCAGGGAGTAAAATTCTGGCCAAGTTGTTGTTGTTGTTTAAGAGAGACTGTATTGCCTCTATGATGTAGGAGCTGAATTGTGTGAGAATTGAACCAAAATTGTTGGTAGTTGTAGGGAATGGGGTAGTAGTTTGGCCTGGATATGGTAATTTTTTTAAGGATAACCAAAAGAGTTTTAGATTGTTTTGATGTTTTTATTGTAGATTAGTGTAATAGGTACATGTATCCTTTTCTGATAATGGTATTTTGTGATATTTCTAAGCTGTCTAAAGTACTGATGTGAATTTTGAGTTCTAGTTTTGTGCCACTCTTTCCAGTCTTTATCCTGTTGTAGCATCAGTTTTTTGTTTCCTTTGTTAGCCATTATGCAGGGTTTGATTTGATTCTTTTATTATATACAGGGGTGTGTTTGTTAAGAATGTTTAGGAAAATGTCATTGAAATGTGTCACAGCATCATCTAGAGATATTGGCTTTAATATTTTACACTTATACTGGGCTAAAGATTTGATTACAGTATATTTATTTAATCTGGTTAAGTTGTGAACTAGGTTGTATATGATTTCCCTGTCTTTTATGTTGTAAATTCTAACTGCATAAGTTGACAAATGGTCACTTGAGCAGTCTAGGAGATATTCTGCTATCTTTATTTTGTTGTGTTTATTAGTTAGTATCCAGTCTAAGGCTGATTGCTATCATAGGTTGGTACTTGGCTATCGGCCCTAGAGCCTATACAAGCCTAGCCATAACAAATCCCTGGCTATTTCTTACCACAGTATTTACTTCCTTGGACCTCTGTCTAGGTCACTGATGTGATCCCCAGGGTGAATTTCCTATCTCCCATCCAATCATAAAGGTTCCTTTTGAAGAGGGACAAAGAGGCGCTCTGCTTGACATGTGTGGGCAGCCTATTCCAGAGTCTGGGGAGTCTCTGAGTCAGGAATCTGTCCCTCCAGCATGTTTTGTACATTGTGATGACAAGGTTTAGATCCCTGGAGCATGTGTCTCTGAGGGATTGGGATTTCTTTAACTGTAGCATGTCCCAACAGCTCTGGGTTTGACATGGCCTTGTATGTTAAACAGAGATCGCCTCTGAGTAGACAATATGTGACAGAGTATTGATGGAGTTTTTTTAGATGGTCAGCATAGGGCATCTTTTTTAGGCCTGTGATTCTTTTAGTGAGGTATTTCTGTGGCCTTTCCAGTTGTTGTAGATGTGTTGAGAGGTACATGCCAAACGGGGCATTGTATTCTATAATGAATCTAATGAGGGATGAGTACAATGGGACAATGACTTCATTTATTCTGGATGAAAAGCCCTTAGTGATGAGGTGTGCCACACAGAAGGATTTCTTGACTGTTGTGGCAATGTGGTTATCGAAGGTGAGACCACTGTCCACCTGTGTCCCTAAGTCTCTTATCACACTTTCAGTGTGTAGTGTACTGCCACCTATGTGGCAATTCATGGGTACATGTTTTTTTCCCAAAGGGGATAACTATACATTTCTTGTCATTGAGCTTGAGCCCATGGCTCTGGCACCAAGCGTCTGTTTCTGTAAGGCCCTTTTGTAGAATATCCACATCATTTGGGGATTCAATAATGGCTCCCAGTTTGCAGTCATCTGTGAACTTTGTTAGCCAGAGTCCTTAGTGTTGGCCTGTACTTCAGAGAAGTAGATGCCAAACAAGAGCAGTCCCAGGACTGAACCCTGAGGTACTCCACATGTCAGTTGTCGGGAACTGGATTTGGAGTCAGCTACTTTTACATTGTGGGTTCTGTCAGTAAGCCAGTTGGCAACCCATTGAGTGACGTAGGGATTAATGCCCAGCTTAGTAAGTTTATCTATGATTCCAGAGTGGGGGATGGTGTCGAAGGCCTTGGCAATATCCAGATAGGCTGTGTGGACCACCTTACCCTTGTCCATGGCTCTGGAGACTGATTTGAAGAAGTCAATCAGGTTCAGGAAACAAGATTGGCCCTTCACGAACCCAAACTGCGTGGAGTACAGTGTTTGAAGGTTGCCAATGTCTTTGTTTATAAGTTCCATGATAATTCCTTCCATGGCCTTTCAGATCAAGCTCATCAGACTGATGGGGCAGTAGTTCATGGGATCCAAGGTGGATCCCCCCTTGTGGAGTGGGATAACTGTAGCTGTGCGCCACTCAGTGGGCACAAAGCCTGAGGTGAGGCTATGATTAAACATGACACTTAGGTGAAGTGCCAGTTCATTTTGCAGTTCATGTAGTACACAGCTTGGAATGTTGTCTGGTTCCATGGATGCTGTATTTTTAGCTTTGGAGTGTGCGTTTTTTACCTGTGTGGCCTTTATTACCGGAATTTGGCAATCTTTTGGTATTGAGATGTCATGTCATGTTCTTTTATGGACTGTAGTTGCAGATGTGACTAGATGTATGAATCCATACAGATTTATAGACTCAGATGGTGTCAGTTATAAGCTGCCAGTCTATGTTTAAATCTCCTAGTATTCGTTTTTTACAGTGGTCTGTCGGGATATCCAATAGAGAAAAATGTCTGCCATTGTAATATTTCTGTCTAGTGTGATGTAAAAAAACTCAAGATGCAAATTGTTTTTCTTTTGTTGATTTTGAGAAGTGATATCAGGATTTCTGCATTACTAAATTGTAGTATTTCCAGGTTTAACTTTTACAAGTCTTTTGGGTATCTAATACTATGACAGGAATGGAACTCATTCATAAGTCAGGGTACAATTAAAGTTCAAGAAATTAGTGTTGTTTCAATCTTTGACTAACCTAAAGTGCTATTCTCAGCACTCACAATGTGCGAGTGAGTCCTTCTATAATTCATACAGAGTTACATGTACTGGTAGCATATCTAAGTGCAACTGCAAATTCCTTTTTATTAGGCCTGTTGTTTCTGTTGCTATTGGAACTGTCTGGATATCTATCTTCTACATTGTTTTGTGAATGTGGAATGGCATCAAATGCTTTTTTGTTGTCTGTCCATGCCATACTTAGGTTCTTCCTGTTTTAACAATTCTGTATCCTGGCATTATTTAGCAACATATGATCCTTTGTTCCATTACTTTTCTTTTACTCATTTATTCTACTGCCATGATTGATTTTTTTTTCTAAATGACTACAAACTATGTATGCATTAGTTCTAGTATATACCTTGTATATTGTTGTGAGGTGAATTATTGGTCTATAGTTTTTAGGATAGCTTTCAGGTTCACTCTTAAGTAGGAGCATCATTTTCCTGTTGTTGAGTAGTTTGGTTTCTGTTCAGGATGTACATATAGGTAATTCTTACTGCCTGTTTCTTCTTTTTTTTTTCTGGTGGTATTTATATTTAATTTGCTTTGTTTTCCAGTGCTCTATAAAATCTTTTTTGGGTCATTCATAAATTGCTTTTTTTGTACTTTTTCTTTACATTTATCTGCATACATTCTAAGTTTTTATGTCAGTGCTGATATTTTTAGTATATTATTGTCAATAGGACATGATAAATCTTGATCTGTTTTGATAGTTTGGGTTGCTTTAATCACATCTAAGTATTTTTGATGATCTGTTCTCTTTTCTATATTGTTCTAACAGTGATACTTCATGCCCTAATTGTTTTATATTTTTCTTTATTCAGTGCTTCCATGGTGCCATTTTACTTGCTCTCTTCCATTTATTTGTTACACTACATTTTGTGATGACACTTTATTCATTAATAGTTTAGCTGTGCAGCAGTATATTCTATTTATATTTTTTTACATCACATGGATTTCTCTTAATAGTTCTCATTACTGTGCTCATCTGTTTTACAAGTCTTCTAACATTTTGGGTCTTATTTACCTTCTGTAATCTATTTCTTTCTATCTTTCTATCTTAATATACATAACCATCTCTGTTAAATTAAGCAGGTCTTCCTTTAAGTCATTTTCTTCATGACTGAGAGCGTGTTCTTTGCTCTCTCTTTGCTGCGAGTACAAAAAGTTCCAAAAATCTTTCTGTGATATATCATCTTCAGATGCACCTTGCTTTATATTCTGCTCCTTCATATGAGAAACATTTGGCCCATCACTCTGCGACATTAACTGTGTTGGAGTTGCCACTGTTTCCTACTCCTTCCCTTGCTGTACAACTTCAACTGAACTTTCGTACTAGTCTCCTACAGAAGACTTCAGAGCACGATCATGTTGCAAATCTTCTTCAGATGACCCCTGCACCACCTGTAGCTTGATAATCTAGAGGCCTATAATTGCGTTATCCTGTGACATTGCTTATGTTGGATTACACACTCTAAATCCTTTACTTTGCAGATAATCCATAACTTCAGTTTGTATTTGTTTAACTTCTACCTTCCAAATCCTCTTTTCTACATTCCTCCTTTGTTTTGTTATTTTCTTATTGTGAAATGTTCCATATCTGGGTGCCTTTGTCTGTACTTCTCTTTAAATAGCTTTGAAGCTTATTTATTTATTTATTTATTTATTTATTTGTATTGATTAGCTTGGCTCTGTCCTTTGCATAAATATTACACAATACCAGACCTCTTTTTCTTTCCTATGTCCATGTTTCTTTTTTAACTTTCAAAATCTGAGTTTTTTTTATATTTTCACATGTCCTCTCTCATTTCTTTTTTCCAGGTGGCCCAAAGTTTCTTTGGCTATGTAATGTTTTTCATACATTTGGTGTATTAATGAATACAAATTTCTGTTTGAAGCTTTTAACATTTTTTCTTGTGCAAGTATTTTTCTTTCCTTTAATTTCTCTCTTAATCTTTCTAAATATCTCCTAAGTGGTAATTATGGGCTTCTTGCCTAATATTAACAATACATAATGTCTGTCTTATCCTCAGTAGTCCACTTTGCCATCTTTGACTATATTTGACCTGTCATATTTTGTGGGTTTTTTTTGGGACTACTACTTCCTTCTACAAGAGGGGGGATCATTTTCCCCATGAGCCTGGCCTAACCCTGTTGTAGGAATGTTTCTGTGTCCTGAGAATTCCACACTGCTTTTTTTTTCCCAGTCTTAGCACCAGTGTAACAGAATTGGGTACTTTTTTTATCCCTGCACCTCTGCGGCCAGCTGTCTTTTTTTATTTTATAACCTGCCTTTCTCCATGATAAATGCTATAAAAAATTCAATCTATTTATCAGTGTTGTCTTGGTGAGATTTTGTAAAAACTAGGTCGACTGTGTGGAGGTACTCACTAAAACTTGAGTAAGAATTTAATTCTATCAATACCACTCTCTTTTTTCTGTTTGATTTCTCCTCTCCATTTGGACCAGTCTTTCTATTCAGACCCATCTCTCCATTTGGAACTTGTATTTCTTTCTGTTTAATTTCTCCAGTTATTTTGGATTTCTAATACCATGATGGGAATGGACCCCATTCCTTAGTCAAAATATGATTAAAGTTCTTGAAATAAGTATTGTTTCAGTCTTTGACGTTAGCTAAAATTGCTCTTTACATTACCCGCAATGTGTCCAGAATTAACTCCTTCTGCAATTCATATGGAGTTACAGGCATTAATAGCATGTCTAAATATGACTGTAAATTCTTTTTTTTTTTTTTTTATAAGACCCATTGCTCCGATTACTACTGGAACTGCCCGGGTATCCTTCTTCCACATTGCCCTTGTTTTTGCCTGCAAATCATGGTATTTTATGACTTTGTGCCTCTCAGTATTTAAGATACTGTAATCACTGGCTGTAGCAATTTCAGTGATCAATGCTACTTTTTCCTTCTTTTCATGGACTACATCTGTTTTTCTCGCATTTATTTTCTGAACTGTTGGTAATGGGTGATCTCATGTGATATAAGTATCATCATTCTCTATAATGCTTTGTGGCTCGGGTTTCTAGTGTTTCTCAGCTACTTCAGTACTGTAATGTTTGCTCAATCCCCTGTTCAACCATTCCTGCTTGACACCGATATGCTTCTGCTAATAAAAGCAGGAAAGTCATCTTAGACTTGTTCTCCTCATGTTTTACACCTTTCACTACGTTTGGATCTGGTGAGATTAGCTAATATGTATATAGTCCTATGATTACAGGTGTATACATGTAATCAATATTGAGGAGGCCCATATCTCCTTCAAAATAAGGAATATATAAGCTTGCTATACACTGATTTTTTATATATCATTTGATAAGCAGGGAACATTTTTCTTGTTTTCCTCCCCAACTGATCCAATACCTTTGGGGCCAGTTAGTCGGGACAAAACTGTAATAGCAGGAAGAGCAAATTAGTTTATAGCTTAGACTTTATTCCTGCATGTCAGGGCTGTTTTGAGTATTGATTTTAATCTTCTAAAATGTTTCTTATTGAGTTTTTTTTTTTTTTTCGCATTTGCTCATGTTTTATTGTCAATCCTTCATCAATTCCCAAATATTTATACACTCCTTCCTGCTCAAGTTCCTTTTTTTTATAAACATAAAACATCTTTATTAAATTATCACATATGAATCTTACATTTATGTAAGTGAAAAACAAACAACATTAGTTGCAATCATTATGCATTACAGATACCATTGAGACAACTGTAGTTGCAAACATTATACATCACTTATAATCCAGTCACTGTCAGTTAAGCATTATATAGCTGATTCAAATCCTGCCTTCTTTTAAACCTTGTTCGTTTTGCATATATTGTTCCTACAGTTCCCATTTTTTTTCTATGTAGTTTGCGCTTTTCTTTTTCTAAACATCCAAATTTCAGTTGTTTTATCTCTGCTACTATATTCACTACTTCTAGTAAAGTTGGTTTAAACTTTGAATCTAATGTTGTTAATCTTCGTTCATTCCTTACTGATGGGTTATCGGTTCCATCCACGGAACCGAGCCAGCCAATATCAAGCTCATGTCAGCCAAAAACACCTGAGTCAAGGTCCTACCCAGAATGCTCTGCTCCCTGTTACCTCAGATCTCATTTGACATGTTGCTGTACAGCCATGTCAAGCCACTCTCTCAGTTGTGTCTAATTTTTGAAAGTTTTATACTTTGTTCTTACTTTAAATATTTTCATATAGTTTGTACTAATATTTTCCTACCCTATCATATACTTTAGATTCTCTCCCTCTAGTCTTTTCCCTTTATTACCCTTTTTCTTACCTTTTAGGTAATTCTTCATTACCATCGTTGGTAATCCTTCCTTTTCTCTTCTTACCATTTTGGGTAGCCATTCCTCTTCTTTTTGGTACTGTTCTTCTTCTCCACATCATTATGTCGGATAAGAAAAGTAGCATTGTTTTCAAGCAGTGTAAGGATTGCAGCCGTAAGTTACCACTTTCTGACGGCCATGACTTATGAATCTACTGTCTGAATTTCTCCCACCTTACTGTGGATCCCCCGTGTGGGATTTGTAAAAAAATTTTCTATCAGGACTCAACGAGAGGAAAAATAAGTTAATTTTCAAAGGTCTTCTCAAGTCTCCTTTCTGTGAGGCTATTCCTGGGTCAGAGTGCTGACCCCCCCTCCTGTTAAACCCCATAAGAGGTTTCAAAGTCGCTTTCCTCTTCTCCCTCTGGAGATTGTAGGAAGTAGACTCATAAGAAGGTGAAATTGATTACTACTTCGGCGCTGCCACCTGTGACCCTGTCGGCTCCACCGCCCCAAATGATTCTGGCTCCAGCCATGTCTTCCTTATTGATACTGGCACCAGAGTTCCTGGTGTAGACAACTATGGCTCCGATACTTCTGTCGCAGACTTTACCAGCACCGTCCATGCAGGTATAGTCCCCTTCGGCACCATTGGGACAATTCCCTTCGGCTCAGAGTATGACTTTTCTGTACTCCACGGCGCAGACATTTTCAGCACCGACATGTTCTTTGGTGCAGTTCTTCTCGGCACCATCCTTATTACCAGTGCAGAAAATTTCCTCAATGGCACCATACCCATTGGGGCAGACTTTTGCCTTTACGGTGCAGACACCTTCAACTACTATGGCGCTGACGTCGGCGCACACTACTTCCACACCATTTTCTTCTGTGCAGATGTCCTCAGTTCTGGGTCCTGCACCTATTGAATTAGCAAAGACTAAGTATTCTCCTTCATTGGATCCATTTGCTGGCAGTCAATATAGTCCTTTTCTAGAAAGACCAGAATCGCCATCAGCTTTTTCCATGAAGTCAACCAAGAGTCTCTCTGAACAATGTGTGTTGAGGCTTGTTGACCACTTGCTTGTGGCCAGAGGTCTCTCTCACCCATTGAAGTCCACGTTTCCTCCTTCAGGTGAACGTATATCTCCAACGTACATTCCTCCTTCAACTTCTACCCAAGTTTCGAAGCCTATTGCTCTGACAGCAGCCTCCCTTCCTCCGACCCCAGTAGTGGATCTCACTTTGGAGTTAGAATCATCCTTGTGACCCTCGGTGCACTGAGGATTGGGCTCTTCTCAGGCCAGTGGCTGTGCCGTGGGGGAGGACATTCCTAGCTCCACGCCGATTTTTTCGATGGCACTCTCCAGTGATCCTCTCTTTCTCACGGTTCACGGTCCTCTTGAGATTCCTGGTCTGGGGGTGGGCTCATCGGGGCAGGGTGTGACCCCGGTTTTGAGGTTGTCATGCTCTGTTCCGGGCTCCCATCCCTCCTTGGGCAGGCCGGTCTTCCAGGCCATGGAGAGGGCGCTTGCCTCTGCTGGCAAATTCTATATGTTGGAGTCCTCTCCCCCCTCTGTGGCGCAACTGTCACAAGCCACAACCACCGAACACAAGGGCCTCAGATTTCTCCTCCTCAGGAGACTCCCTCTTTGCAGTCTTCCCCAGAACCTCTCACTGGGAAGTACCCCGCAAAGTGTCCTGCAATTGGAAGCACATGGACTCCACTGAGGAGTCATTGACTGAAGATATGGATTTTAATGATGGGGAAGGGTCCTCATGGTCACCCTCTGATGAGGTGTCCTTTGGTGACATCCTCGAGATCCTTAGACAGAGGGGTGACTGGAAGTCCTCTAATCCTTCCTGTGAGGAATCCTACTTCCTGCAGGCCTTTCGTACCTGGCCCCCTACCTCCTGGATCACCCCGCCTGCCGATGAGCTCATCGTCCAGTGAGCATGGAAGGCACCTGACACCCTGGAAGTGATACCAAAAAGACCGGAAAAATATTATCGCCCCCAGCTGAGCACCCACATTGGTCATGAGGTCTTCCAGTAGATGCTATGGTGGTGCCGGTTGCAACTAAGAAGGATTTGGCAAAAGAGAGCCAAACTCTGCATCCACCCAACAAGGACTGCTGGGCGATTGACAGACTAGGGAAGTGTGTATTTGCTTCATCGACTTTCACCGTAAGGTCTTTGAACTATTTGGCACACTTTACCAGGCTTTAGAGGGATCTTATCAACCAGGTCTCTGAAACCTTGGCAGGAGTTGTTTCTGTTGAGGTCCGTGACAATGTGGCATCTCAGATAACCACCCTAGAGTCCATTTCCAACTCTTCCATGCGCCTTATTTCTCATGCAACGGAAGGGGTGGCTAGAGCGGCAGGTGCAGGTATAGTCACTAGATGACATGCCTGGATGCTCCTTTGTGACTTTGCAGACTCCTTTAAGGCTGCCTTCATGAATGCCCCCATCGAAGCCACTTCTTTGTTTGGCCCTAAAGTGAAAGATATGCTGGCAAGGTGCTAACAAGATGGCAAGACCCTGTCTGCAGTTGGTGTCAGACACTCCACTCCTCAGCAATTCTACTCCAGAAATCAGAGGAGTGGGAAGATGTGGCACAGGAAATCACAGGGCTCTTTCCAGGATGCACGTGCCGAATTCTCCCCTAGAGGCAGAGGGGGAAACTTCAATGGATGATGCCCCTTTCGAGGCAGAAGAGGTCCATGAAACTGGGGTTCTAGAGATTCCTTCTCTGGCCATCCCTATCAGTGCTCCTGAAGCGTTGCCTGACTGTTTACCTCTGGAAGCGGTTGGGGGTCTTTTTTCCTTGTACCCTGCTGCCTGGCAAAATATAACCACTGACTCTTGGGTACAACGGATAATATCCAGAGGCTATTGCATCCCCTTCCATCTTTGTCCACTCTCATCCAGAGAATTACCTGATATTCCACCCAGTTAAAGGGAAGCAGCAGCACATGAAATCCAAAAGCTGCTATAAAAAAAGAGTCATCCAGGCAGTCCCCCTAGACCAGATAGGATCCTGTTTTTACTCAAGGTTCTTTTTAGTACCAAAAAAGACAGGGGACTGGAGACCAATTCTGGATCTCAGCACACTGAACAAATTTGTAAAAACAGAGAAATTCCAGATGATAATGGTTCAGTCTATCCTTCCTCTTCTGGAAGAAGATGATTGGATGTACTCTGTAGAGCTTCAAGATGTGTATTACCACATAAAGATGGACAAACACTCAAGAAGATACCACTGCTTCTGCATAGGAGCCAGTCACTACCAATTTTGAGCTCTGCCCTTTGGCCTCTCTACAGCCCTCAGAGTGTTTACCAAATGCATGACAGTGGTTATCGCTCACTTGCGACTTCAAGGATTCCAGGCATTTCCATATCTAGATGACTGGCTCCTCACCGCCCCCACCAAGAGTCTACTGGAAGAAGGCCTGTACTACACTCTCCTAACAGCTCAAAGCCTGGGAATCACTATAACCTGGGAGAAATCCAACATGACCCCAACTCAGTCTTTGGAATATATAGGGGTACTGTTGGACACGAGAAATGGCACAGCATAACTTCCGGACCACAGGCTTCAAAGAATAAGGCAACAGGTTCAACCACTACTCTGTCACAATAAATCTCCCGCTCGATCTATACTCCAACTCTTGGGGTCAATGGCAGCCTTGTTCACCATTGTTCCTCTAGCAAGATTCCACATGTGGCTCCTTCAGTGGCTACTTCTCACTCAGTGGTACCTTCTACAACATCCTTTGTTCTTTGAGATAAGTGTAACTCAGAGATGCAAGCAAGATTTACTGGTGGATGTCTCAAAATCCCCAAGAATAGTCTCGCCCCTTCAACCCCAATCAACCGATAGCCACGGTGACCACAGACGCCTCCCTGATGGGGTGAGAGGGGGGCTATGTCAGGGGAAACTCGGTCCAAGGCACCTGGCTGGAGACAGAAGTCTTTTTGCATATCAATGTCCTGGAACTGAGGGTGGTGCTAATAGCGTTGCAAGCATTTCATTCCATCCTTCCATCAGGGACTATTGCGATCCAATCAGACAACATGTCAGTGGTGTGGTACATCAACAAACAAGGGGGCACCACATCTTACCCGTTATGCCAAGTGGCCTTGAGAATATGGCAATGGGTGATAGCTTCCAATCGCTAATTGCAGCGCACATTACCGGGAGCTCCAACATGATAGTGGACAAACTGAGCAGGTGCATTCTGCAACCTCATGAGTGGTCCCTCAATCATATGATAGCAACATAAAACTGCTGGGGCCAGCTTTGCTGTGACCTATTTGCCTCCCCAACCAACTACAAGTGCAGCAACTATTTTGCCCTAATCCTCCCTCAGGGACAGTCACTGAGAGACACTCTAGTCCATGCTTGGCCCTCGGGTCTACATTATGCTTATCCTCCTCATCTCCCAATTTCTGAAGAAAACATGACAATTGAAGAACAAAGTGATCCTCATTGCTCCATATTGGCCTCGTCAAGTCTGGTTTCCCTTCCTCTGGCCTCACCTGCTAGATCAACTGTGGGTCCTCAATCCAAAGATCAACTGTGGGTCCTCAGTCCATCCCCAGTGTTGATCTCCCATCCGCAGGGTCTGATTCACCCCAATCTAACAACCCTGAAACTGACATCTTGGTTTCTCCACTTCCAATGATTGCCAGGCATGAAAACCTCTCGTCCCCTGTGGGCAATATTCTTATTGCATCTCATAAGTCATCCACCAGACTAATCTATCTTAACAAATGGAAAAGGTTCTCTCTATGGGCAGCGAATAAACAAAAAGACCCCTTGTCAGCCCCAGTTTTGGTGGTGCTGGATTATTTATCACATCTTTTACACTCTGGGGTGTCTGTCTCTACTATTCGTGTGCATTTAGCTGCTACCTCAAATTTCCACGTTGGTTTTCAGGATTCATCACTTATGTCACACAGACTCTGTAAAACTTAAAACTTTCTTGAAAGGGGTTATCTACCTAAAACCTCTCTTTAGAGAACTGGTACAACCTTTGGATTTGGCATTGGTTCTGCAAGCTCTGACAACTCCCACCTTTGAACCTGCATCTTCATGTGATGTAAAATATATGTCTTGGATATCTTTGTTTCTGATTGCAATCACATCGGCCAGATGCTTGTCAGAACTTCAAGCCTTATGCATCAAACCTCCCTATCTTATCTTCCATAAGGATAGAGTATCACTGAGAACTAATTCTTCCTTTTTACCAAAAGTGGTGTCAGAGCGGTCTATCAACCAATCTATTGACCTTCCAGTGTTCTTTCCTAACCATTCTAACAAGGGAGAGTATTGCCTGCACTCCTTGGATGTTCATAGGCAAATACGATTTTATCTGGACAGAATAAAATCTACCCGTAAATCAGACCAACTCTTTCTGGCTTTTTCTGGACCTAGACGAGGTCATCCTGTATCAGAAGTTATATTGGCTTCATGGTTGAGAAATTGTATTACCTTTATCTACAACAAAAACAATTTCACCTTGTCTCATAGAGTGAAAGCTCATTCTACAAGATCTATGACAACTTCAGCAGCTTTCCATGCTAAGGCTTCTCTCAATGATATTTGCTCAGCTGCAACTTGGGCCAAACCTCATACCTTTATTCTTCATTACAAATTGGACTTGGCCTCCAGAGGTAGAGCTTCCTTTGGCTCCATGGTGCTCAGGAATGTCCTTCCATGAGGGCCACCCAGTGATACAGGTAGCTGGGGACTCTGTCCCATCAGTAAGGAATGAACATAGATTAACATCAGATAAAGAAGTTATGTCTTACCATAACATTCCATCCGTGTTGTTGATCTTCGTTCATTCATTACTTCCCACCCTCCGTACCCCATCTGGAGGTTCCTGGTTGATCTTGTGTGCTCCTTTATTGTAGGTCTGTTATGACCAGAGGTAGCCTCTACTTTTATCTATCAACTTGCAAACTCAATCTGAGGTAACAAGGAGCAGAGCATTCTGGGTAGGACCTTGGCTTGAGAGTTTTTGACTGAAGCGAGCTTGATATTGGCCGGCTCGGTTCCGAGGATGGAACCGATAACCCATCAGTAATGAATGAACGAAGATCAACAATACAGATGGAATGTTATGGTAATATATAACTTCTTTTTTCCATGTCCTAGTAATTGCTTTTTTTTTTTAGCAGCCACAATAATTAGACTCAGCAAGGCTTTCCTATGTCTAGGGAATTTCAATTCTGTATCATAGCTCAAAAAATATCTCCCCAGTCAATCCAATCTGCTCCCCCAGCATTCCTGGCAGAGTGGTCTGTAAATAATCTTTAAAGTATGCCAGCGCATTACACTCCCAAAAAATATGTTCCCAATTACCTCTTTCTTCCCCATCTCATCTCCAACATTTGCTATCCACCTGAGGAAAGATTCTTTGGAGTCTACTTGAGGTATAACAATACCTATGCAAACACTTCCTGGCAAAAATCCTAAATATTCTAGACTTTGTTGTATATATGGGAGATATACATATATCCCTCCATTGTCTCTTTGTGAATTGCTTATCCATTCTCCCTTCCCAATCTAAGCTCCTCTGATTGATTCTTATAGTTACCATACAATATTTTATATGCTCTACTAATTATTCCCTTTTTAAGAGCAGCTTCTGTTCTAGATTCTATTAAAAACTCTACCAGTACTGGTCTTTCGTTTAGGACCCCCCCCCCCATTTCTTTCTCTTTGCCTATACTCTGATATCAGTCCTTGATAGGGATGGCAATCTCTAACCTGCAGTCCAAATAAATTCTTGGCTTCTTCATATTCTGTTACATTTCCCTTTCTAGTTATTTGTTCCCAATACCTTGTATCCTTTTCCAGTTTTCTCCAATAAATTCCAGCCCCCTCTTCCCTATTGTCTGTATCCCTAACTGCAGTCGTCCCTATTGACACAATCTCTTTTCTCCATTCCAGTGCTGATTTAGTTAAGAAAATAATATTTTGTATGATTATTGTCATTCTCCTTAAGAATCTGCATCCAAAATCCCAGTCTCTCCTTGTTTTTTTTTTACCCCCTGTATCTTATAGGTTCATAGGTAGGTACTAGGCTATTGGCCCTAGGGCCTATATAAGCCTAGCCAAAGGGTACCCTGGCTTTTTCCACCCAAGAAAATTATTTTCCTGTGCCCCTGTCAAGCAGAGCCACAGAAGTGATCCCCGGGGTGAATTTCCTATCTCCCATCCAATCATCAAGATTTTTCTTGAAGAGTGCTAATGAGGAGCTTTGTTTGATATAGAGTATGAGAAGTCTCTGAGACAGGAATCTATCCCTTCAGCATGTTCTGTTTATTGTGATGACATTTTATCATGTCCCCATAAATATGGATATTATTGTACCAATTCGTGTGTGGGTACATAATTCACCACTATTGTCTTTGTTTTAGCTTCATTAATTTTGTATCCCAAGATTTGAAACTGTCTTAAAATGTTCCAAAACATTGTAATGTCCCTTTCTGGTTTTGTCATGCATAAAATAATACCATTTGCAAATAGAGCCAGCTTTTCTTGACTACCATACCAATTATATCCTTGAATTTCTTAGTCCCTTATTTTCTTTGTCAATGGTTCTTCGTGCAAACAACAAAGGGAAAGAGGACACCCTGTCTGGTTCCAATGCTCGAGCAGAAATTATCACAGAGGACCCCACCCACTTTAATTTTTGCCTCTGATCCCTCACATATACTCCTAATTAACCTTATAATTTTATCACGGAAAGCAACTGCTTCCATTTCCCTGCACATGAAGTCCCAGTCTACTCTGTCAAATGCTTTCTCTGCATGAAGACCCACCACCAACAGTGGTATTTTCTTACATTTTGCTTCCCCCTGGATCATCATTGTTCTGTTAATGTTTTCAAATGTTTCCTTCCCCTCCACAAAACCATACTGATCCATAGCTGTCAATTTTGGTATCAATGTTTCCATTCTTTTAGCCATTATAGACATAAGCACTTTATAATCATGGTTTAATATTGAAATGGACATGTAGGAAGCTGGATACAATAGATCTTTACCCTTTTTATGTATTACAGCTACCACAACTTTTTTCCAGGATGCTGGTACTTATCCTCCTCATAAAATGCTGTTAAACAAAACCTTTCAGATCTTTATCATTTTTCCCTCCTAGCTTCCACACTTCCACAGGAATACCATCTATTTCTGGGGATTTTCCTGTAGATTGGTTATACATTACCATTTTTATCTCATCTCCTACTATCCTAACCGTTAGTAATTGAGCCCCTTCTCAAGTTCCTTTGTATCATATTCGTGTCACAGACTGATATCTTCTTGATCCAGGAACTTTCCTGATTTAAATGTTGCTTTTGCACATTTATCAAGACCAAATGACATTCTTATATCATCTCAGAAATTTTTGACCACTTGCAGTTGTGCTTTCAGTTCCTCATCTGATAAGCTATACAGTTTTAAATCAGGTACAAAAAGAAAATCAGAAGTCTTCAAATGTAATTTTATGGGATCCAAATTGTAACCATGGCCTTATCTGTTAAGTAGACAGCTTAATGGTTTAAGGGCAAGGCAAAAGAGCAGCAGTGACAAAGTGTCACCATGGAATATCCCCTTTGAATTTTTATTCCTGGGATAATAATTTGTCCTTTATCATTGCTTAGCTGAAAAGTAGTTTGCCACTGTTTCATGGTCACTGTAATGTAATTGATCAATATAGTGTGTATCTTATACATTTGTAAGCAATCCTTTATCCATGAATGTGAGATGCTGCCAAATTCTTTTTTATAATCTATCCATCCCGTACTTAGATTATTCCCCTTTTTTAAATTTTCCATCATGACTTTATTTAACAGCAAATGATTCTGTCTTATTGTCCTTCTGTTCTATTGCCATGATTGAGTTTTCTTCTTAATGTCTATATAAGCTGTTGGCATCAATTCCAGTATATAGTTTATAAATTGTCAGAAGGCAACGTTATTGGTGTATAGTTTTTAGGATAACGTGCAGGTTCTTAAAGAGGAGTATTGTTTTTCCTGTTGTTAATCAGGTTAGTGCCTGTTCAGGCTGCGTATATAAGTAGTTCTTACTAGTTAGGCACTGCTTCTGGACCTGGGGGTTTCCAATTAGGAATTTTTCTTAATGTTGTTTCATTTTCTTTGGCCATGACTTCATCCCATTTCATATCCTGTATATATGAACTTCTTACTGTTTCTTTTACTTCCTCTCTCCATTCATCATCTTTATGTTTCACAGGGTCTTCATAAATATTTCTCCAAAATGTGTCTATTTCTTCTTTTTTTGGTGGTGTTTGTATTCCTTTTGCTTTGTTTGTCAATTCTCTATAAAACATTTTTAGTACATCAGTGAATTGCTTATTTTGTACTTTTCCTTTATATTTATCTGCATATTTTCTAAGTTTTCTGCCTGTGCTGATATCTTTAATTTATTATTTGCAATAGTGCACGAATGATCCTGGTCTGGTCTGATACTGCACATTATTTCATCACATCTTTCTAAGTATTTTTGTTGATCCGTTCCCTCTTCTATACTCTTCTAACAGTGACACTGCTTGTCTTCATTGTTTTATAGTTTTCTCTGTTTGGTGCTTCCATGATGGCATTTTATTTCTTTCCTTCCTTTTCCTTATTGCTCTATGTTTTTGTGGTAAGACTTTGTGTTATTAATTTAGCTGCACATAATATAGCTTATTTATTTCTGTTATATTCCATGAATTTCTTTTAACAGTCTTGATTACTGTGTTGATTTGTTTTATCAGACTTCTAATGTTTTGGGTCTTTTTTTCCAACATCTTTATTAAATTTCCACATGTGACAAGGGCAATCTTACATTTATATGAACGAAAAACATACAAAATGAAATCACTTTAGTTGTAAACACTTTACATCACAGACACCACTGAAACAACTGTAGTTGTAAACATTATTAATCACTTATAAACATT
Organism: Protopterus annectens; assembly: GCF_019279795.1. Classification (NCBI taxonomy): domain Eukaryota; kingdom Metazoa; phylum Chordata; order Ceratodontiformes; family Protopteridae; genus Protopterus; species Protopterus annectens. The sequence continues at coordinate 643,984,100 of NC_056743.1, forward strand.
CTAGTCATTGTCAGTTAAGCATTACAGAGCTCATTCAAATCCTGCCACTTAAACCTTGTTGCTGCTCTGCATATACTTTTTCCACAATTCCCATTTTTTCTATGTAGTTTGCTCCTTCCCTTTTCTAAAGATCCCAATTCCAGCTGTTTTATCTCAGTTACTATATTCACTACTTTTAGTAAAGTTGGTCTTAGACTTTGATTTCCATTTTCTAGTAATTGCTTTTTTGGCAGCCACCATAGTTAGACTCAGCAAGGCTTTAGTATGTCTAGGCATTTCCGATTCTGTAGCATAACTCAAAAAAAATCATCTCCCCAGTCAGTCCAATCCACCCACCCAGCATCTCCGACAAAGCGGCCCGCAGGGAATCCCAAAAGTCTGCCAACTCATCACACCCCCAAAAAATATGTTCACAGCTACCTCTTTCTTGCCCATCACACCTCCAGTATCTGCTATCAACCTGAGTTAAAATTCTTTGGAGTCTACTTGGGGTATAAAAATACCTATGTAAACATTTCCAGGCAAAGATCCTAAATCTTCTAGACTTTGTTGCATATTTTAACGTTTTGGGTCTTATTGACTTACTGTAAGCTGTTTCTTTATTTGATCTTAATATGTCTCTCCATCTCTGTTAAATAAAGCAACTCTTCCCTTAGATCATTTTCTTCTAAATTGAGGGCACATTCTTTGTTCTCCATTTCCTGTGAGCATTCTACAGAAAGTTCCAGAACATTTTCCTGTGATTTATTCTTTTCAGCTGCATTCTGCATTATCCATTGCTCTTTCATATGAAAACTCACTGACATATCACTTCACAGCTTTAACTGTGTCACAGATACCACTGGACCTTTGTACTGGATTTTTCCTGAAAGCTGCAGAGTATCTTCATGTGGCAGGTGGTCAAATGCTTGATGTTCTACCTGGTTCTCCTTAATTTGGCGACTCAATGTTCCATCATGCTGAGCCATTACCAGAAATGTATTTTCTACACTAAATATAAGAACAAAAAAGACCAACTTGGTCATCTACTTAGATTCATTACCAACTCTGATAGTAATACATCATTTTTGACAGAATGGTTACACAAACATTGGGTTATATTGGTGTCTGATGTTACCTTCAGAGAATTAATACTCTCCAGGTGCTGCTTTTCTTATAGGAAGGGTAGGACACAGGGGGTTGGCTAAACCATCATAAGAAAATAGATAATAGGATTGTTGGCTTGCAGCAAATAACACTACAAGGGGATGCTTTGAAGGGCTGTTGGCCTAGTAATCATTGCGGTTTTTGTCTGTATGTTTCAAAAACTGCACAGTTTACTACTCATAATACGCCACTGGTGTTTGATATATATGTTGATGGTAATTGTCAGTTGTACTGGGTCATTTATTTAGTTTTGTGTACATGTCCTGCTTTTTATGTAGGACAAACTTCCCGTCCATTAAAATTACGTATTTCAGCGCATCTTAGTGATGTCAAATGTGGTTGTCAGTCCGATGCCCTTTACAAACATAAAATTAAGCACCATATAGCTATATTTAGATTTATTATAGATATAATTATGTCTAAAACTAGAGATAAAACAGGTTGACATAATATACTAAATAGAAAAGAGAGGAAATGGATTATTTTGTTAGGAGCACTTTTTTTCTAAAGGACTTAATGACCATTTGTGATTAACCAATGATAATTGTATGATTCTTACTTAAGGAGGGGGGTATGGTATGGGTATTTGTCAATGTTGCACTGAGGAAGGCTTTTCAGCTGAAACTGGTATGCTTATTCTACTCCCATTGGCGATATGTTCATCCACTGATTAAAGGAATTAGTGCTGACAAATGTGTGCTGGCCTTTTGTTTTTACCTGTGGATTGATTTTGGCAGTGCATCAGATTTGCGGGACTTTGGACAGAGTTTTCTACACTAAATCTTTTACTTCACAGGTAATCCTTTTCCCCTTTGTTTTTTTATATTTTGAAATTTTCCATATCCAGATGCCTTTGCTTGTGTTTCTCTTGAACTATCTTTGGTGCTGCTTCTTTGTACTGATTAGATGTTATGTGATCCTATCTCTCGCCTACATGAATGATGATGTGGGTTCGATCCGACTGACTCTCGGCACGCTTATGCCTTATGTTAGTTTTGCTTTTTCCTTTGCATAAATATTGTACCATATTAAATCTCGTTTTCTTTCCCATAACCATATTTCTTCTTCAGATGTCTCTGCTCCACCTGTTTCTCCTTACTTTGGGGACTCATTGCTCCATCATACTGTGACATATCCTGTATTAGATTTTCTACATGAAATCCTTCACCATGCAGGTATTGCATAACTTCAGCTTCTATTTAAGTCCTACTTTACTAATCTTCTGTTCTACATTCTGCCTTTGTGATCTTATTTTTTGTATTGTGAAATTTTCCATATCTGGGTGCCTTTGCTTGTATTTCTCTTCAAATATCTTTAAAACTTTTTTGTATTGATTAGTTGGACTTTTTCTTTTGCAAAAGTACTGCACCATATCAGAGCTCTCATACTTTCTCGTGTCCATGTTTCTTTTTTATTCCTTTCAAAAATCTCTAGGTTTTGTTCTTTATATTTTCACACTTCCTCAGTTGCTTCTTTTTCCAATTGACCCAAAAGTTTCTTATTCTGTATATTTTTTTCATGGATCAGTTGTATTAATGAACACAAATTTGCATTTGAAGCTTTTGACAGTTTTTCTTGTGTAAGTATTTTTCTTTCCTGTTATTTCTCTTAATGTTTTTGAACATCATTTATCTGGAAATTGTGGGCGTCTTGCATAATAGTAACCGTAAGAAAGGGGCTGAGTTCATGGAGTTTTTATAGATGATTGCAGGTCTACCTACCCACTTATTTTCCCTATCCAATCCATATATAGTAAATCCATGCAAACAAACCACTAAAAACAATCACAAGGAAATCCAAAAAAAAAAAAAAAAAAAACACTGAGGACACTGCTTCTGAAGAAGACTTTTAATATTGAAAGACAAAAGTAGTTATCCCATTATTAAAATTTATTGCAGCAGCTCCCACAGTGGAGTATTGTGGATTTTCTTGTGGTTGTTTGTAGTAATTTTAGAGTCAGCTATGTCCTTTTTTAACCATTTTTTTGTGGCTATGGCAATATCAGAGGGATAAGTGAGTATGCATGATGGATATCTTGGATTTTGTTATATATGCTTCCAAAGTTCATATTTAGGATGAGAAGGTCTGATTTGGTTGTTGAAAGGGCAAATGTAGTTGTGTTATTTTGTAGTTGTAGTTTTTTTTTTTTTTTTTTTTTTTTTTTACTGGGGGAGGTTGGATGTTTAAGGGGACTGGCATTTGTGTGAGTCTCTCCACTGATTTTTCCTGGTAGAAA